>NW_023270447.1:40143245-40527083 GCF_011800145.1 Mirounga leonina
CGATGCGGGACTCGATGCGGGACTCGATGCGGGACTCGATGCGGGACTCGATCCAGGGACTCCAGGATCATGACCTGAGCCGAAGGCAGTCACTTAACCAACTGAGCCACCCAGGCGCCCTGGAGGAGATTCTTCTTTTACCAGCACACTCACACCGCGGGGGTTGTGTGGGTGATGTCTACACCCTTGGGGTTTTATTCAGAGTATGAGTTTTGCTGATTTTAAGTAAACAGCTCCCTCTAGGCCTAGCAATGCCTGCACATATGGACACCATGGGGAAGGGGCCTGAGGGCAGGCTGAGCTCATAAGGCAGCAGTGGTTGCTGCAGAAATAAGCCCAGATATGAGTTCTTGTATACAATGATAGGCATGGCTTTTGATGACAATTTTAGTTAGACTATCATTATACGTTTTTAAACTTTAAATGTTTTTTGCAGCATAATCCTCTGCAAATGAACTTTGCTTTGGAAATACGTTATTTAAGGTAAATCAAAAGCAGAGCAGACAGACCCCTCCCTGCCCGTTTCTGCGCTCTGTCTCAGTGGTGGTTTTTGACTTCACAGTGGCTCCTCTCCCCAGTGATGGCGCTTTTTGGGTTTGTGTGGGTGTGTTTTTGATTGTCCCAGGCCCTGGGGGATGCTCCTGGTGGCCAGAAACTAAACATGCTGAGATTTGAGGGCAGTCCCACAAAAACGCTCCCTGTGCCTCCCACCCAATTCCTTGCAATCTTGGAAAACACCACCACCACAAATAAACAACAGCAAAAAGGATTCCTCAGAGCTCACTTTAAAACAAAACGGCGGGGTGCCTGGGTGGCTCAGTTGTTAAGCGTCTGCCTTCTGCTCAGGTCATGATCCCAGGGTTCTGGGATCGAGCCCTGCATCATCGGGCTCCCTGCTCCGCAGGAAGCCTGCTTTTCCCTCTCCCGCTCCCCCTGCTTGCGTGTCCTCTCTCACTGTGTCTCTCTGTCAAATAAATATTTTTTTAAATAAATAATAAATAAATAAATAAAACAAAATGGCAGGCCTAGGGCTACTTACATTTTACAAATACTTTGAAATATATTACGCTATTAGCTCCTCACAACAACCTACAAAATATCTAGGTAGGAATTGTTATTGTCCTTATTTGCTGATGAGGAAACAGAGGTTCAGGTAGATGAGGTGCCTAAAGTCAGTGGCCGGTAGGAAGCTGACTTAATTCCAGAATGCAGTTTCTTGCCTACAATTTAATACTTTACACCAACCTCAGGTTGCAATAGGTGAATTCGGTCTACTTCCTAGATTCACTTAATGACAAATATGGAGACTAAAAAAAAAAAAAAAAAATTCCCACAGCATTTAAGAGTAAAAAAAAATGTTTTTAATCAGAAGTGACAATGTAGACGTGTCTTTGTAATGAATGTTTGTGAAAAAAAACAAGTACAGGTTTATTTTTACCCCTCTGGGCATGAAGAACCATGCATGTGCCTCAAAATTTAATTTCTCATTCAGGGAAACATTTTATTGGAGTTTGCTTTTCTTGCTCTTTTTCACTTCTCTCAGAAGCTTAAAGCAGTCACTAAATGTGTTTAAATGTTTTGGGGAAAAAAAGTTAAATAAAAATGCATTTTTTATTATATTTTAATTATATAGGTGATGAATTTCTGTGGTATCATGTTTGTTCAGTATTATTGATAATGTCCAAAGCTTAGAGGATATTATGCTTACAGGACAAACATTCATTTGCATTTTTGTAAAATATTCCGTCATGTAGATACTTTACTTTTAGTGGCTTCCTTACAACAATATAAATAAGTGTTTTCCAACCCGGACGGTAAATTACCACCACAGTGAACTAGTTTACCAATATTTATAATCTCAATTATTGGAAGTTTCTGCAACTTCATTTTTGTAGTCTTCAAGTAGCCTTTTAAGTTTATTTTCTTAAAAATTATAGCTTTTAAGTTATATTAAAAGAAATGCTATTTTATTTACTTTTCTTTAATGTTAGACATGTTAGATTATACGTTTATAATGTGAAAGAGACACCCCGACCATATGAATAGGCTTACCTGATATTTGAGCATGTCCACATTATAATATGTAGCCTGGGGTTTTTGTTCCGACACTTTCTTTAGGTGAGTCATCAAATTTGGCATGTTTACCCAGAATTCCTTGGTATTGGCATCATTTTGAGTATTATCGCTATTTAGTTGGGAAGAAAAAATTATTGAGTAGCATCTTGTGACAAATATCTACCAAAAGAAGCATCTTAGCAAATTGTCACCTGATTTCTATCTCCATCTTTGCCAGTCTGTAGAGATCATATTATTAGCAGTAGTATGGTTTTAGTACAATTGCAGTTCTGAATGGCATTATATTAATAGATTAATACCCATAGGGAGGCATGATTATATTGCTATGAATCTCAGTGAGTACCCAGTAATATCAACCAATCCTGATGATAACTGGTTGCTTTAAAGAGTGAATTATATATTAACCCAAACTTAATAGCCCTTTCTACATCTCTAGTTTTCCTCTGAATTAGTCAGTTAATGCAATCAAGGAGCTGAGTACACTGATTTTTTTTTTTTTTTTAACTTCACTTGAACAGTAGTTTCTCAGAAATTACTGAGTTAAATATTCGGCCAAATGTAAACACAGTCTTTATCTCCAACTGAGAGGAACAGGGCGATACTAATGCTACCATGGTATTTCACTGAAGGACATCTAAATCATAAAACAGTCACTGCACTTACAAGATGATCCTGGAATGTGAATGATAATAATCAGAGTAGTGAAAATAGAGAAGTGCAGTCTTGATAAATTCAGGAGTCTGGTATTCCTAGAGATTTGTTTTGCTCAGATGTCTGTCCACACGTCCTTCACTCAATGTATCTTGAAAATGCTTGTCTCAATGACAAAAGGAATCGGGCAAGAGTGTGAAAAGCCTCTGCTCACTTCCCACATAATGAGGAAACTGAGGGCCCAATGAATTCAGTAACCTGACATACGAGTCACTTACTGAGTGACAACTAGAGGTTAAGAAGACAGAGGGTGGGGCGCCTGGGTGGCTCAGTTGGTTAAGCGACTGCCTTCGGCTTGTGTCGTAATCCCAGGGTGCTGGGATTGAGCGCCGCATCGGGGTCCCTGCTCAGCAGGAAGCCTGCTTCTCCCTCTCCCACTCCCCCTGCTTGTGTTCCCTCTATCGCTGTGTCTCTCTGTCAAATAAATAAATAAATAAATAAATAAATAAATAAATAAATATCTTAAAAAAAAAAAAAAGAAGACAGAGGGTGGTAATAAGAAGGTGATGTTGGCAGTGGTGCCTGAGTGGCTCAGTCAGTAAAGCTACTGACTCTTGCTTTCGGCTCAGGTCATGATCTCAGGGTTGTGAGGCTGAGTCCCCCGCTGGGCTCCATGCTGAATGTGGAGCCTGCTTAAGATTCTCTCTCTCAGGGCATGTGGGTGGCTCAGTCGGTTAAGCTTCCAACTCTTGATTTTGGCTCAAGTCATGATCCCAGGGTCATGAGATCAGCCTTGTGTCTGCTCCGCGCTCAGTGGGGAGTCTGCTTGAGATTGTCTCCCTCTCCCTCTGCCCCTCCCTTGCTCGTGCTCTCTTTCATATAAATAAATAAATCTATTTTTTTTAAAGATTCTCTCTCTCCCTCTCCTTCTGCTCCCCTGTCCCCAAATAAATAAAGTGATGAAGGCAGGTGAAAAGTAAGTTGCTATGACTCCACCTCCAAAAGTCAAACAAATTAGGAGAGTGAGTCATAAAAAAAATCAGGGCTTTCTTTAAAACTGCTACTGATCTGTTAGGAGGGACTGGTTTTGTGGCCCAAATCTGAGTATGACCCATGTGGTTCTGCTGTGCCCTGGTATGGGTTGCTGAGCACAAAACAAAGCTCTCTAACTCTGTAACTCTGACGGAAAAGACTCCTGGCCCCTGAGATTTTGTTCCTGGTCAAGCTGGGCTAAGGATGCTGATGAGGGCTGTCTAAACTTTTATGACCTAAAAGCATCCAACTTACCCAGAAGCAGGAGATAAGAGTAATAGAAAGTCAGTGAAATTAAGTAATTTGCTTAAGGTTAACAGCAAATAAGTAACAGAGTCAGGATTCCAGCCCAGGTCAGTGGACCACAGGTCATACTTTCCCACTGTGCCAAAAAGAGGTACAGAATTAATATCCAGCAACATGTCATTAATATGTACTAAGTAGATCTGAATAGCTGGGAAAATTTCAGTGACACTATTTTTTAAGGAAATGTATAGTCTAAGTTTAATAACAAATTAAGCTTAGTCCCATACCTACAATAACTCCTCAGAGAACTTGCTTTAATAAATATTCGAGAAAGCTTTGCCAGTATCGACTAGAGATGTCAATTAGATAGAGATGCAATTCTTGAATGCAAGAGTTCAAGAAGTCTTGAAAATTCTTTAGTCTCATGATTGGTTTAGCAATTGTTCCTGAATTCTTTACAAGCAAACCCCTTTTGTTAGGGAAAAGTAGACGTAAACTTCCATTTGGTCCCTCTCGAGGGATTGCAAACCTAAATGTCTTCAGGTGCCGAGCTGTTATCCTAAATGGAGTCTTGCAGAACACATAAATGAGAGAATTGGCTGGGTCTAAGGCTTGTACTGCAACTGAGAATAATACTTGACCGTGTTGCCTTTTAAAAACTCTGGATAGTAGCGGTCATGGTGGAACCATCCTGCATAACAAGCCCTCAGAGATTCCATGACTGTGCTTTCCTTACCAGTCACAGTCCTGACACAATAATCAAATATTTAGGGTTTATAAGGTCCAAATGAATGAGGAGTGTTTGTTTTTGTTTTTTTGTCTTAGCAAATAACAATGTAAGGGTCTATATAGTGTTTTGCCAGACAAAAACATACTCAGAGTGTGATTTAATTCAATTCATAGGACTGATATATTAATATAAATGTAAAACTCTTGCAAATATGCCTAAAATCTTGGCCACTTGACGACCTGAAGATGCAACAAAAACTGTGACATTTGTCTCATTAATAAACAAACCAGTGAGATGGTGGCACATAATCCCTAATTGCAGATGGAGGAATCTTGAAAAATAAAGTTAACTGGTTCAACTGGGTGTTGTACATTAAGTGGTGAATCACTAAATTCTACACCTGAGGTTAATATTACACTCCATGTTAACCAACTGGAATTTAAATAAAAACTTGAAAAAAATTAACTGGCTCAATGTGCCCATCAAAAGCAGGGAGGGAAACTTGAAATAAGAAGTTGCTGATTTCTAATCTTGATTTTTTTATGTTTATTTTTCATTTAATGGGTGACCATTTCCTTCCATACTTTTTTTTTTATTATTATGTTATGTTAATCACCATACATTACATCATTAGTTTTTGATGTAGTGTTCCATGATTCATTGTTTGTGTATAACACCCAGTTATACTTTTAAACCTGGAATCAAGTTTTCTAGTTAAACCATGGCAACGACCAAAGAGGGGAAGGTGATCTTCGTAAACACCTGAAAGACCTGTGACTGTTTTGTCACCACTGGAATGAAAAAGTCTCACTCAGTGAAGAAAGTGACTACGTTGGTCCTTCAATTCTAAATACCAACAAACTTTAGTCATTTCTTTTTTCTTTTCTTTCTTTTTTTTTTTAGAGAGAGAGCACGTGCGTACATGTGTGCACGCGTGAATGGGTGGGGGGGACACCAGGGGAGGAGAGGCAGAAGGAGAGAGCGAATCTTAAGCAGGCTCCACACAGGAAGCCTGCTTTCTCACAACCCTGAGATCATGACATGACTCAAAATCAAGAGTCAGTGGCTTAACCAACCTAGCCACCCAGGCGCCCCAGCCTTTAGTTATTTCTACATAAATATCCAGCTTGACTAAATTCTTTAAATCATAGTTGAGTGGTTCATTCATTCAACAAATGTTAGTTAAGTCTTTACTGGATGCCAGGCGCAGTGGAAGATATCGAGGATGTGATGGTGATCTAAGAGCTGTGTTCCATTCCCTCATGGATTTTACAATCTAGTGGGGGACATGGACGAATGAAGAAACAGAAATAAATATATAATTATTAATTCTAGCAAGGGACAAAGGGGAAGAATAGGGTACCTTGAGAGAGAACAACAAGAGGACGTATTTAGTTTGGGGCTGGGGGCTGGGGGTGGAGTGGGAAGTGGAATAGTCAGGGGAGGCCAAGCAGAGCTGAGATCTGAAGGGTGAGTCAAGGTCAAGGTGCAGAGGGATAGGAATAGTACTGGAGGCAGAGGAAGCAAGCACACAAATTCCTGACGTGGGAAAGGACTCCGCCTGTTCTTAAGACTGCCAGGTCTGACTGGACCTACAAGGATTCTGAGGCACGATGGTGGGAGCTGATAACAGAAAAGCAGGTGAGGGGGGTGGGAGGATGGGCTAGCCTGGTGGTGGGTATTGAGGAGGGCACATTCTGCATGGAGCACTGGGTGTTACGCACAAACAATGAATCATGGAACACTTCCTCTAAAACTAATGATGTAATGTATGGGGATTAACATAAGAATAAAAAATATATATATAAATGGAAAAAAAAAAAAAAAGAAAAGCAGGTGAGGGTAGATGACTCAGGGCTTCAAAGACAATTGTACTAAGTTCCCATTCTGGTACAGACGCAATGCGAAGCCACCTGAGGATTATGCATGGCGATCACCTGATTCACCTCAGGAAAAGTCATTCAGCTGCTGTGTAAAATATGTAGGCATGGGGCAAGATTGGGCGCAGAAAGGGAAGGAAGAAAGCCATTTCAGTGGTCTGGGAAAATGACAGTGGTCACTTGGACAGGGGAGGTCACAGTAAAGAGAAAAACATGGCCCCTTAGAGACAGATTTTTAAGTATAATATCAGGACCTGATGGAGAGGAAGCTGTCAAGAATGACATCTTCTGTCTCATTCATTGCCAATAATTAACTTGTATAGCTGATCATTTTTAATAGCTTCATACATGTGTATGTTTGGGTGAATCTGCACGTATGTAGGTATGATAAAGCCATCATGTGCAGATGTAATAGTAGAAAATGTGAAAAAGTATATTTATACAAACCAGCTCACATAAGCTTCTTTGAATATATGTAAAGTTCCATCGAAACAATTACCATGACCATGAAATTATATTTCGCAAAAAAGACTTTCAAGCTCATGTGAAGAATAGCTCAGCGTTCACATATCATTTGATTTTAAAAGATGCTACTACAACAAATGGATTTTATTCCTTTTATTGGGCTGATTTCCCACCATCCTTATCCACTGTTTACTGATGGTCAGTAAAACAGACCATGAATAAACTGTCACTAATACAGATTCTATTACCCTAAATGTCTCTTTAGCCACTTGAGATAGTTGGCCATTAGAATACATATACGCATCTGCACATGAGCACCCACGGAAGACTTAGACAGGTGGCAAAAGCTCTGGGTTGAATCTACAAACATATCGGAGTAGCGGTAATTTCTCTACCGGGATACATTCTTGTTAAGGTATATCCCTCATGTAAGTATCCAGTGCTAAGCTATGCACATCTCTAAAGAAATTGTGCAAAATATATTTACCAGCAGAGAAGTTGGGGATTTGGCAGGACGTGTTCTAACCTGCTGAAATTTATCACCCGGAAAGTCAGAGCAGCTGGTGATGGGTTGTTGGCAAAGTGTCTGGTGATGCCAGCAGGAAAGGACAGAACCATTTCTCCAGTAATCTTCACGATACACCTGGCATATCAGAACACAGGAGAGGAAGGGAGAGAGGAAACCCAGGTCAATATGCTGTGAATCAAAACAGTTGTGAAAAAGAAATGACTTATGTAACAATATTACACGGCAGGAGAGACCAAAGGTAAGCTCTTACAATTCCACTGTCAACTACTAAATCGGTCCTAAGACCCGAGAATGCAAGGTGTATTGCCACGTATCCAAAAGAGTGGTCATTTGCTGAATGTGTTTGTGAACTGTCAGAAGAAAAATGCAGCTTTTGTCTTTCTGTAGATAAGTCTATATGTTCACCTCACAGATAGAATCATCTGTTCTGATGGTTCTCTGTCTCTTCGATTTCTGAATCTTTGGCAGCATATTTTAAGATATTAAATCAATTGCACAATGTCATCACACAACTCACTGGGACTTATTTTAGTTCTCAGTAACATGATTGGTGCCCTGAGCATGTTCTTTTCTGTACTCGAGAGGTAAACTTCTTGCTTCCATTTAGCTGTATCTTTTTTTTTTTTAAGATTTTATTTATTTATTTGACAGAGAGAGAGAGAGATAGTGAGAGAGGGAACACAAGCAGGGGGAGTGGGAGAGGGAGAAGCAGGCTCCCTGCAGAGCAGGGAGCCCGACGCGGGACTCGATCCCAGGACCCCTGGGATCATACCCGAGCTGAAGGCAGTCACTCAACCAACTGAGCCACCCAGGCACCCCTAACTATATCTTTATCCCATGTCTATTTGGCTGAAATTGTAAAAATCAGTCATATAAGTTAGCACAATAGGATGATAATTTGGAAGGAAGAATAATCCTCTTTCAAAAAGGGCTTTATTGAGGGGCGCTTGGGTGGCTCAGTTGGTTAAGCGACTGCCTTCGGCTCAGGTCATGATCCTGGAGTCCCAGGATCGAGTCCCACATCGGGCTCCCTGCTCGGCGGGGAGTCTGCTTCTCCCTCTCCCACTCCCCGTTTGTGTTCCCTCTCTCGCTGTGTCTTTCTCTGTCAAATAAATAAAATCTTTAAAAAAAAAAAAAAAGGGCTTTATTGAGGCATAAATGACATACAAAAAATGGCACTCATTTATAGTGTAAAATTCCATAATTTTTGATATCTTATACACCTGTGAAGCCATCATGCAATTAAGTTACTGAACGTACCCAGCATCCCTAAAAGTTGTCTCCTGCATTTCTGTGACCCCTCTCTCCTGCTCTTCTCCATCCTTCCACTCCCTATCCCTCAGCAATTGCTAATATGCTTTCTGACACGACATATTAATTTGCACATTCTAGAATTTCATGTAAACAGAATCATAGTGTATGTGATTTTTTTTTTTGATCTGGCTTCTTCCACTCTGTAATTATTTTGAGATTCATCCGTGTAGTGTGCGCATCAATAGTTCAGGGCTTTATTCCTGCATAGCATATGGTTATACCACAGTCTTTTTTCTTTTCGATCCTTTCATTGGTTGACATTTGGATTTTTTCCAGTTTTTGAGTATTACAAGTAAAGCTGTGATGAATATTTTTCTACAAGTCTTCGTATGGACATAGGCTCTCATTTCTCTTGGTAAATGATACGGGAGTGGAATCCCTGGATCACACTGAAATCAAGTAGTATTAATCCACCAACTTTGTTCTTTTTCAAAATTGTTTTGGCTATTGTAGGTCCTTTGCACTTTCATATCAAATTCATAATCACTGTGTCAGTTTCTACATGAAATCAATGTAGGTCCAATTCACCCTTTATTGCCTGCACAGAGCGAATTATTATTGGGCCCTTTATAGACTTTTTCTTTGCCAACAGGCACCATGTTAAATTTTGTCAGTAGAGGGCGCTGAAAAGACATTGCAGGAGGAAGAGATTTTTTTTCCTTCCTGGTTGCAGGGTGCTTGCTAGGCAGCCTCCTGCAGTAGTTAGGGCATATCTCGTGCCAGGCTCTTGCAGCGCAGGAGGACTGTGTGTGACCTCCGTGGTGCAGGGGGCATCCCCAGTGTGTGGGTATTCCTGCCCATGTGGCTTGGATAGCGCCCGGGGGCACAGGCAGCTTCCCTAGCATCTGCCTCCTGGAGTACATGTGTCCGGGCTGTCCCAGTGCCCAGATCCTGCAATGCAAGTGGGTTCTCCCGCTCAGCCTCCTGTCATGTGCACAATAGCCAAAACAAGAACTTCTATAACTTGAAGTTCAGGAGTGTACACTCTAGGGAACTTGGGGTTCATAGATGGAAACTCTGCTCACATCTGAGTATAGGGAACTCTATTTGTCCCGTAGTCACCTCGTATGGCTGTGTAACGGTGATTAATGAGACACATGTGGCTCAGGGGAGATGGCCCTTGGAACATATTTAAAATAGCTTATGTGAAGAACCGCTACAGCCTTGTACGTATAAGGCTGGGGTTGAGGTGAGGTGGGGGGCAGGTGAGCTTCCTAAAGTTGCCACGTCCCCCCCCCCCCCCCGCCTGCCCGCCCACCCCTCATTCAGATATTATCATCCGTAACTCTGCACTGCTCTGGATGAAAATTCTGGTTTCTGGAAGTTAGCACTTCCATCTCTTCTGGAGAATACTGACGATCTCCCAGCTGGGGTGCCAATTCTGTTGTCTTCCTTCTCCTTTAGATACATAAACCATGCTTTATTTACTGGTGCTGAGCCCGGACTTCCCCTGAAACCCAGTCTACTCTTGATGTTTTTCAATATGTGGACGTGCAGGATATGATTCACAACTCTAGAAGACAACAGTAATTAGTCAGAGCCCTTGTTAAATCAGACTTCAGCATCTGCCCTCACTCGGTGTGTTGTTGGCAGCAACAATTGTTGTGGCTCAAATGTTCTCTAACGGGCAAAGAATCGCTCAGTTGCTTTGCCAGGTTGCTCAAACTGTGATCTAAGTGGTGTCTTGGTGGGGGATAAAGTTTCTCTTTTGAAAACTAGTCAGTGAGGGGAGGGAGTGTTTATTAAGTCAGTAACCGTTTATCGACTCCTAATTGTATAATTTTTGTTTGTTTTGAGTGGGGAAGCCATTTTAAAATGAGCAAAACAGCCCCTCTCTTCAAAGGGCTTACAGTGTTGGGCGACTGATGAGAGAAGTAGTCAATACAAACCAATGTAAAGCACCGAGTTTCTTCATTTATATTACATTTCTGGATTGTATCTCAGCTGTCACAGGCAAAATTTACTGATTTATTAATTCACCCAGTGGCTATTTATGGATCTGAAATTTTCTATAGAAAAATGAATATTTCCAGCACATATTCACTAAAGGAAAACCCTTGTTTAACGATTGTTCCTATCAGTATGCAACATGGCTACATTTCATTTGAGTTTGAATTACTGAAATCTAAAAATCCAGCAATTTGGAGATATTAACAAACTCATGTTACGAATAAAATTTGAAATCATGTGAATCCCAACAAATGAAACACTTGTCAAGAATGGCAAAATTTCGGGCGCCTGGGTGGCTCAGTCGTTAGGCATCTGCCTTCGGCTCAGGTCATGATCCCGGGGTCCTGGGATCGAGCCCCACGTCGGGCTCCCTGCTCAGCGGGAAGCCTGCTTCTCCCTCTCCCACTCCCCCCTGCTTGTGTTCCTTCTCTCGCTGTGTCTCTCTCTGTCAAATAAATAAATAAAATCTTTAAAAAAGAAGAGTGGCAAAATTTCAAAGTCACCTGGCTAAGTGACTTATAAACTGGGTTCTCCCCATGGCCACGGGCAGTACCACATTAGCCAATCAACAGACATGCTGGACAATTTTGGTCAGGAAAGGTGTGAATTTGATATATGTGAGGTCATCGGAAGTACATCCCTGACATGAATGTGACTTCTATGTACTGCTGTGATAAGTAAGCCCACGGTCTTCTTTTCAAGTGTACATACCCCTGAGCAGACGCAGCTTCCCTTCCTTTACTTACAATCCCCTTTCATTGGCTCAGGTCTTAGGCAAACTTCTTTTCAGGTTTCAAGACTCAGTTCAAAGGCAGGCCTTTCTGAAACCTCCCTTAATATTCTCTTTATTCAGCCTTCCTTACTTTTTCCTTTCTCTAAGTTCATTGGACAGAGGTACAGATTTTTTTTAAACTGTTTCATCGCTTCTTACACATATCTGACCCACTATTGTGAAGGCAAGTGCTGTGTCTTGGGTTCTAGAAAGGCAAATGTGCATGACACAGAGCATAGTGCAGAGTAGGAACTCAATAAAATGTCAAAATAAATTCACACATGGAACAATTATACATAGGGTGACTATACAATGTACCAGGTATTACGTAATGCCCTGGAATGGGCAGTGAGAAACAGGACAAAATGTGGTCTTTGCCCAAACTTCCAGTTTCACTGGGGAGACAGACACTTGAATAAATAATTGAAATGTGATGATAAGGAAAGGATAGAAAATAGCTGAGAGACGTAATTTTTCCAGGGGAGTAAAGAATTAATCCCTAGCACCAGGGTTGTTCAAATAGGAGCAAGTAACGGGAGATGTATTCCCCAGCCAACAGCAAAAGTTAAGGACTTCTCTGCCAATGAGCAATCGAGAAAGTCTCAGGTGTCAAAATGCCTCCTACAGGTGTTGTCAATACTCAGAGAAAGAGTGTAACTATACTTGAATGGATTACATAGCATAGCATATAACAATATAAATAACATAGTATATATATTTCGGTTTCCAGTGTATGGTCTGAAAGCAAATGGGGAAGGCTTTGGGTGCAGGATGAGAAGGAACCACAGGCAAAAGCAAATCCACATGGTTTTTCTGTATCATTTCTCTATGTGGTGCTGTGTTTGACTTTATCCTCCCCCTCCCCCACTCACACTGTGATAGAATTTTTGAACTTGAGGTGTTTCCTTGAAAGTGAATAACAAAGGAACGGCAATTAAAATGATTCACTGCCTGGAGCTGAAATTAAGTTTAGAAGAATGTCACCTCATGATCTGTTCATAAATTTCAGATCTCATAATTTCAATGAAATTTACTGAATCTCCCGTCTACCAATATGCAATACAGACTGCGACTACTTATGGCGATATAATTGAAAACAGACTCAGCATATGCAGTCATCTCAAGTCAAAGGCTCAGTTCATTTGGAAGGGCATAAGAAAACACCAGTATTAATTTGGCTCAAGTGCCACATTGCTGGAATGCCAAGGTCATGGATACCAGGCTCCCAGGTGCACACCTGGCCACACACCTGCGATGGTGTGCTGGGGAAACTGAAACAGGGTGAAGAACCCAGCTGGTCTAGGCACAGACCCACAAAGTGACTGGTAGGCTGCTATACCACTCCTTTGGATTTAAAGAAGATTATTATTAAAACCTTCTTAACTCCCCTTGCACCATAACTACACCTCTCCTACAGTGGGCTATGTATTATGTTTATGCACAAGTCTTATTTTCGCCGATATAACCCCTGTCTAGCACAATGGCAGGCACATAGCTGTCATTCTGTAAGTGTTAGGAGAGTAATTCAACTCAACTCGTTCAGCAATTACGCCAGGTCCTGCTTTAGATGCTGAGCATGTAAGAACGAAGAAAATGCTCAAAGTCCCAGTTCTCATGGATTTTACATTCTAGTGGGGAAAGAGACAGACAGTGGACACTGAAAACATGCAACATGTTAATTAGAGAGAAGGGCGATGGGGAGGGAGAAAGTGCCGACAGCAGCTGGGGAGAAGTGTTGCTATTTGCACAGGATGGACAGGGAAGGTCTCTGGTACATCTGCTGAAGAATCCTGCAAGAGGTGAGGGGGCAGGTAACTCAGATAGCTGGAGCAGATTTCAGCCAGGCTGAAAGAGCAACAAATGCTAAGACCCTGAGATGCAGATAGGGTTGGCCTTATGGCAATATATGAAGCCAGTGTGGCTAGAGTGGAGTAAATAAGGACACCAGTGATGGAGACAAGATCAGAGAGGTGGGAGCTGGAAGGGGAGAAAGGTCTATGAGAGCCTCATAGACCATTATAAAGCATTATCGTTTTACTTTGGACAAGATAGGAGGATATTGAGCAGAAGAGTGATATATTGAGAATAGATTTTAGGGGTCAAAAGGGGGAGTACTCTGACTACCAATTAGGTCTCTGAATAAATGAATTCATGAAAGCCAGTTAGTAAGCAGACAAAAAAAGAGCTTATTTCTCGTGTGATTGCCAGTGTTTTTCATGCTGATATAGACCTTTCCACACTCCTGACTACTCTTATTTATTTATTTTTTGGAAAGAGAGTTTGGGGGGAGGGGCAGAGGGAGAGGGAGAGAAAGAATCTGAAGCAGGCTCCATGCTCAGTGTAGAGCCGGAAATGGGGCTCAATCTCATGACCCTGAGGTCATGACCTGAGCTGAAATCAAGAGTCAGAAGCTTAACCGACTGAGCCACCCAGGTGCCCCCCTGACTACGCTTATTCTTGAAAGGTGTGTTTCTACCTGCCTTTGTCAATTCCAGTCAGCCTGAGCTTTAAAGGTATAGGTAGGCCAGTCAATAATAAGTAATACTTAGAACTGGCATTATAGAAAGTTATGCAAATTCTTTGTTTGAAGAAGAGTCTATAGAACAAACATGTGTATGTGTATATGAAGTATATATACAACTTACTCACATGGTGCTTACTTGCTCTAACAGTTCAAATGCATGCTCTGTATGAGGCAGCTTTTAATTCCTGATATGTGGATGTGGCAAATTACCCTCCTGCTTTGAAGATGAAAGAGAAAAGACATAGGAGAAACCAGGGTGCTACAGACTGAATGTTTGTGTCCTTCCAAAATGTATATGCTGAAATCTAATTTCCAATATGATGGTGTTGGAAGGTGGGCCGTTGCAAGGTGATTAGGTTATGAGGGTAGGACCCTCATAAATGAGACCAGTGCCTTTATAAAAGCGACCCTGAAGAGCTCCCTACTACGCCCCCGCCCCCACACCCTCCCATTTAAGGTTGCTGTGAACCAGGAGCCTGCCTCTGGTCAGATGCTGAATCTGCCAGAGCCTTGATCTTGGACTTCCCAGCCTCAAGAACTATGAGAAATAAATTTCTGTGGTTTAGAAGCGACTCAACCTATAGTATTCTGTTACAGCATCTCAAATGGACTAAAACACACCGGAGTCCATAGTTTTGGTTTGTCTACAATAGTTCGGGCTTAGAATAAAATCTAAATGTTGTAAAAAGGGACATGACATCTAGGGAGGTTGATAGATCCCACTGTCTCTCAATAGGGCACTTAAAGGTGGAGTTACTAGTCATATTTCCCAGCATAATACTGTTAGATTTAGGCTTCTAAAAACTAGTGTTTCTGAAGTGTAAAGAGGATTTCACACTTAATCACAAAGATTCTCACTTAAAATATATGTGGAAATCCAAGTTCTAATTATACTTAATTATCACTCTTTAAAAAATTTTCATAAAATGATCTACTGTTCTATGTGAACGTTTTCTAATTCTCATTTCCATGGATATTAAGGTCTTCTAAGCCCTCGTCCTTGTAAGTAAAAAATAAAAAGCAATTCTCTCCTCATTTAGGTTTGTTTATCCATCACATTCCTTTGTTTATCCATCACATTCAGGTCTGGAATTGTGTTAATGACACACATGAAAGCCAGTTTGACTTTGGTGTTTTGTTTTCAGTGTAGACTAATAATCACTCTTAATTTTTTTTTTTTTTTGGATTATAAACCTCTTTGTGAAATTGATGGATGTTATAGACCCTCTTTATGGACAAATGTACATATGCACACACAACAAGATATGCAGTATAATTTCAGGGAATCTATAAACTTCCTGAACTCTATCCAGAGAAATCCTTACAGAAAAGCAAAATATTTAATCATATTACATATGCATTCAGGTCAAGTTCACTGTCACTGTGTACTGAAATAAGTGAAATCAGGCTCAGTAAATAAGGAGTGGTGCATTTTTCTCTAGAGTTTTTACTTTGCTGTGATTATAATTTTTTTGGCCAGTTTTTCCTTAGTTAGTAAGCGTAACATATAACTTGTCTTCTTACTAATCTCTGTGCTATGAAATGTGTGTTTTTCCAGATTCTCATTCCAGTGCACCATTTCTCAGTTTATATGTGAGTGATTCCCATCCAGCAAAGACTAAGACAATAAAGACATGATCTAGACATTTACTTTTATGAGATAATAAATTTTTTTGCTGTCGACGGAATTGGGTTAGGATTTTCTGTAAACTTGCAACCAAAACTGAACCAGAGATTTCTAAGGAGCAAGATATTAGATTATCAGTCCTTTTGGCACATTTTAAAAAAACGCAGTGAATTAATAGTTCTAATTTAAATTTTCTCCTCCATTCTATGTATGCCACCTGTTATTGTTAACCGAATTTTTGTTTGTTTGTTTGGTTCATTTTAGGATAAAGAATGAAATAGTTATATTTAGGGTGCCCCCTTCCCCCCACTGAATAGGCTAGAGTTTGGAGAATATAGTGGATGAAGCCCCAGGCTTACTTGCTTGGATCTGCTCCTTTGAAGTAGGCATTGACCGTTTCTGTAAATGCTGCTGCAACGGGGAGGGTATCCTGGGCTCCCATGGTTAGGGGGCTGGGTCCCCTGGAAGAACCTGCACGAAATGAAAAACTGTCATTTATTATGGACATAGGAGACATATTAGTATATGTGGAACTTAAAGCCCATTTAAAAAAGGATTAAAGGATGAAATCTATTACTGAAAAAACAAAATGTGCTAAGAACCACATGTGTGTATTCAACATAGAGCTCAAGTATTTAAAAGGAAATATTTGGCTGGTTTACAAACAAACACACTTGAAATTAATTCAATTACATATTTTTCTAAGAAAAAAAAATCCAAGCAGAAGAATAAAGTCATAGGGGGTTTTCAATGTTTTACATAAAGCATAAGGCAGTATTTGAATGACAGTTTGTACAGCAGGTAGTAAATAAAGAAAATTATTAGCTTCCTATTTGAGCACTCACCCTACACTCAAAACTTTTTTTGTTTCTTTATTTTAGAGACAATGGCCATGGGGTACCATGTCACACATTGTCCCTTTCTGGATTATTTCCGTTTCGAAAAGCCCAATTACCTTCAGATCAAGTAGGCTCAAGTTTACATGTCCAAAAACATACACAACATAACATACACCATGACTTAGCGCAGACACACAAGTACATCAGTTCATAGTCTAAACAATAACAGCAACACTCCTGTTTATTGAACACCTGCTACACGCCAGGTTCTGCGCTAGAGGGCTTCCAAGAATTATCTCATTCAAACCCCACCTCAGTCCTTTAGGATAACCATTATGATTTCCATTCTACGGAAGAGAAAACTGAAGTTCAAAGAGATAAGGGACTCACCCAAGGTAACAGGTAAGCGGCAAAGCTAAAATTCAAAGCTAGATTTGCTGCCCTATAAAGCTCGTGTTTTCCCCATTATATCATACAGTTTGTCTAAATGAAACATTCTCTTTTATGGTTTTGATATAACTTGAGGTTTCTGAAAGGAGCAAAATTTAGGATTGTTGTCTTTGCTGTTCATCTCTAGACATGGTACTAGACAGTAAAGTTTTAGTAATGACAAGTATTTAATTATGTTGTGGCTCACTGCTTCTCCTTCCTATCAAACAAAGCACATTTACTCTTCCCCATCCCAGAGCAGACTACGTATTATGCTTTTTTTCTTTTGCCTTTGGTAACTTCTGTACTCTTCTCCAGCCATTAAAAAATTTACCCTTTGTGTATCTCCCTCCTCAATAAAGTTTTCTTTGGTAATTCTCATTCATGCAGGTCTCTTCTTTAACTGCCTTCCCTTGGCTTTCAGTATTTGGGACTTGGTAATTGATTATTAACAAATACGTACTTACTATCTACTATGTATAAGGCACTATGGTAGTTTCAAAGTTAAGTTAAACACAACCAAAAAGTTTGAAGCTAAATTAAACATAATCCCTGTCCTCAAGGAGCTACAGTTCAGTGTGCTAATATCATCATTGTCAGTATAATGTAATACAAATCTATGGATGCTTTTCGAAGCAGCATGCACACGTATACGGCATTCAAATAATTTGAAATAGTGCTTGGAGGTCCTAAAACTGAGGTTAGGAGCACCGTCTCTAGAAGATGGGAGGCCTCTGAAGTATTTGAAATAGGGAAGTTATGATGGGGCTTGAGTTTAAATTGCTCTAGAGATAGCATGGCAGATAATTTAGGGACAAGGACAATAATGTAGATGAAGAGATCTCTTAGGAAGAAAAAAGGTAAAATTGGCAAGAAATGCAGATGTTAGCAGATGAAGGGAATGTCATAGACATATTATTTTTCAGTTTTGCAAGGCACTGAATAGTTTTCCATGCTATTCTTGTGAATAAAATTGTGAAAGTCAGGTGGATAATAGTCTTGCCAAGTGAATTGACTATTAGATGAATCACAATATCCAATGAGCATGAATGAGTGGTTTGACGTCTATTGTGAAGGAAGTCTCTCGTGGAATACCCTAGAGTTCTATCCTTAGTCTGGGCCTTGGATAAAACTGGGAAAGATGCTTAGAAATGACACACTGTAGTGGCCAAGAGCACGGGATCTGTCATTAGACATACTTGGGATTGAGTTTTGTTTCTAACACTTGTTATTTATATGACCTTTGGCAGGGATGATATAATAACACTCACTTCGTAGGCCTGTTTTGAGGATAAAATGAGGTAAAATATTCAACACAGTGCTTGGTCCATAGTAAGCACTCATTAATTTCCCAAACAGTTGTTTTGGGAAAAACTGGTTTGGTGAAAGAATATGTGAAAAAAATATTTGGGGGATGGAGTTGATCATCAACTGTTATTGCTGGGCTCCAGACATGTCACCAGTTGAGCTACATCAGTGGATGAGTAACAGATGGATCCCCAGAAATGATGGCTTTACTGCTTTTTGTTTGTGTGCTTTGTTTTCAAGCTCATCAGATGGTAACCAGGCCACTTATCCACAAGCTAAATACCAAACTTTTCAGCGTAATGATGGGCAAGACCATCTGCAGGGCTGTGGCCTGAATGTTTGTGTCCCCCCAAATACATATGTTGTAAATCTAATGCCCCAGGTGATGGTATTAGGAGGTGGGGACTTTGGCAGGTGGTACAGTCATGAGGGTGGAGCATTAATGATTGGGATTAGTGCCCTTTTAGAAGAGGCCCCACAGAGCTAGCTTGTCTCTTCCACCACGTGAGGACACAGCAAGACCAGCAATCTGCAACCTGGAGGAGGGCTTTCTCCAGGACCCAACCATTGACACCCTGATCTTGAACTTACAAACTTCCAGAACTGTGAGAAATAAATTTATGTTGTTTATAAGCCACCTGGTCTGTGATAATTTGTTACAGCGGCCAGAACGGACTAAGACATGCAGTCTGACCCATGTCTATCCTTCATGACCCACCTACCTACATGCCCTCCAGAGACCCTTTATTCAAGCTATGTTTACCTGTGGGCATTATAGTCCTTATTTAGATCTAATCTATAATGCTAGGAGAGGAGAAAACATCAAAACTTTACAAAGAACCCTTTTACCTTACAGAATCCACTGTTTACAATTCTAAATTCTTCACATCCTGATACATTGCAATTAATATGCCATTTTTTTTTTGTTTTACTTTTTTCATTTATTGCATAATTTTCTTTGCTGCTATCTGGTCTCCATACCATTTTTCGGCAAGTACGTATTGTTCTATAGTCTCCAAATGTTGGGCCATTTCCAGGTAGCAGTTATCCTAATTCTATCTTTGTGTAAATTTGTCTTCTTTCCCTTTTTAATTATTTCCTTAAGATGTAGATTTACTACTACAAGCTGGGATGACCAAAACATAAGGCAGATAAATTTTTTATTCCTAAGAATGCCAGATTATTGTACATAAAGCTTATACTCCATGAAAATGCTATTAGTAATGAACAAAAGCTTTTGTTCCCCTGCAGTACTTGTGGAAGTACCTGTTAATAGGATTATTGGAAAACTGGACTAAAACTAGGAGAGCCTAAGATGGTGAGAAATTTAAGCCTCGTGGCCTAAGAAGACTAAGAGGGGCCTAGAAAATATTTTCGAACATCTGAAAGAACATTACCAGACAGTGACTCAAGGGACCAGAGTTCATGGCCATGGATCTGCAGGTGAATAGCTTTGTGATGACCTTGGGCAAGTCAGTTTACTTTTGTTTTTTTTCAGTCGTAAAATGAAGGCAATAGATCATATAATCTCTGTTTTAGGATTCTATGATGTTAAGTTGTTTATAGGAACTGTAGGAACAATTTTCTAAGACAGAAGCAAACTGCTTTGAAAAAGTATCCCTTCATTGAAGATTTGAATGGATCCGTCAAGCATTTACTGAGCCTCTACTATGTGCAAGATAGTGGTGGGAACACCATATGTAAACCTCCAGAAAATAAGACATAAACATATGGAAAAATCTAATAGCAGTAACATATGCAAGCAAGAGCTTAATAGTTCAAGTGACTATTGAGATTATTTCACTGCAAGAATTATGAGATTATTTCACTATGAGATATTTCATTGCAAAATTAATTGCCAAATAAGCAGTATAGGGGAGGTTGTTCTGTGACTTAACAAAAGGAAATTTCAGCTCTGGAGTCATAGAGACTTAGGTGTGAATCCTGGGTGCTCCACTTACAACCTGCATGACTAAGGGCAAGCTATTTAATCGTCTGTGACTCAGTTTTGAAGTCCAGTAGGTATTTAGGTAGAAAACAGAGGGAGATGATACACAACCGCCTCACCAAGTGCTATTTTTAACATCTCTTTCTTACAGATGAGGAAGTTCTGAGAGCTTAAATAACTAGCTCATATTCAGAGAGCAAGCGACCTATACTTAGTTAAACTTTTTTTTTAAAAAGACTTTATTTATTTATTTGAGAGAGAGAGAGAGAGCACCAACAGAGGGGGAGGGGCAGGGGGAGAGAGAGAAGCAGACTCCCTGCTGAGCAGGGAGCCACACTCAGGGCTCATCCCAGGACCCTAGGATTATGATCTGAGCCGAAGGCGGATGCCCAACCGACTGAGCCACCCAGGTGCCCCTTATTTTAGTTATTATGCTTTGCTGTTACAGTAAAGAGTCTAGGGCTGTGTCAGAGAGTGTGGGCTTCAGTCTTGACCGTGCTAATTAGTTCACATCTGACCTTGGACAGGTCAGTTATTCCAGCTGCATGCCCATTAAATGGGGACATTGATATCAGGGCTAGCAACTCTATCCAATGGTAGAGAGGGTTTGCCCTTTGAAAAGCCCAGGCGCTGTAAGAATAGCAAATTTTACCTTTTGTTCATCTGGAGTTGGAAACAGTCACTCTGAAAGCACAACTGGAAGCATGAATAGCAGGAGAGAGTGGTTTTGTTTGTTTGAAGACCGTTCCCACCCTTGCAGTTTACAAACCCAACTGCCCACTCCACCAGGCCTGCTGTAGGCGGGAGGCAAATGACCCTTATGTCCAGGAGTAAGAATGCTGGAGAGGGAACCAACAGAAAAGCTCAGAATGCATAAATGAAGAAGGAAGAAATTCCAAGAGTTGTTTGAAGTAGTGGACAGTAGGAGTTGGGTTAGCTTTTTCTAAAAAAAAGTGGATTGTATTAGTTAGAATTAATAAAAAGATAATTATGTTCAATTCCATGATAATTTATAGATCATATTCTATACAATGCAGTGAGAGAGACGAATAATGTTGGAATCAGATTGAATTATGTTTGAATCCTGACTTTATCACTTACTGTGTGACCTTGAGCTAAAGGTTACTTAACCTCTCTGGCCCAGCTTCATTGTTTTGTGAAATGGAGATGGTGCCTCCTACAGATGCTATGAGAATTAAATATGATGACATAGGATGTCCTTGTTACCTGAGGATAGTCAGTATCAGAAAAAAAATCACTTAAAAATGAATGTATTTAAGCAGTTCCTAAAATTTTATGATATGTAGTGGCAAAAGGCTTGAGTGGGACTCGAAATTGTCATAGACTAAATCTGTGAAAAAATCTTTTAACACACTACAGTTAAATAATTAGTGAGTTCTTAGAGTGAGCAAAATTGGCTTTTGTTGATATTTCGAGAAAGGGTTCACTTTTCTGATAAGACCTTGTGAGTCTTAGCTGAAGTGATGATTAATAAAGAAATGTTACTTTTTAAAAATCACAGCAGCTTCATTAGAAAAAAAATTTAGGACAGGTTTGTAAGGAAAGGAGTCAATAGAAAGTTACTACATAAAAATTCTCTAGTTTTTTCTTTTTCTCTACATCTAGTTGGTTTACATAAACTAGTTGGTTTAAATGACATGAAATATATATGTGTATGTTGTATAGATGTGTTCATGTGTATGCTGCATATAAAACACTATACATAAATTATTTTGTGTATTTTTGTATATTTGTATATTTGTGTCTATTTGAGAATTTTGGGTAGCCTAATAAATGCTATAACCTAATCTAATGAATAATAATGCTGTGATGAGAGCTAAATTGAGCATATACTTTTTATATTCTAGGGGCTTTGCTAAATGTTTCACATGTATTACCTTACTGCACCCTCATAATTTTAAGAAAAATCCTATTATCATCACTATTTAATAGATGACAAAAACAGAGGCTTATAAAAGTTTAGAACTTTCCCCATTTGCTACGCTGGCTTCTCACATCACGAGATAAGTAACATCATCTAACTTGCTGAGTGCCAGTAAAAAGGAAAAAGGGCAAACCTCATAAAAGCAAGCATCAGTATTCCTGAGTACCTGCTATGAGCGGAACACTGTCTTGTATGCTTTACACATAGCGCATCATTCAATTACCACCCAATTCCGTGCCCGGTAGACATTACTACATATTACAGATCAAGAAAGCAAGTCTGAAAAAAGGAGTCATTTGCTTTCATTCTCACAGACAGTAGGTGGCGGAGTCAGGATATAAGTGTAGGTCCACTTAATCTTGTGTTCCTTCCATAGAAGGAGCCCATAGGTCTTACCTTGACTCACAGTGGCATTGTGTGAATTATATCTGTTACATGCTTTTCAGTGTGCAAGACATTTGCTTCTAGGAAAATGAGGAAGGCACACTTAAGAAAGTCAGTTTGCACAGAGCAGAGTTAAGGATACTTAATTTCTGGGTACACAAATGGGATGAGAGTTATTTTCAGTCTTCCTCTTCAGAAATCTCTGCTTACCTGCCTGCAGATATATATACATACATACATACAAATATAGTATATATTTGATGAGCATATATTTCTTGTTTTTCAAATTCCACTCAGTCCAGAAACATGACAGTTGACATTTTTGCCATGTTTTATAGAGAATTTTCTTTGAACTGGGTCTTTGCTTACAGTTCCCAAACCATCATCCAACATTAATGCCATATTTAATTAACTTCCTAAATAATATTGTTGACTCCAAAAATAAAAAAAAATTATACTTGTTTTTATCATCAAAATCACAGTAAACATATTAAACACAAGGACTATTGTTAAAAATGGACACAAGGTGGGAGACAAAGCCACAATGAAAATGTTTTTGGTATGAAGACTCGCATGAACAAATCCTAGACAATTTTGTATAGATAGCACTGAGAGTTTGTTTGATCCAGCATCTAAGGCTGAGCCAGCAAGAGCATGGTATACAGAGAATATGAATAATGATATCAAGGGCTAATTTATATAGAGCACTTACGTGTGATGGCCACTGTGCTGAATACTTTACATGCATATTGTCTTCTACTCTCAAAACATCTCTTTGAGGTCCATACTGTTATGTATGTTTTACCATTCATTGAAGGAATTGAATCTCAGTAAAATTACATGGGTTTGCTCAAGGTAACCTGCTCTACAGTAAGTAGAAGTGCTGGGACTGAAAACCAGGTCTAAATTTCAATGGCATTCTTAAGCCCTACCCTATATTATCAATATTTGTCCATTCATGTTAGTGAGCTTTGCTCCAAGATTCAGGTGGGTGGCCGGCGTGCATCCTTAGTGGGGGAGTATCACCCCAAACAGTGTGAAAATTGGTTCTTGGGGGAAGGCGAAAGCAATCTTAATTTTTTATGTTCAAAGCACACAGATAGACATACAGTACACAGCCAGATGTATAGTACATTTGTGATATTAAAATTCTACTGGGGAGCGATTAGGGGAAAACAAAGGTCTAAAAAGACTCCCTGGCTAAGAGGAGGGGCTAATGAAGAAAAGTTTGAGTTGCACTGATTTCTAGTTTTAAAAGAGCCATGCCCGTGAATGTCCTTGTATACCTCAGCAACTGTCTTGGGAAAAACTGCAAGCACCGGTTTTGCTAGAGGATAAGTTTCTTTCTTCAAACTTATGCTGAGTGATTAATATCTACAGTGCCACAATTATGGGTGATCTATTCAAGACACTTGGGAAAATATCTAATAATGACCATACAAAGGAACAGAGTACAGGAAAGAAAGGCTGGAGAGCTTAGTCAAGCCAGGAGAGGTGTTCTCCCATGGGCAACATGAGCAATCCCTGAGCTGAGGCAGGGAGGAAGTGAATATAGTTGGGGGATCTGAAATCCTCAGAGAAGCTAGGGAGAGCCTGGGTCAGGTTTCAAACCAAACGGAGCAAGGCCATGAATACAATGGTGGGGGATAGTGACACAGATCCAAGAGCACGAACAGAACAGGCAAGGAGTCTGTTAAGGAATAGGGAGAATTAGAGGTTCCAAAAAAGATACCCAAGCACGTTTGGGTGGGGGAAATCTGTTTTCCTGTGGAAAGTCTGGTATGTATTTTTAGAGAAGGAGTGGCTACTTGATGGTATGGCCTGGGAGTGGACAACATTAGTATATTAGCTTGTTAGAGTATTTCTCAAGTACAAGTGGGCAACATAACGACTTTTAAAAAAGGAACAAGGTATTCACTGAATAACCATAAATGACTAAAAAAGTGTGAAAAGTTCAGCCTCACTAGTTACCAAAGAAATGCAAGGATGAGAGAAATTTTTACCCTTTCAGATTAGAAAAGATCTAAAAACCAAATACTTCATGAAACGGGCACTGTAAGATAATGTTAGTGGAAGTAAAAATTGGTATAACCTTTCTAGAACATTGCTTGGCAATGGGTACCATGAACTTTTAAAAGCTGCACAATTTTAGCCAGTAATTCCAATTTTAAGAATCTATTCTAAGAAAAATATCTTCAGGCCAAAGAATTATATGCAAAGATGTTCACTGCATGTGGGAAAATTTGAAGCAATTTAAATGCCTAATAATTGAAGTGAAATAAATCATGATTCATGACAATGAAATGCTAGGCAGATGTTAAAAAGTTTTGAGTAATTAAAAATGGAGCTAAAAGCAATTACATATCACATTTTCCCAATTAGATTGGAAAAAGTGAAAAATATTGATATAACTATGTTGATAAAGGCCTGGAAAAATGTTAATCATAATGCTGGTATGAACTTTTTGGAGAGACGTTTAGCAATAATGTAGTAATGTTTAAAATGTGAATACCCTTTAACATAGCAATTGCATTTTTAGTAATTTTCTTTAGGACAAATTAAGATAAGTACAGAAAGATACAGGCTTAAGGCTGCTCATTGCACCATTTTACATAATAGAAATAAAAAGGGTAAAAACCTAAACATCCCCTAATAGAAGATAGGTATATGTATATAATACTATGGAACCATTAACATGGTTATACAGATGTATGTGTATATATGTACATACACACACACACACACACTGCATATACTAAGTTGAAATGGCTTCCATTGGGGCACCTGGGTGGCTCAGTCTGTTGAACGTCTGACTCTTGGTTCCGGCTCAGGTTGTGATCTTAGCATCGGGAGATAGAGCCCCGCCTCAAGCTCTGAGCTCAACGCAGACTCTGCTGGAGATTCTCTCTCCCTCTCTCTCTGCCCCTCCCCCCACTGGCATGTGCGTGTTCTCTCTCTCTCTCTCAAAAAAAATACTAAATCTTTAAAAAAAAGAGAAATGATTACTATTGACTGACGATTATAGGGCAGATTATATATTCTATTTGCATAAAATTCTAGGTAACATATTTCCTTGAGCTTAAGAAATACTTTCGAAAACATTGTAACGTTTCTGAAGTTGAGATGCATCTTCTAAACCATGTCAAAAGAAACCAGATGGCAGCCAACAGAGCAGGTTCTGCCATTGTCTTTGTCTGTACTTGTGGGAATGTCACCACGAGTAAAAGTTATCAGCTCACCTCACAGTCTCCTTGGTTGAGCTGAGTTACTTGGATTGGTAGCCTCTCATGATTACATTTTAACTTACATTTGGGCCCTTCTTTCCCCTTATAATGCTTTTAAGAAAATTCCATCTGCTGCAGTAATAAAGTGAAAAGTTATTTGTACACAAGAGATAAACTGTCACATACCAGGCTACGCAACTGCAAGCAGGAGAAACCGCCACATCCTTTGTAAACTAAACCACAGAGTTCTGAAAGATGGCGCAAAAGTAGGTTATGACTGAATTATGCATCATGTAAGAATATATAACTCAGGTGCTAAAACTGTACCTGTCAAAACTTCTAGACGACTTTCAAAAAAGCTATTTATCTTTGGCAATTTATAAATAAACTCAGGAATACTAACGCAGATAAAAGCCTGGAATTTTTGATGTGCCCCCAACTTAAACTATCAGTGTCAAAGAGAAGAAAGAGATCAAGGTTATGAACATGCGGCATAAAGACCTAACCGCTGATGGCCAGAATTGATTTAGATCCATCTTTTATTCAGAATATGAAATAGGTTTAGACTCAATTTCTAATTGTTATACTTTAGATGGTGGCTTGCATTTGGTCTATTATTGGTTAGAAAAAATGCTTTCCTACATTTTTTTTAAAGATTTTATTTATTTGAGAGAGAGAGCAAGAGCATGAAGGGGGCTAGTCAGAGGCAGAGAGAGAAGCAGGCTCCCCACTGAGCAGGGAGCCCGACACGGGGCTCGATCCCAGGACCCTGAGATCATGACCTGAGCTGAAGGCAGATGCTTAACCGACTGAGCCACCCAGGCGCCCCGCTTTCCTACATTTAATGAAGTTTATTTTGCACCCAAAAAATCATTATTAAACCAGTGGAGCATATCCTAAAGGATAGCCTTTTGGAATCAAGTAAATGTAACACACACGTGTGTGTATAGGTATCTATAGAGAGAGGCTTTTCTTTAAGATTTTTCAACAAATGTTAAAAATGTCATCTCTACTAATTTCTCAAAAGTATGATCAGGGTGGTATTTACTTTTTTTTTTTTTTTTTTGTAGTTGTAGGATCTTTTCTCCCCCTTTAGCTTTACTGGAAGTATAATTGAGAAACAAAATTGTAAGAAATTTAAAGTGCACATCATGATGATTTGATATACATACACAATCTGAAAAGATTCCTCCCATCTAGTTAATGAACACATTCATCACCTTACCTATATGTGAGAACATTTAAGTTCTACTCTCTTAGCAAATTTCTATTGTACAATACAGTACTGTCAACCAGAGTCACCATCTTATGCAGTAGAGCCTCAGACCTGATTCATTGTACCGTTGAAAGTTTGTACCCTTTTATCAACTTCTCCCTCTTTCCCTCACGTGCCAGCCCCGGACAACCACTTCTCTATTTTCTGTGTCTGTAAGTTTGACTTGCTTTTGTTTTTGTTTTAGTTTCCACATATAAGTGAAATCATGCCGTATTTATCTTTCTCTGTCTGGCTTATTTCACTTAGCAAATGCCCTCAAGATCCATCCATGTGGCTACAAACAGCAGGATTTCCTTCTTTCTCTGTATTTACTCCTTTATATGTACTTTCCGTAGTGTGTGAATTTTAAAAAATAATGTGCTTAAATCGATTTCATAATCAGAATCAAGCAAATTGTGAGCTATTTTAAAATACATTTGAATGGCATGGTGGACATTATCATATGTTAAAATAAAAGGATGCATAATTATAAACATGCACACTCTACATGCATACACGCACACAGTCACATCACATGAAAAACGCTAGAAGTGATATACACCAAAGTGAAAACAGTGGTTATCTATGGTTATTAGACTGTAAGTTATTTCATCTTCTTTATATTTTTCTGTTTTTCTAAATTTTCTATAATGAGCACGCATTACTTTGGTATTGTGGCAAAAATATAAATAGAAATTGGGATTTAGATCTTAAATACCACTGAGGTTTCTACACTTCTCCTTTATTTTTTTGAATAGTTCTTTTTTTATATAGTTAAAAAGTGGATGCTGGTGATTTTGAACACTATTAAAAGTTATTCCCCTGGGGGCTGATATTTATGAATGGAGAGGCATGGAGGATGCCACTGTAGGCTGACCTGTCTGAAAGCCTGTGATTTGAGCTGCCAGTTTCATTGGGAATGGGCTGCGAGCAGAGTCCAAAAAAGGGCAAAATCTAAGGAAAGGAATAATCACCATTAAATAACTCATGCTTCCTCTTCCTGGCCTCATGCTTAACAATGACGACTGCAACTCTCAAAAGTCACCAAAACATCCTTGAAAAATTAACATCATCCTTGCTCCTTTGGGACACTTCTCCAGAATAACCTTTCGTGCTTTCTCAGAGGCATATTTCAAGCCTCTAAATCAGATCTTAGGGGGAAGGCATGCTGTAATTATTCTGAGTATAAGATCCAGAAACACAATGGTAAATAGCACATGCTGTCTGTGAAGGTGTGCCAGCAGGAAAAGAGATCCCAAGGCCGTATTTACTCACGTCCTGGTGACTTAGTACAAAATAGCCCACAGAAGTGGAACAAGTCCAGGAGACTTCTGGCTGCTAACAGTCCATGCTCTGGCAGAAATTATTGCCATATGTATGTTGCAAAATAGCCGAAGGCACAAAAGTGTGAAAATCTTAAGGGCAATGGCTTCTCTTAATGCTCTGTCTTAAATGCCATATCTTGATGAGCCCAAATCAATATCGGACTTAATAAATGAAGCAATGAATGCAAAATTCTTAGCACGTTTTAAACATTCATTAATGGCAATTACTGTTTTAGTAATGATTACATGCCTATAGTACTTTATAGTTTACAAAGACCTGTCACAAAGGACTGACTAAAATCTGTTCATTCCACATCCATGAAGTGGCTTAGAAATGGGAGATTCTCTTGAGTCTTGACACCACCTCTTTGAATCACTTCTTCATTCATTATGTCAGCTTTCCTCTCTGAAGGGGGTGGCCAGGGGTTCTTCTATGTCTAGGGTGGCCAGAGTCCAGAGTACAATGGATGGGCAGCCTTAATTTATGGAGAGATCGTCTTAGAGGACACATAATAATAATGAAAAAAAAAAAAAAAAAGCTATCGCATGATGAAGGCTCACAACTATGCAAAGGTAAAGCAGCTCCCCCGTGGTGATTCTCAGCTTCTCCATTCTGTTTCTCAGGAAGTTTGAAATTACTTGTCAAATCTGCTGAAATGCCATGATTTACAAACCCTTTAATAAAAGAGACGGTAACAGATTTTCTTCCAGCATCTCCCATCAGCATGAACACAGCACCCCGAGGAACGTATCACCAGCCAGATCACTCGTCTCCACAAGTCAGCTTTAATGATAGGCTCTGGTGGAGGCGGGACGTGTACAGCAGGGAGGATGCATTCTGCTTCCAAATCATTCTCCTGCTCCATAAGCAGAGGGGAAAAGATTGCTCCTTGTCCCTGCTGATGAGGAGGGAGGCCGCGTAGCCACTCACAGCAGACCAAGTGGCCACATGTTTTATGTGGACGAAGGCTGGAGTGCTACAACCCAATCTTCTCCAAAGCAGCCAAAAACTATACAAAACACAGCCATGTCACAAGCAAGGGAAATGTGAAGTTGGAGACTCGTGCTAATAGCTAATAGTTACTGAGCGCCTCGCATGCACTGACCTCAGTACTTGACCATTTAATCGTGACTTCAACCGTATGCACAAGGTGCCATTGCTATTCCGATTTCCATAGGAGGAAACTGAGACTTTGAAAAGTTAGGTAACTTACCCAAAGTTGCATAGATGCTGAGGCTATAATTCAGACCTGGAGTGTTAATTCCGGAGCCAATGTGCGCACATACACGCATGCACACACGATGACACTTTTTCTCTCCATATATACATGTATATACATTCTCTTTCATTCTCTACATATAACATATATTTTTCTCCCTGTGTGTGTATGTGTGTGCCTATGTATGTGCTGAGAGTAAACATATAAATTAATTGGGGACTCCTTCTATTTTTAGTATCTAGGATAATACCCAATATACCTGTAGGTTAACATTTTTACATTAAGTAAGATTTTATATCAGAACTCTAACTCAGGGTGCCTGGGTGGCTCAGTCGTTGAGCTTCTGCCTTCGGCTCAGGTCATGATCCCAGGGTCCTGGGATCGAGCCCCGCATCGGGCTCCCTGCTCCGCAGGAGGCCTGCTTCTCCCTCTCCCACTCCCCCTGCTTGTGTTCCTTCTCTCGCTGTCTCTCTCTCTGTCAAATAAATAAATAAAATCTTAAAAAAAAAAAAAGAACTCTAACTCAGCGACATTTTATATTTCTTCAAAGCAGACTCTGTGTAGACTTAAATAGCACTCTCATCTTTTCTTTTGGAAGCTCTCCCTAACTTCTAGGCCAGGTTAGGTCTCCCTGCTGGATGCCTCCAAAATACCTACCTCTGAATATAACAATCTCTGCACGTTATTGTAACTATTTGTTTAATGTCTGACTTCTATGCTCCATGAAGGGAGGAACATGTCTTTCTTGTTCACTACTGTAAACCTAATACTTTTCATAGTACTGTGCACATAGTAGGGACTCAATAAACACTTGCTGATTGAATGAATATATCCATAACAATACCTGTCCCTATAGCAATATTATCAAAGCCTTATTCCACAGATTTGTTCATTGTTTTCCCTATCAGATACCACCTACCTATTGCAGAATTAGTAAACATAGAAAACCATAGCATTTTGCTATGCACCCATCATAATCAATTTCACATATATTTGTGTGTGTGTGTATATATACATAAACATATGTGTGTGTGTGTGTGTGTGTGTGTGTATGCTCTCTCTATATATAAACATATGAAGACAGTCCTGACTCTGGCCAAAGCATAATGACTATGAGCACATCAAGGCATATACATATTTGAGCTGCCATGAGGAGTATTTCAAGTCAAACTCTATAATATCATAAAAGACAACAAATTCCTTCTTTTGAACATGACAGATGTGGCTATAAGTTTATCATGGGGATAGGTAGGGAACATCATAGTATTTTGCAAGAGCTCCTGCTTCATGGAAAAAGAAAAATGAAGTATCCTATAAAAAACAATTTTCTTTCTATTCATAGGCAAGGAAATCCAAAATTTATTATTCAATTATTTTTAAGATTTATACAAGTCATTAAATTTTTATTTGATGTACACAAGAAATACTAAAAATATCCTTAGTCTCATATGATGTTCAGTTTTGAGTGTGTCAGAAGGAAAAAAAAGGAGGCAGAAATAAAAGGTGGTAAGGTCCTTGAAGACGCTCGAGAAGGACACACACCCAAAGAGGACAAAGGCTTTGATGGGAAGCAGTTGGAGAAAGGAGACAGTGTGTCATCTCTACGTTGACTTGTACATGCAATAACAGCCAACTAAAAGCTGGTATTTTCCTTCTAGGCTTGATGTCTGCAATTTTCCTATCTGGTACTTAGGTTAACCGTCACAACGAGTGCAACTGGGTCAGCCAGTTAGGCATTCCTGAGAGCAAAGACAACTGTGAGGCGAAAGATCAGCAAAGGATCTAGGCATGTGATACATTCCACAAAAGCATATCCACTGAATATCATGCATTAAAAATTAATCACTAATATTTGTGTGGTTATTTAAAGAAAGGATACAATAGAGAAAGTCCCAAGTCACAATGCATTCTTTTTCCAATCTGGCTCCTGGATGCAGGCATGCCCCAAGGTTAAACCCTTACCTCCATGGATTCAGTCCTTATCTCTAAGCAAATGACTCCCAAATTTGCACAATCTGTTTACTCCTGGACTCGTCTACATGGAAGGTGCAGGACATTTAAGTTGAGAGGTCCCAAAAGTAACTCATTTTTTTTCTAGTTCTCTTGGAGATCCCTTTCTCCTGGTTTACAACAGCACCTTTCTCCCTGTGTATCGGGATGGAAGATTTCACTCCTTTCCACATCCTAGTAGATTTCAAATGATGCTACTTTGATGGTGTTTTTCAAATCTCAAGATGGAAAACGATACTGTCTGTCCCTTACTACTTCTCTCAAACTGCTTCAGTAAATCCCCAAATTTTGTCAGTCAGTCCAAGTCCCTGTGCCTCCAGAAGTTATTCCAGATTCTTCCCGGTTAAAGTCTATCCACTATTCAAACGTTTCCAGCACTTTTTTGCATTCTATAATGACTGTTGCTATTGTGTGCCTTTTGTAGGAAGTGCCCATCTCCTCCATTTCTTGTGAATTCCTAGAAGGCAGACACAGCACTTTCCCTCCATCACTCCTGCACATGGGCTTAGAGCTCTGAGGACGTCATGGAAGGCTTATTAACCACTGGATAGAGGAATGCATGCATGGATATTCTTTACCTTTTCTCTTCTATTCATCATTGACCCTAGTTCCCTTTTCCTGCTCTAGGGAACAATTTAACCTATGCTTCAGCTTTTAAAATTGTCTACACATAGGGGCGCCTGGGTGGCTCAGTTGGTTGAGCGACTGCCTTCGGCTCAGGTCATGATCCCAGAGTCCCGGGATCGAGTCCCGCATCGGGCTCCCTGCTCAGCAGGGAGTCTGCTTCTCCCTCTGACCCTCCCCCCCCATGCTCTCTCTCTCTCAAATAAATAAATAAAATCTTAAAAAAAAAAAATTGTCTACACATAGCAACTCTTCTTCCTGGGGCTTTGTGCTGATCTCATTAATTCTCTATTTGGTAACTCTAGTCAGATGGGAAATGCCATTATGTAATCTACTTCTGTGCCCAGGCATGTGTCATTCAAACTCAGGGTTCATCTCCCAAAATGACACTTGCCAGTGGGGACCATTTCCAAGATGTGGCCAGAGGTGTGGATTACTGAGTAGCATGGACAGAAAGTGTGTTGGAGCTTAAGAAGTCAAAGAAGCCCTAAAACCACGGTGTTGGATGGGTCATCCACATCAATGTATGTCACAGGGTAAAGCTAGGAAGCAAGGTGAAGAAGAGGGTGAAAAGGGGCTTCCAGCATCTCTAAGCCTGCAGTTAAATGCAGGGGACAAGAAGGTCAGCAGTGGACGGCAAGAAGGAGTGGTAGGCGGTCGAATTATCAGATGGGCAACACACAGGCACAACAGGAGGTGGTCTGGAAGTGGCAACAGGGAATTGGGAGAATTCAAACAGTGCTTTGTAGTCCCATGACATATGGCCCACAGAAGACTGGAGAACTTTCCGGGGAGAGTGCTACAGAAGTGATGGTCTCTGAAGAGAGCTGGAATTCAGTTAAGGAAACAGGTGGGCGAGGTTGGCAGAGAGCCTGCGAATGTAGAGGAGGGTGTTGCTAAGGATGTGACATTCCTGAAGGCGTGATAGGGGTAAGAGCAATAACGGGAGCACAGAAGAGTCTAGAGATGAGTGTGCAAGAGGCTGTATGCACAGAGGATGGAGATGCTATTCAGACACAAGGACACTTAAGAATGGTTGCAAGGTTTTTTGTTTGTTTGTTTTTCATTACCAAATACAAGATGATTTTATAGTTAAATAAGCTAAACAAAGAGAGGGACAGCACATTTCTGGAAGCATCGTCATGTTAAAATGCTCTAGGGAATTGTTCAAATGTCTAATAGTCACATCTTTTATTTGTCATGTAAATATCTTTCCTTTCCTTCCATCTCAGAAGAATACTTGATAGTTTCATACTCTTGGATAAATTAATTTATTACCTTTTGCAACCTTTGTTTTTTTTAAAACCCAACTTAAATAGGTGAAGATATTACTGAAATTGTTTATCAAAGTGAAACACTAAGAAAAGCTTTGGAACTCTTTTGGGTTAGAACCATTGTTTAACACCTTTCTACCTTTCTTGTTAAATCAAATTTGAAAGTATGAAGCATATCACATTTGTCTCCAAATAAATTCATAAGCCAATGTTCATTAGTTAGTTGGTTGGTTGGTTAGTGGCTCAAACACTTACTGAGTAACTATAATGCCTAGAGCACTGTATGAATGAGACCAGCTAAGGTTTTGAACACTATAAAAACACTATTTAGATGCCAATAAATAATGATTTAAAAGCTGTTTAGAACAGGTGAGTAATATGACCTGGGAATCTTCTTCTGTATTCCCTGAATGAAGCATTGAAGAAAATGATATGAATAATAACAAATGTGGGTAAAACCAGAGTGCCCTAGAAGAATATGCTAGAAGTGCTATTCGATAGGACATGTTGAATGACGGTCCTTTTGGAGTTTAAAATTCGGGTAGGGGCACTATTCTCAAGGTGATTTCCTGTCCTTTATCATCACAGCAGAAAATAAAAAAAAATCCTTCCAGCTTGCACTAGCTAAAAATACCTGAAGCTAATGTACATAAATGCTGAAAACAAACCTTCTCCATTCTTTTTTTTTTTTAAGATTTTATTTATTTATTTATTTATTTTGGGGTCAGGGAGCAAAGTGGGAGAGGCTGAGCGGGAGGGAGAGGGACAAGCAGACGGTGCACTGAGCATGGAGCTGATGCAGGGCTTGATCTCGTGACGCTGAGATCATGATCTGAGCTGAAACTAAGATGATTAACCGACTGAGCCACCCAGGTGCCCCTACCCTTCTCTATTCTTAAAACATAGCCATTCTTGTTCAGGTGGCAAAGTGTCATGTTTAGTTTCTCCTAAGTCCTGAAGTTCATTTTAATGTACTTTTATCTGCATAAGCACTTCTCAATGAGATAAGTAGGGGCATATATTTGTGATATGGCTTCTCCCACAGTGGCTTGGGAAGCCCTTTCTATACGTCCTTGACTTGTGCAAAGTCCAAGATGAAGGTAACATGGTACTAGAGATTCTGATTTATTTCTATTAAAACACCTTCTTGCATGACTTTCTTGGTCTAAATCAAGATGCTTATGAAATTCAGATCTTATTAATTAGAATGGCTATGTTACCAACTTTAGATACCTAATATTATGTTTTATGTTATATGTTATAATTATATTTTCCTAAAATGAAAAAAAAATGTAGTTCACATTTTTATACCACCCAGTTATTGATACTTATATTTGACTGATAATATATATTTTAAAAACAAACCAACAACCTAAAATTGTCTTTAGACAGGTATCTTCAAAAAAGTCTGTCTCTCCATTTAAAGAAACCCAAACTCGAACACAAGCAAACTAGCCAATAGATACTCTAAAACCGAAACAAACGGAAACAACAAACACCATGGAAGTTGTTGTTTTTGTTTTTTTTTTTTTGTGGGGCCCCAATTACTTGAGGCAGCGTTGGCAGTGGCGTATTGTTCAATTCCCTGGTTAAAACAGGGTAAACTATTCTGCTGTGGCCAGCCCGAACCAGAGAGAGGGCCTTTATATATGCAGGGTTTTGCTGTACTTTGGGATTACCAACCTATTCAACCGTAGCTTCTCCTTTTGAGATGTGCTGATCAGTAAAAAGACACCTGGACACTTTTTAATTCCATCAGATTCAAAGAGAAAGCTTAGACGGTCATAAGTTTGGCTTAGAAGGTCATAAGTTTGTGGATTTTGCATCTTGGTTATTACAAAAGTAATGACCCGAGGCAAGAAAGCTTCTGACATCATGTGGGAAACATGCATCCTCCCCTGAAGATTACCTATCCACCTGTCCTCCACCTGAGCCAGGACAGGATATCAGGTATTTGGAAAGCTTTAAATCAGATCATTCTTTTCTGTTGCTACCCAAGCTACTCCCAGCTAAGGACTTCCACCTCTAGGACCATCTTGCCCAGAAAATTCTCCCCTGAGAGAAAAAAAAAAACACCTCACAAGCTACTTAAAAATCTTTATCAGTCATTCTGATTTTTAAAACACACACTCAAGTTAGGAAAGTGCTTTTTGCTGTCATGAAACACAAAGACAAGTTCAATGTTTAGATTCGACTCTACAGTAGAATACATTCTGGCCCACTTTTGATCCTAGGAGAAATTTAGCTATTTAAAATAGTAGAAAGTAGGGGCTTAAGTGATAAATATTTACGGATGAGACCACCCACAATATTATTACTTAAAATTTCCCCACAATTAGCTTAAATAAGATTTTTTATCAAATGCCTGGCCTGTTAAAATGTTTTAGAATTTAACATAAAACAGAAGAATGCTAATCCTTAATTCAGAGTATAACAAATTATCCAACATTGAGGTTAAATACCTGACATTATATTTATGTAAATTCACCTTAATCTTCTAAAATGGCAAGTCCAGCGATAGTTGTCCATTTTCCTACAGCCATGTCAGTTGCAATTTCAGTAGATGAAAATAGAATTTACTACAACACTCCTTTTTGTTCTTTTCCTCATTTTTCTGATCTCCTATGCAGCATTCCTTGTCATAAGAATATGTATACATATTTATGCTTTACAGTAATGGATGTTGTATCTGAAATATTAGTTATCCAAAACAAAATTAAATGCCAATTCCAACCCAGAATGTCCTTACATTTATTGTATTGCATTTGCAAAAGAGTCAGGAAAGAGCCCTGGTTGACAGAGTTAAGTTCCTTGGCCAAAAAAGGTGTTTGTTTGTTTTTTTCCAATTTCACACAGTTAATTAAGTAACCAATATTGACTGCAAATTGGCTTGATTTTTTTTAATATGAAAAATTGAAGATCCCATACAAACCAAATTCATGTCATATTTTCTTTAGTATTTCATATTTTCTAAGTAGCCATAGCATTTGTATATAGAAGGTGCGACCAGGTCTTTTGACGAGAACTGGGATTTGGAAATGCAGATGGGAAAAAAAGGATGAGGGGTATCAATTAGAATCTGGTATGCTATGTACTACTTACCTTCAAAAGTCAAATAAAACTTTCCTCTGTCAAACCAAACGAGGGAAGGCTGTTCATTCTCTGTATGGCCAGGAGTTGAAGCGGGATGGGAAAGGTTAAGGAGAGGGAGAGAGAAGGACACAGTATGAGTTACAGGTCATTAATCTCACTATGGGGGAGGGCGGAGGCACTGCATGCCATTAGCGTGCAGGAAAAAGGGAAGGCTGGTAATCTATGTTTTGGTTTTGGTTTTTAGTTTGGGAAACAGAAAGCAAAAGCAAAGCTATGGAGGCCTAAAGGGATGGGCACGTGTTGTTGGTAGCTTGATACTCGGTGCTTGAGCGCATGGAGCGGAAGTCTTCCTGGCCATGCAGGGGCGTCAGCATATTTTAACTGCACTAGTTAGGGCAAATGGTCATTTAGCAATTGCTGTATCCATTTCATCTTCAATGTCATCCCCTTCTATATTTTCGAAAAGATAAACTCGGAGTTATGGGTTATATCAAACTTAGCTTAGGTTTTAAATGACAACAGCATTGCATATCAATTTAAAGTTCATGGAAGATGTCGCACATCTTCCGTCCCCTCCCCTGGAATCACCTTAGGCATCCAGACACAAAACACCCTTTACCTACGTACCAAAGAGAAAACAAGATTACTGACGGTGTCCTATTATATTTTAAATCCAAAAGCAGTCACCGGACATGTAATTCTGAGCAGTTAAATTATTCCTTCCTTTGTAAATTCACAAAGCAATGGCATCTCACCTTTTTCAAACCTTTTGAGAAACTGTCATGCAACCTGCTGCTTTTTAACAGGTTCACTTAAAAAAAAATTTGGTGGCATGAATTCCACGATGAACAATAAATAGACAGGGTGCTTCTGAGAGGCACCAGACACTCATGAGGTGAATAGCATGTCCATGAAGTTTATAGCATTCAGATGGCATAATGGCTTGGATTTTTAAAGTCTAGATATCTAGGGATCACTGGGCTAGCACCATACCTGCCAGGGTATCACAGCACCTTTCAAACGAGGGCAGTTTGTCATAAAAAACATCATCTTCTGACACTACAAACCAAAGAAATATAAAAGAATGGAAAACAAAAACACAAATACAAATCTCAAATGAAATCAAGCAGTACACTTCACTGATTGAAACACAGGAATGATATTAATGGAAAAAGGAAACAAAACCTAACACAGTGGGATAATGATGATAGGGTACAAAAAAAGTAATGTGCTTATTTTATGATGGTTCTATGAGAAAAAAATTAAAAAATTAAAAATTAAAAATTTTAAAATGCCAGGTTTTAGCAATCTGTGAATTTGGCTAAAGTCAGCTCCACGGAAGAAATCACGCCCCCACCTTTTCAGGGAGTTGTTAAAGGCACTGTCATTAGTAATTGACTTGTGTAAGTGTATTTCACTCAGACACAGTTCTCAAGTGGCCAGACATATGTCCATCAGTAGAACCTCTTGGTACACAGGATCACTCATAATATACCTTCTCCCTGCCCCAGTGGGCAAGAGTAAGCTTTCAACAAGACCATAAAAAAGCAACAGAATAAATCTGAGGTCGCTGAATGAAGTATCCCATTTCAAACTCATCAGTATCCAAATTCAGTTTGCCTTGCACCTGTCTTTAGTAGTTATGGCCCGTTAATTTCGGACAACATTACTGTAATTCCATCTTTGTCTATGGTATCCAGCTATGGCCAAATGTCTTTGTAAATTGATCACAACAGTTGCTGTGGACCCCAACCGTTCCAGATCTTTGCACGTGATCTCCTTCTCACCAACTAACAAATACAGGTAATTGGAGTTCTATTCTACGTGATCAAAAAAAAAAAAGTGCTTGATTCCATAGGTCTTAAGAGTATTATTACAACTTAAATTAAAAAATGGAATAAAATCTGTACAAAGACCCATAAGGGACAATCCTCTCTATAATGTAGAGAAGATAAGGAAATTGATGAGAGTAGTAAAATTACTCTGTAAACAATGTTTCTTGGAAAAAATATTCTACTGTCTTGCCTCCTAGACTTAGGAAGTAAAGCAGGAAGAGTTCTTCTGTGTCAACTTTTAAGGTTCTAGGATAGCACTTGTCAGTCAGTATTTATTATATAAGTGACTTCCTTGGTGGCTAGAACAAGTTAATGCAATGTCTATAATATCTATAGGAGAGGAATAGGACATGGCACTAAGAAGAACACTCCATAATCTGTTCAGAAAATGGGAAGCAAAACAGTTACATTGGCAGTAACTGAATGTTACAATACCCTTTCATACCTGTTAGTGGGAAATGATGGAGGATATTTTCTTTCCTTTGAAGAACTAACTTCGTATTTACAATTTCCTTAAAATGAGGAGCCTCCATCATGATGAGCACTGAGTAATGTATAGAATTGTTGATCACTATACTGTACACCTGAAACTAATATAACACTGTATGTTAACTATACTGGGATTAAAATTTTTAAAAAAATTTTAAAAAAAAGAATGGAAGGCAAGAATTCACATACCCCCCCCCCAAAAAAGGGTCTCCAATACTGCCATTTGTTTTTTGAATTGGAGTTACAAAAGAGTAATTCATAGGGCTAAATAACATGTTCATAATTTTTTTTGGTGGTTGTGGACATTGAGGGCTTTGAAGAAAACAACGTAACTAAACTGGGGAACTTAAAAGATGAATTATTGGATAGCTCTGTGCTTGCTTTAAATAAGGGTAACACTCAAATTAAGTACAGAAGAAAAAAATTTCCTTAGGAACTAACCATGGAAATTGTCTCAAATTGATCTGGGATGGGGAAGCCAGAACCAGAGACAGGCCTTTCCAAAAAAAAAAAAAAAAAAAATAGTAGAAAGATAAAAAAAGACTAAACTTAAGTATGGGAATTTTTAGTTGAGATCAAGAATATCCATCCTCAAACGTCTTTCTGTGCCAAGTAATTGGCATTAATACAAGTATTTTTAAAAGAATGTTTATCCAATTCAGAATTGCCACCCAGCCAGGAGAGACAAAGACTTAGAGAAAAATACTGTAAGATTTAGATGCTACAGCTAATATTCCAGTACTGAATCACTTTTGCTCAGAGTTCTACACCAAAGGAAACATCAAAATCCACCTACTGCTTCCTTTGGTGCCTATAAATGGTTACTTTTCATTCATTCAGATTTCTGAGATGATGTTAAAGATGCAGTTGAAATTGCATAATTAACAGTGAAGGAATATAATTAACAATATATTTAATAATATATTTTTTTTCATTTAACGATGAAAAAATTGTCTTTATGGTATTCTTACTGCATTGGGGTACCAAAAAAAGATTTTGCAAACATCTAAAAAAAACAAAAAACCAAAACCCCGACTCTCACCCATAGAAATAAGAAAAAAAGTAAGAAAAATGGATATTTAGATTACAGGTATCTCTGTTTATCTTTAAATGTCTAAGAGTTTGTTTCTTAGAATAATTTTAAACATTTTCTCTATTCCCATAATATTAATAGGATTTTTCCCCCAAATCAAATAGTGAAGGTCCTATGAGTGTTTCTAATACAAAAGGAGTATACTATATTTCATTGATTCTGCTTTGTGCACTTTTTCACATTTTAACATCTGTGAAATTGGAATGGGTCTTAAAATTAGTGGATAAGAAAGCATTGCATCTTAGCTTACTTGGCAGTTTTCCCCTCCTTTTCTTAGTCATATATAAAATAATAGTGTATCTTCTGATGGAAGGTGTCTTAAATTCGGTGATACACAGTTGCAGAGGGGTTCTTCATTATTTGAGTGTGGTGATGCACGGAAAGTCCTATTTTCAGGTGTGGCATCAGACTTACTACTTTATAATCACAGCTTTCATGAAAGATTTTATGTCCAAAATGTTTTGGGGGCATATTCTTACAGGAATTGTTGCATAGGAAGATTAGACTTGCTCTTAAAAGTTTAGTCCTTGAATTACGTTCAACTTTGCAACAAGCAAGTACAAATAAATATGTACAAAGTTTCCACCACACTTGCCCCAGTTTTGGCTCTGATGTCATAGGAAATGTCAAAAAAGTATTGTGTGATAGAAGGGAAATGTTGAGCCACTGATCTCAAAAATCTGCTGCTGAAATTCTCTATCCCCCACAAGTTATTTTACTGCATAAAGTTGACATTCCAAGTCAGTCATGAATAGTCAGCCCCTTGGTGCTGAACAGCCAAAGCACATCCTCTCCAAAAAGAGATAAACAGCAATACACAGGAGCCACAGGCAGCCATCTGACAAGGCATCTACTTCAGAGACAAGTGGCTGTCAGGTGGCCTACAGCAGCAGGAAGTAAAGAACAGGAGAATGAGGAAGAGGAATACCAAAAAATAAAAATAAAAACAAAAACAAAAAACAACAAAAAAACCCCCCAAGACCCAGAACCAAACAAATTAAATCAGAATGTTCCTCAGCAATGAAGCAATGTTGAGTATCCTCTCAGGTGGCTATTTTTTTTTTTAACCCCTCTGTCATTCATCTTGAAAGAATGCATACTGGCTGTACTAAGAATCAAAGTCACTGGCCAGGATTTGAGATTTCTGTGGCAGGGAGTATAAAAACGCATTGTATAAAACATGGACATGGTTCAAATTCTCTGTGTGTGTCATTTTCTCTATGAATCTCAATGAGCTTAAAGAATATGTTAGTCACTCATCTGAGGGCAGTTGAGGTCTGCTTTGTGAGTGAGAGTTGATGCTTCTTACTTTCCTCTCAGACCAACCAGGAAAATCACATGGAGTAGGTGGGACAAATAATCTTGAGGAAAAAAAAAACCCAAAACAGAACCCCCCAGATAAAACAAAACCAAACAACAACAACAATAACAAAAAAAAAAAAAAAAACAGAGCAAGAGTGGGGGAAATGGCTGTAGCAATCAGGAATATTAAAGAGTGTCCAAAAAAAAAAAAAAAGGTTGAGACATTACAGAAAAAATGAACAAAAAATTCCAGAGAGAACTGGCCTCATAGGCATCTTAAAAGAGAAAGCCCCCAATTACCTCAATGGATGATGCAGAGAAAGAACAGACGTGGCTATATAAATGATGTTAAATATCTGTCTTTTAATGAATCCTGCAAAATTGGACAGCTGGTTATATTTTCACCAAATTTGAAGGATTGTTTTGGGTTGGTTTGATTAAAAATACAGAACACATGAAATAGTTGAAATTCTCTTTGGGGCCCCCTACAAGGCACACCTTCATTTATATCCCTGGGAAAATAGGGAGTTCTCCAGAAGAGCTTCAGGCTTTGATCAAAGTACTTCTCACATGGGCAACTCTGTAGCGTGCTCTTCTTTGGTAAATGATAGCAGGGATTTATTTAGCTTTGAGTTAATGATTCTCCCAAGCAATGCAGGATGGGCCAGCTGGTTTACAGTATGGAAGACTTGGAGGGGAGTTCAGACAATAAAGGAAGACAATGGGAAAAAATGGAAGGGTGGAGCCCCAGGGCAGAGATACCATGCAAACATGAAAAAGGCAGCAGCTTATGGAAGATGGGTGAAGAGGTGTAGAGAGAGATCAGCCTTGGGAAGAGGAAAGATGCTCCAGGCAAAATGAGGCATTTAAACCTGGGAAAACCATCCAGCTGAGCAGCCATTCTCAACTCTTGACTTTCATCACACCATAAGGAAAGAGGCACAAAGGCATTTACTGAAAATGCCAGCAATGACTTATTTCTCAGGGAAAACTGACCACACATCACTGAAAAGCACTAGAAAAGAATGTCAAAAAGTTTACTCAACTCCCACAATGCTAACACTTACACCATCTGTCAACAGAAGGACAACCAAAAGTGACGAAGAAATGAAATCTTTAAGAAAATAAAAGATCAAAATTCCGTGATTTCTGATGTGGTACACGATTGGAACTTAAATGAACATTCCTCCTCAAAGGAGACTATTTTTATGACAGAAATGATATGTAAATTACTGGACCTTATTTGTTGATTTCTTCTTTACTTTTATGAGTAGCTCTGTATGGAATAGCATAAGAGAATTCCTGCAAAATACAGGTGTTAATATTCTTTTATTTGTTTATTTGCTTAGTTGAAGCATTTCGCCTCCTTTGCTGAGAAGGTGCTTTTAAAAGAAGAGTCAGCTGATAGTAGCAGACCACAGAGCAAAACAATTTCAACCAGACGTATAGGGCCTTGAGGTTTTCAGATGATAAAAAACAGCCAGTCACAACAACAAACAGATTAAAAGACAGGAGATAATGTTTACCAACTGTGGGAGTAGTGGCTGCACTCAAGGAATTGGTGGATGATATTGAAGAAGTACTTTCAGCTCGGGCAAGGGGTGCTATCGGAGGAGGGCTGGAAGAATGTATGGGAGGGCTAAAAGGTCTGGGCTGCAGGAAGAAGAAAAGAGAAGAAAATTAGATAGGCAGGTTGGAGTACTCTTGTTCCATGTTTTTGACATCTTCCAGCTCTGGATATGACAACTCAGGTTCTTAAAAGAGTATGGGTGACATTATTTTTATCTTGAAATTGATTCTGTCTCTACAGGAGTTTGTGGATGGAGCTGGAGGAACCATAAATCACAGGGTGCAGGTACATCAGGCTCAGAGAAGCTGAGATCTGTGATGTTTCAGGACTGTGAACCTACATGCCCTCAGGGACTAAGCAGGTAACCTCCTGTGAGAGCTTATACCCATTTAAACATATTTAAATACAGTATACTCAACTGTGCTAGCTAAACCAAATATTATGGACATCACCCAGTTTGTGACTCCTGTGCGTGCATAGCAAAGAAATGGTCCTCTTCCAGAAGTCTTTTAATTGTTCACACAGAATGTTTGCCACCTCTTCAGCCTTAAAACACGATGCAAGAAACTTCTGGAACAAATTTATCAGGCTACCACCCTCCTCTATATTCACACGGTGTGCTTAACACCAGTAAGTTCTCCTAGTCTGGGGATAGAAACCAGGACTTACCCTCTCTTGGAGTCTTCCCAAGCCAGATAAATAGGATGAAAGAAAACACCTCTCTTTCTAAAGGACTTAGCACAATTGAGCATTACTACCTTAATTTGCATCAGACCCACGCTGGCAGAACTGAGAACCCCAGCCTCCTATTCCTATCATTTTAGACCTCGACTTGAAAGGTGGTGGAGATTGAGAGAGGGTCAAAATGTACACCCACAGGCAGTGACTGCCTTTCAGATGCCACATGTCAGGGCCATTTGTACAACTGATCGGAGGCCATTGAGGCAGCCTGTGTTGCAGCATTTTGGCTTCTGTTTGTCATTCTCACCATGAGTCTCTGAGCAAGCCGGGGCAAAGGGGAACATACCACATCTCCAACTCCAGGTTTTCCTGGGGGTAGCTTTGGCCGAGATGGAGGCCGGGGAGGAGGCGGTGGAGGGGTGGTGCTGCTGCAGGGAACCAAGGGAGTGGCTGGTCGAGCAGGGGATGATGCACCTGAAAAACAAGCTGGTATTAACAATGACCGGAACCACACGTGGCCAAGAGCCGTCATCGTGGAATCCTCCTTCCCCATCCCGCCCAGGACAGCACCAGTCCCAGACAATTTTCTTCACCCCAGCAGTTAGTACACTCAACACTCTAGCATCTAGTGTGTATGTGTGGTTTTTTTTTTAATAAAGAAAAAAAATCACTCAGTTGAACTAGAGCTGATGGCAGAAGCTGAAGCTTATTGCCTTTTGTTGTCATGTGACACCCAGTGAAAGGTAAATCCTTTTATTATTCTCTGTGATGGAAAATATGCTTTAAGACACTTTTAGCCTGGTGGTGAGGACCTTTCATTTTGACCACATACACACCAAACTTATAATAAGTTCTCTTGTTTTTGCATATTCAGAATTTATGTCCAAGATGGAAATGGAAGTTAGACCTTGAAGGAAGGTGAATGATTTTTCCACATTATATATATACATACACATATATATATATATTAAAAAAAAATGTAGAAGAGAATTATCTTTTTTACTATGCTTCAAAATATGAATGCTAACTTTAATAAATCTAAGTAAACATTTGATGGTAAGCAAAGGATGGAACCATAAGAAAGTAAATTAGATGTTGCACAAGTAATTTGCATGTAGAATCTTAATAATAGAATCACACTGAATTTAGAGGCTTGTATTTTTTGAAGGAGGCTGCTTAGTAATCTGTTCTATGTAGAGTTGGCCCATGATGATTTTGTGGTGATTTTGAAAAGAACCTCTTGGATTTACTTTTCTGGCTGTCAATGACAAACATGGGAAACACAGAAGACACACAGAGGTCGGGGCATGCACACTAATCAGCACACCAGTAGGGTCTTGAGACTCAGGGGTCGGTCTATCCTTAACCAGATGTCTGGGGTACATGGATAAACTACTTGACTCCAAACCTGAAGAAATTCAGGTCAATATTCCAAACAGTGCTGTTCAGAAAAGTTCCAACTACTCCGGAGGTTTTGTCACTTTGGTTAGAAGCACAGGTATCAGATCATTTCAAAACATTCTAAGAAATCCCCCCTCAGGAAAATAACCACCCACTCCTCTCTTGTCATCCAACATGCCACAAAACTGTGTTCTCTGGAGAAACCTAGATCAGCAAGATGCTAATCTCCATCTCCAGATCTCCAGATTCCCAAAGAGCTTTGAAGTTGAACAACAAAACCCATCATCTTGGAATCTGCTCTCAGCTTAGGAGAGTCCCTGGGGGTAAACCTTACTCCCCTTATTTAAATACAACCTGAAATATTGAGTGTGTTGTGTTTCTCTGTGCTGTTTATTCTAAGTGTAATTTCGTTAGTGTGAAACCCTACTAAAATTACCGCCACCTCCATCCCTATCCCTACTGCCTCTCTACCGCTACCACTTTTTTACTGTATTCTTACTTTTTATTTTATTGGGCCAAAATCAATGCTAGGCACTTCACATGCATTATCTTATTTAATCCCCACACTAAGTTTGGCAGGAACGTGTAGTTATCTCAATCAGAACTAGAGCTCAGAGATATTGAGTAACTTGCTCAAGGTCCCATAGCTCAGATGGTTGATTTAACTCCAAAGCTCAAGCTCTTAAATGCAGTGTCTTGTAGCTTTAGATGGAATGTGAAGTCCCACATTTTGCATTAAGTCTGCTCTTACTTTTGCAACGGCAGCTCGCCAATATCTCTCTCAGTGTAAATATTTTTAGTCTTTGGATAATCTTTTCTTGAATAAAAAAAGAAGATATGTTTTGACAGGTCCCACTACAAAGTTTCCTTTTGACTTAATAGATTGACACCCAGGATGTTTTCAGGAAACAGAAGTGACAGCAGAGAGATGGAAAATAAACCTTTAAACAACAAAGTCTTTGTCAGGAAGTTTCATGGGGCTCTTTCTAGGTTCTGTTTCACTGGAAAACCACACCATAGGGTTGGTTCAAAATATCTATCCATGTGTCTATTTCCAAGAAATAGTCTTCTGAATCAAGCTCAGGAAAAGGTCAGCTGCTTATCTTTCTTCTATGTGTTCTAAGAGGGAAAGTTTTGAAAATCACTGTCAGTAATGCTTGGGAAAGTTAATATTGGGGTTGTCAGCAAGGCAGTATGGAATAAGGAAAAAAAACGAATGAAAAGGTAGATGATCTGAGTTCTGGCTCTGCCTGGCTCTTATTGGCTGTGGAATTTTAACCTCTCTGAACCAGAAGTGAAACATTTCTATCTTACAGGGTAGTTGTAACAATCGAAATGGAAAATGCTTATCAAGTGTTTAGTAAACTATAAAATGCTACACAAATAAAAGAGAATGGATGTTGATGATGATGGTAAAGACTGTCTTTTCATACAGACACAACTAAAAGCAAAGAAAAAAGTGGCTAGTTAACTGTTTTCTTTTCACTTTTTCCTAACTGGATTGATTTAATTGATTTGTTGTGCAGTTAGAAAGACACTGAGGCAGTGTTTAAGAAGCAAAACCCTCTTGACAGAACCTGAGGTTCAGCAGAGGGTAGTCAGGGCCTGAGGGGGATTTTATAAGCGAACTGAGGTTTCCCATGCTTTTTTGAGGTTGCACAATTGTTTCGTATTCTAAGAGTGTAGAAGACTATTTGCACATCTCTATCCTCTTTCTCTGATCTGGAATCATATTTTCATTTCTTCTACAAGCAGTGTTTATTCCCAAGAGCAGTGCTGGGGAAAAAAACTGGACATTTGCTGTTTCAGGTGTAACTTTAAAAATCACCTGTATGTTATTTGAGTTTTGTGAGTTCAAAACAGTTGACAGCCATTGACATGCTTTCAATCCATTTGTTGCTTCAACTTGAAGTTCTAACATAATTTTTTTGGTAGCCCCTTGAAAGCCATATAATGATTGCTTGAACTTCCATCTCTCTTTGCTGGCTAGTGGCCTCCCTATTTGGACTCTGCCTCTCTAAAAGACACGGAGTTAGGAAATGTATTTGTTTAGGTCAACCCCAGTTGTTTATAAATGTGTGTGTCTGTGTGTGTATAACATCTTCTAATATTGCCTTAGTTTCTCAAGTTGGAAAGTGTTGCACTGAACATTCTATCTTTACTGACATCTCTCTTTCCCTGGTCTCTACAGGCCAATAAAACTCTTTCTCCCTCCCATCCCCTGGCACACCACCCACAAGGAAGAAGAAATGGCCTTTGCCAAGAGAATTGTCATCTGCATTCCAATAAAGCAAAGTTCTGGCCAAACTAGGTATTTATAACTTTGCCATAAGGAAATCGAAGTTCTTGGAGCAAATCCTGAATCCAACTGTTTTTCAGCATCAGGTAACTCAACTGATTCACAAGGCTGCGTGTACTGTCTACGCTTGGTCAGTGATCAAGTGAATGAAATTTTAAAATTGAGCATAATGGTACCCAGTTAAATATAGTTTGAGATGTACAGGAAAATCTAGTCTCATCAGGCAAAGTGTTATAAAAAGGAGGTCTTGAGAAACATTGCTAATCTTTAAAACATGAGGCCATCTCTCATTGTTCTAATCATAAATTTACATTTCTGCTAGTCTGTGTATATTCCATCAATAAAACATTAAATAGCAAATAAACTGGGACTTAATTAAGGAGATAATGTGCAAAGTTTTATTTATTCATGAGCTTCATTGACCCAGTTCAATCTTCCACTCAGAAATCAGATCTTTTACCAACAAAGTATAGTCTTTTTCCAGCTCAATTATTAAGAATCAATAGTCTTTACTGGTAACACCTAAAAATAATTTTAAATAATTTACAAAGCTAAACATAGAGATGACAACAAAATTCTCAAAGATTTCAGGAAGAAAGCCAAGGCTCCCTTCTTCACTCATTAGATCAGTGGTCAATTCAATTAAACGTCTTCCCGAGTCTCGTGGAAAGTGATGGAAGAAACAGAGGAGCGACAAATCTGCCCTGTCCTCCCTTTCCTCAACTAAACATGTTCATTTTGAGGAAAGCACAGTGGCCCAACACTGGAACAAGGGGATTATTCTTCTAGAAGCCTTTTCGGAAGATGGGAGCTTCACTCTGGGAAGAGAGCACCATAGAAGACCCTGGAAGCACTCCCCCTCTTTGACAGTGGACAGGTTTGAAGTTTGAAATGAAGGCTTTAAGTAGGGTCCTTTTATTACCTTTACAGATATGTAAGGAGGCTTAGGTTCCCAAAATGATCTAAAAACGCAACAGAGGATGAAGGCGGGTGCTCTAACCCACTAGAATTATGGAGAGGAGCATAGAGCGTGGGTTTTGAGAGAAAACTGTTGGTGATTCTGTTGATGACACAGGGCAGAATAGGTGGGTGTCAGTGGTCAAATAAGTTTGGGATATTTTGTAACTAAACTTTAAAAGAGTGCCGGGAGAGCCCCCGGGGTTAAGAGCACAGGCTTAGAATCAGACAGACCTGAGTATGACTGAGTATCCCAAGTCTATCACCTGTAGCTGTGTAAACTTGGGAAAATTACTTGACATCTCTGAGCTTCAGTTTTCCCAAGTGTACACAGCTGTAAAATAGGAGAAATAAGAGAGCATTTATCACATGGGGTTGTTTTAAGGATGAAATGATGTGCACAAAGGATTAAGATGATACCCAGGAGAAGAAACTATAGCTGTTATTATCGGCAAATTAAAGGCTGTCAGAGGTCCTATGGTAAAGAAACCTGCTGATTTTATTTTAACACAATGTTCCCCAAATTTATTTGCGTATTGAGTAGTTTTCCTTTTTTTATTTATTTTTTATTTTTTTTAAAGATTTTATTTATTTATGTGACAGAGAGAGACACAGAGAGAGAGGGAACACAAGCAGGGGGAGTGGGAGAAGGAGAAGCAGGCTTCCCGCTGAGCGGGGAGCCCGATGCGGGGCTCGATCCCAGGACCCTGGGATTATGACCTGAGCCAAAGGCAGACGCTTAACAACTGAGCCACCCAGGCGCCCCAGTAGTTTTCCTTTTTTGGTGGAGGAAGGCACCTAGGGCACACGCAATGATATAAAACATCAATTTTGTGTTGGGTACAGGTGACTCTCCAGCCCTCTCCTTGATCAGATTGGATGCTTGAAACACAGGAATTTTCAAACACAGAGCAAGCACTGAAATACTCCACTGAAAGAGGCAGCAATGATAAATGACTATTAGAGTGGAGACAAATGTCTTTCCTTCCTGTCTCTTACTAGATCTAAATAGCATAAACTTGGTCACCTCTTCCAAAGCAAATGAAAAACAAAAAACTCAGAAGATGCCTAAACTGAACCCACAGGCACAGGAGGGAAGGCTCTTGGTGGGGGAGGGGGGGTTCTTGTCAGATCAATGTGAGCACCAGTAGAAGAAAAAATATGGAAGAAGAGACCTTAGAAAATCTTGATCTTTTTCGGTGTGCATGGCAGCTGTTGCCATCTTTTTATAGGATGAGAACACAAAATGAAGCTTCAAAGAAGGAAAACCAAAATGTTAGATTCAACACCAACATTTGCATAGAGGGTCCCAAATGTCCATTTCTGATAGACTTCTCCATCACCTGTCACCATGCTTCGAGTTGACTTCATAGGCTGATGAGCTTATCAAAATAAAATCAAAGAATAATTTGTCTTCAGTGGCAGTTTGATATATCGTGGACGTAGTAAGGTACATTCTATTTGCTGTCCCCTAAAAAATCTCCCTTTCAAACCTTACTTCTTTTTTTCTGAAATAATTAGAGGGGTTAACATAGCTCTCCCCCTACAGAAAAAGAAAGAAAGGAAAAAGAAAAAGAAGTCAAAGAAGAAAGAACACGTTGACCTACCTACCAAAATTAGGATCCTTGGGAAAAAAACAGTATAAACTTTCAGTTATAAGATGAATACAGTCTGAGGATCTAATGCATAACACGGGGACTATAGCACTGTATTGTGTAATTGATAACACCATATCATATAATCGTAATTTTTTGAGAGAGTAGAGCTTGAATGTTCTCACCCTTCCCCCTACCCAACCCCCCCAAAGGTAAATATGTGATGTGCTAATTAACTCGATGGGAGGAATCCTTTTACTATATCTATATCTATACCTATATCTATCTATACATCTCAAGTCATCACATTGTGCACTTTAAATATCTCATAATTTTGCCAATGATATCTCAATAAAGCTGAAAACAAAACAAACTAGAAAACGTTCCTGTACAGGCATCTGACAGGGAAATGAGACACTCAGCATGAAACTCACTGGCTATGAAATCTGCCTTTCTAGAACTTTCCTGAATTCCAAACAATGACAAAGCAGCTTCCTTTAAAAAATAGGCACTTCCTAACTGCAGGGTGGAAGGCAGGGCGCTCCTAAGGAGTGCTAGGAGTGCAGGGCAGAGCACATCACAGACTCGCACTATGACGGTTAGCATTCGATGCACTAGGACATGCCATGGGGCCACGGAACACCCAAACCAAAGGAGGGATGGCTGAAGCTCTAAAGCCAACTGCCAGGCAGGAGGAGGGTGTCGCTCACACTGCAGCAGCCACGGCCATTCCCGGGCACATGAAGCACACTCAGACTGTAAGACGTACCACTGGTGGTCCCCGTACCACTGCCCGAGCCAGGTCCAGGGGATGAAACCACAGTCCTGTAGGTGGGTGGTGGTGGGGGAGGTGGGGTTGCTCTCTGTCCCAGCCCCAAATCTTTGGGAGATGAGATTGTTTCTAAGTAATCATCTTTAATGAAGGTCTGCTCAGCGATTTTCTTCTGGACTTCTTCTAAATTGAGAGGCGACGGTACATTTCGAGGAGGACCAGAGGGTCCTGGGGGGCCTGGAGGGCCCGGGGGGCCCAGAGCTGGGGAGTCAGATGGGTTGTCTGATGCAGTTGGTGGGGACACCACCTTTTCCCTTGGAGTCAACTCTGGAGTAACATGTTCCGGGGACGTATCAGAAAAATGGACCCACTTTTCTTCAGCATTAACAGCAACAGACTTGGGGGATAACACTGGGCCAAAAATGCTGTCCAAGTCATTGATTGATGGTAGTTTTTCAATTTTGACCTCTGTGGCTGACTGGTCATTTCCTGTGGTTAAAGTAGTTGATTTATAACTTTAATTGACTTGGTGAATATTATTTGTATGGGGGGGCGGGAGGGGTGCGATAAAGAATAGTAAACAGATTGCCCTGTGAGGTGTAAAGATAACTGAATCAGAGCTAAAGGGGAAGAGAGCATTCCCTGCCTCCATAATGTGAGCATCATCTTCTTATGCTGTTATTTTGCCCTTTCTGCTGGGTGACCCCAGGTAGCTATTTTTACCACCATTGAAAGCACTGAGTATGCTACTGTTCTCAAAGTCTGCTCACAAGAGTGCAAAGGGTGATCACTTCGAAAAGGCTGCACTTTGAAAAGGTTCACAGAGTTCAGGCTCTGGAACTGCAATCCCAAAAGGGAGGTCCCTTCTGAAAGTCTAGCCTAGAGACAGCACAGTAGAAAAATAATTGATAGCTGAAAATCACCCTCATGTTGGATAAAGACTGCTCTAGCATATTAAAATGTTTGGTGAGACTAATAATGTCTTTTTGTTTAAAAATTATTATATCATAATTAGCTGTACATCCTCCACCTTAAATACTCCAGAAACACAGTACAAAGGTTATTTAAGGAAATATCCCCACACGTATATTTACAAACATACACATATACATCCCACATACAACACACACAGGTTATTGAGAAGACATCTACTACTTATCAGAACTGTTTTGTATATACTTGTTTAATAGGGAGGAAAACTGTCAAAACATCTTTATAATTTCTTTTCCCATCAAGTCTAACCTGTTAACATCGTAGGTGTGACTGTGATATACATCTATCTGGAGTCATGAAACGGAAAATCTCGCTTTTGCTTCAACATTAGCATCAGCTCTTCTCTTTAATTCTTATCAGTAATAAGAGAAAAAAATTTAAAACTATCTTCTACAGCTTGGCAGGAAATGCTTGAAAACAACCGCAATGTGAGGAAGTGCACTTTTTAAACACTGAGGTTATTGAAATTAGAAGCTGTTCCCTGAATGATTGCAAAGCATAAGCAGAAGCAACTTTACCTTTAAATAACTCATCGGCTCTAAGAACTGGCTCAGTACTTCCATATTTCACATTAGAAAAGAATTAACCTTCAAGGCTCCAAGGCTACAGATAAATGGGGTAGCAGTTTGCATGTCCCACACTACTTATAATTTTGTTGCTGGTAGATTTATTTATACCTGACATATTTATGGGAATACAAGGAGCCAAAATGGTTTGAACTTGCAAACACCTTTACCTATGATGCTCTGGATGATTCTTCGATGGGTTTTAATCAATATAAATTTCAAAAATGACTATGCCTTGCACTCAGTCTTGTTGATAAATACCTACTCTGTAGCTATCAAACTCACCAGGCTGCAAAAATAGCAAAGGACAAAGCAGCAATAGAATTCCAAAGGGGATAAAGAACCATATTCTAAGGGCCCAGACACATAACATAGCAATTACTGCTTTTGACTTGCTGGCCCAATAGGACAAGGTAGATTATAAAGTGCATGAATATGTAATACTGATTTTAATAGGAGGTAAAGATGTGCCTTAGAAATGATCTGTCTAAAGGCATGTGGCAATTCTTTGCCATATTTCATTATCCTTACACATCTCTTTACTGTGGGATAATAATGATTCCTGGGAAAAAAATTCCCCACCTCCTAAGCTTACCCATAGGCTGCACATCCCGGGAACCATTCTACGTCTTTGTAGATCAGACAGTTTTAATTCTAGAAAAATAATGATCTGTTCTTGGGAAAATACGAATTGTGCCCTGAGATTTTTTTAATTCATAAATCATTAACATAAGATCCAACGGAGTGAAAGCCCAATTAGACAAAGACTTTTGATATTGAGATTTTCTTTTTCTTTCATCTCACAAGTAAATGTGACCCTCATTCAACAAAATGATACATAGGGAAAAGGAGTTGAGAAAGTGAACCTTTTTGTGAAACCTGAGAGTGATACTTTAAAAAATAAGTCTGCATAGTAAATTGTCATGGAAGGAAAACCCAGTGCAAACATTTTCATGCTTGAGTTTCTATAGCTCCTGACACATCCAGGGCAGGTTGAGGTCCAGGGCCACTGCTGATTGCTGTTATCATCACGGCACCGACAAAACTGAAGCTTACCTGGTGCAACTGTGAGCGGGGAGCCTGTTCGGGGTGGGGTGGCTGGTACGTTTTTGGGAGGCAGTGGTGGGGGTGCTGCAAAGACATGAGAAACCAAGCATCATTGATCGCTTTCCCCATAAGTTACAAATATTCTGTAGATAAGCAGGATTTGGGCTTTCATTCATATTCTTATTATTGGAAATGCTACAACCATTAATGGTCTAAATTTTTTTCAGTTCAGAGTTAAGAAACGGAAGCAGGACCCATTCAGATTCTTCCATTTTATGAAAATAAGAATCTGTCAAAAGGATGTCAGATGAGAACAATAATAATGTCATCATTTTATTCATTCATCCCTTTATTTGACAAACTTCAAGCACTGGCAAAGTTCCAGATCGTTCTAGGAACTCGGGGCATGGGGTTGAATAAAAGGAGCCTCTGTCCTCAAGGAATTTATGATTGAATGAATGAATATCATGTTAACAGATGATCACAATCCAGGGTGTGGTGAAGGGAATGAGAATGTCTTGGTGGAGGTTCGGATGAGGGGTTTTTAATATAGTCAGGATAGTATTGCCTAGATGGAGTCTGGAAAAATGTCTCAAAGTTACACATCTTAACTTTTAGTATATTTTTGAAAGTCTGAAGCAATATGATTGAGGGCAAGAAAAAATATACAGATTCCCTTGATAAAAATGATGGTGAACCAAACCCCCTGAGATAGAAAAAGTATTGTCTTACGGCCCCAGCTCAGAGATTCAGCCTTCTGAACTGGACTTGTCATTTTGTGGGCAAGGTTAGGGATTACTGTATCAACAGGTACATTTTTTTTTCTTATTCTCTCTTTAAATGCATGTTTTCCTGTCGCTGGCTACATTTGGTAGATTCAAAGAGTTCACACTAGTCTCATAAACCAGACTCAAGTTCATTTGTGAATCTTGAATGTTGTCCAATCTTCCATGACCTAAAAGCAGAGTGGGTCAGCTGGGCACTGGCTGGAGAGAGCTTGGCAGTACCCTCGGCCTGCCTGCACTAGAAAGAGGCCCTTTCTGTCACTCCACCCCCACCTGACTTCATTTAATTTTAGAAAGCATCCTGTCTTTCTACACAAGAGGCATGACTAAAAGCTATCTTCCTAAAGCCCAGAAATATGTAGCTCCTAATCTTAGTTACGAGCTTCCAAAAACTACACCTCAAATGGATCATGTTTTTCCATAGAAGTTAAGAGTCAATCAGGGGCTCTGTTTCTGACTAAGGTTCTCTACAAAAATTAAGGTCATAATCAACAAAAACACATAAAACACCATAAAAGCCTAATAATCTAAAACAGCAAACTTATGCTGCAATCACGAAATGAGCAAAATTATCCAATACACATAGATTCTACAACAGCCTTTGCTGTGCTAAGTGTAACCACACCACATAAAATCAGAAAACTCGAAAATGCCAATAATTGGTCTTAAAATCAATGCATCCTCTACATAAACATTTCATTTATGTCCTTTCTTGGAATCTAGGAAAGGTTTTCTAGGAATAATCTGGGTGGCTCAGATTTCTCAAGAAAGTTTTTCAAGGAAGTTAGAGTTTTTCGCTGGCTTTGTTTCTCAGTAGTAGAGAGAATCATCCAAAGTCACCCCACGGGGGTTCATATTCTTTCAAAGCACATCTTGAAAAGTTTAGATGCTTAAAATAGTTATTGGTGATGCTGTTTTTCCTGTCCTGTTTTATGAAAGAAATATCTTTGAAAAGACATTTTCACCCGGATCACATGGTTTTATGGCAATGTCTCCAGCAAACAACCTCGTGGGCCTTTCATCAGGAATCCCCCTGGTTAATTCCAATGATTATTTTTGGGCCTCATAAAGTAAAACCCTGGGATTGCTGAACTGGAAGAGTATTAATTGGTGTGTATGTGAGCTTCACAAAACGAAAATACTCTCTGTATTCCACCACACCCCCAAACTCCTTTCTCTGAGACCCAGTCTTCTTCCCACAGGCATTTTAACAAGTGCTTTCCACAAGCACATACGCTATGGGAAGTCCACTGAAGTGAGAACTCAAGAAATACAAGCAGGTGGCTTGACCAAAGGAGCAATCCATTCAGGCCAAATAGTCCAACCCACTACAGGTGAAGAGCATCTTCAGGAGGAAGTGGGGGGCGTCCTGGAATAGCAGCGCTGGCGGCCCCTGATTTGAGACAAGTTTGCCCTTACCTCCTGTTTCAGCTTCCCACCCAATAGCATCATTTCTCTTGCTCTCCAATTATCCCTCTTTCGTCTCAATGTGTCCTTTCTGTCCCATGCATCCTCCTTGTCCCGTAGGACTCACAGAGACTATCTGATTTGTTCACTTTTGTGTTGTGTGATAGCCCAGTACCTGGAGCATGGTTGGTTTCTTTACCTTCCTTGCTTCTCCCTCTTATATACGCATATTGAACGAATGAATGAATGAGTCTATAGGATGTCAGAAGAGGCTATGATTCAAAGTTAATAATTTTACTTTATTATATTATTCTTGCCTTGACAAACTGCCCTAGGCCCCTTTAAGTCTAAAGCCTATTAGAATCACATCTTTTCTTAATATTATACAGTCCAAATGTTGCTTACGTACTTTCTACAAGTTGCCTAATTTCACTATGCAGACAGACAGTAAAATGAGTCACTTATTTTTCCAGACACAGCAGACACGTAACTTACTTCCAGTGGGAAAAGGCCTTGTTAACTTTGGCGACTCGATGCTTGGATTAATTGGTTGGCCTGAACCCCATATCTCAGGCTGATCTAAAAGAACTGAAAACATAAAAGAAAATTTCCCAGGGTGAGTTCAAAAAAGAAACGTTCCTGGATCCTAGAGCTTAAAATTTCAATTTAAAGTTGAGCTTCGCAAAATTATCTCCCTCTTGCCTCAGTCCTAGCAAAGTAATTCAGAAGTGTGTTACTCCTCATGCTTTTCAAGCAAAGAATGCAAATGGCAGTGGTGTGTGTGTGTGTGTGTGTGTGTGTGTGTGTGTGTGGTGATGGAAGGGGTGTCAGCGTGTACACACATAGCTAAATAAAAACTTTGGAAATAGAGCATCTGTATTCTCTTCCTGGTTGGTCAGTTAAGGACATTCTGAATGTCAGTACATATACTGGTTCTATTTCTGGTGCCCATTTGAAGATCCAGGCATTAATCCCTTGGACAGTCATTTCGAGTTGGTTTATTTAAAGTTTCGTGTGAATAGGTTACAGAAATGAAAATTCCTGGGTTCTGTAGAGTGGTTCATAACTTTAAAGGATCACATAGGGTCTTTAAATAAGCCTTTTACAGCATCATAAAGAGAAATGACATTATTCTAAAAATGTTTGGTAAGTATCTTAAGAGAACCAGAAAATAAATAAGTTTCCACACTTAACGTAAATCAGAGAAATTAGGTATTGGGCCTAATGACACTGAACCTAATTTGTTTCTATTTCTTCTGTCTCCTTGTTTAGATTTTTTTTACTGCTATGGTAACAATGTAAACAACCAGATCTTCTCTGCACATATCATGTGCTAGGATCTATGTAAGTACTGCTTGTAATTCATTATGTTGTAAAATACAGGCTGGGAAGTTAGTGGGATGTGAATTTGAATCCTGTCTCTACAGTTAAGACTGTAGGACCTTGGGCCAGTGGTTTCACCTCTGAGCTTCCCTCCCTTCGGTGTAGAGATAATAAGAGCAATCTGAGAGTTACTAAAAGGATCACAGGAGATAATACAAATAAATACAAGGCATACAAACTCCATAAAACACACTTATCCCAAGGCCAGTAGCTATTATTAGGTATTCTAATCCATACAACACCGCCCGGTTGTTGATATTAGTACCATTTTCAGCAGGGGAAGCAAAGATTAAAGTGTTTAAATAACATGCCCAAGAGCTACCTGGTGAGGTAGAGGAGCCAGGATCTGATCCTGGGCATGCACACCTAACTCCAAAATACATATTTTCCCCCCAGGCCTTTTAAATTAGTGATGGGAGAATCAATAAAAAGAAGTGAGAGTGAATCGATCTGAAAGGTAAGTGTGGATATTGGAAGAGCTAGTGTGCTTGGTGCAAATGCTGGAACTTTATAGAACTTTGGGGGATGAAACCACCTCAAGACAAAGCAAGCCAGGCTCATAGACAAGTTCAGGTGTGTATCTCCTTTCTATCACAAACCCAAAGATGGTCTTAGTTCTGTTTTAACATGAAAGCAAATATTCTCCAAAGATGTGAAGCAGCATTTTTTTTAATGGATTTGATGTGGGACACCACCTTGATTTTTTAAAAACTGCTTCCTATTTTGTAAATCAAGTTTCCATACAGTCATGGAATTCCTTTAATAGGTAGATTAAGAGGCAACAAATCAAATCCCACCTTTAGTCATTACACAATTTAGTCATTAAAAAACAAACTTGATCATAGTTGAGTTAGTAAGACAACTGACAGACTCATTGCAAGGCCAACTTTACTTAGGGATTCTAAGTTGTAGACATTCAAATCCCTGAAGGAGCAGTTTAGGGATGTTCCTTATGTGTTTTCCTAACTTAATTATTGAAAAATATTTTGATGTGGTTGACTGCTAGCTCTCTTCCAGTATCCATCCTCCATTTCTCCTCAGTTAAAAAGTTCTAGCTGGCCATATGGCACTAAATTCTCTCTTATTGGCTCTGGCTAAAGTGACATATGTCTCTTTCAGATTTTGCCCTCACAGGAATTGGCAGTGAGTATACTAGTCCTCCCTTTCCCCTCATTTTATTCTAACTGGGAGATGATGAGAGCTGGACCAGCTCCTTTGGACCCAGAGACAAAGGCCACATGTTAAGAATAGCAGACCCACCCTACCAGTCCTATATTGTTTACTTTGAGATTGTTGACATAAAACAGAAATAAAATTCTATATTGTTTAGGTCCCTGTACTTTGGAGTCTCTTTGCTACTGTAGCTCAGTCCACTCATTATGCTTTCAAGTCCTGTTGTCCTTAACAGTTAAACTTGATTTCTTTGACCAACAGTATAAAAAATAACATTTTATTATACACACACCACAGTGTTTTTAGATCAAATGACTTTTCAGAAAAAACATTCTGTATTACCAAACACAGCTACCAGAGATACATGCACGGGACATTAATACATTTCAGGAATAGATTGGATCCCTTTTATAAGGAGCTTCATTTTTGTCAGCAAGGTATATATTATTTATAGCCATCCAAAAAAGATGGTTAATTTTAAAAAGTTAAATATTTCATTCTAGGAGGAAATATTTGGTAGGTAAACCCAATAATAATGGCTGAATTGATATTTTTTCTGCAACATTTTATTTGTAAGTTGCTCAGTGATTCAAGGTCATTCCTGGGTGTCGAGCCTGCAAACAAGTCTGTTGTGAGCAATCCAATTGACACTTCAACCCACCAGGTGAAGAAGAGAGTAAATGTGGTCGGAGAGGTTGGATCACCGTGACCGTGACTCTGCCAGGGAGTGTGAAGGTCTGGCTCCACCATGATGACCGTTTGGCTCACAGAGCACTTACTCCCTGACTTATTCCCAGTGATTTGTATCCATTTGCAATAATTCTTACTGACCGCTTTTGAGGAGTGAACTTGTTAGCTACTTGATATTTCCAGAAGTAAAGTTTCAAATCCTAAAATACTGGAGGTTTTCAAATGAAACTCTTGTTCCAACAGCACACCTAGATCAGAACTTTTCTTTCCCTTGAGGATCTGATGGGACATGGCTCAAAACACATACCTTTGTTCTAGGCGAGTTATACTTCAATGAAAAGAAAACAATCTGTAGAGATACACACTTTTCCTACCTTCTGTCTTCTGTTCCTCAAAAGCTGATTCTAATGGTGGACCAAAGAGGGGAGCAAGGGCCATCGTGTCATCTGTAGGCTTTTTGCTAAATCACACAGATTAAAACAAAACAGAGAGAAAGGAAATATTAATGCTAAAAAGATATACAAGCTTTCGAATATTTTTCATGGTAAGGCAGATAGATGTGTGTGTACACAGGCATGAATGGAAGCTCCCATGGGGCTAGAAAGTATACGTAAAAATGTCAAATGTATTATGGACCAAGAGAATTAGTAGGAGATAAGATCCCCAGTTCTCAGTGGGAAACCAAGGAGATGGCCCAATAGAAATGAGTTGAAAAAGAAAAACTCTTTCAAATCATCATGATTCTCTATACCTAGAAGAGATAATACTAGAGATAGCAGTTTATTGCAAAGCACCTTAGTCTCTTCGGATCTCAAAAACCACTTATATTTGTCTTCATCACATCCCTGTATTGTAGTTAATGTGGTTGGTGATTAGTAAAAGTCAGGTATAGGGAGGTTAAATGACAAGCCACCCAGGAAGTTTGTGTTTGAATCAGAAACTAGGTCTACTAGTTTCTAATTTCCATCCTGTCTCCCCAACCAACAAACACAATAGACTAGCTATAACCTCCTAACACCTTAAACACAGCTTATCTCAGAAAAAGAACATTGAGAAATCAAGGGGAAAGGAGGGAATAAGTTAAAATCTTACCCTTTCTCTTAATTATTACTTAAACTGATTATTAACAAAAGGCTGCATAATCTTCATTTCTTCCCAGACCTGATCCCCCTCTTGATCCTGATGAGTTCTGTGTGTGTGTGTATGTGTGTGTGTGTGTGTGTGTAGTGGGAGTAAGAGGTGAAGGGGGAGTGGGGCTGGAGAAGGAGGGAAAATGAAAAAGATCCACCTTTTAAATAGAAATAGTAGTCTTTTTGGAAAACAATGCCCATTTGTACAGTACTTAACCCAAAGAATACACAGTGCAAAAATACAATGTTTTGTCAAAGCAAAAAAAAAAAACAAATAGAAGATTCTTTTGGTGTATGACAGGTGCAATGTATCACGAAATTGGAGCCAACTGAACAGGTTATTCTTTATAGGGCAATATAATCATGTATCAGATCAGCATTGCAAACACCAAAAGTCGTCTTCACACAGACTTTAACCCTCCCATTAGTGAGGGGTCTGCACATTCTGATAGACAGTCACTTTAGATGACTATACAGTTCTTCCCCCTAAGGATCTTCCTCAGGCTGCACTTGTGAGAAATGATAACATACTTGAATCATGCTATGGACTTACATATGAACAGAGCCTTTATTAATAGAAGTTGAAAGTTCAGCCTGAAGGAGATTTGCTGAATTGTTAACATTGCATGAAGCCTTACATAAAACACAACTAACGCCTTCCATGCTCACCTTATAAGTTCTGGAGTTGGTGTAGAACGCCTGGGTCTTGCCATTTCTTCACCTGATGTACAGGACAAAGAAAGCTTTTAGGCATACTTTTACTATTCCTTCCTGATATGTCTTATGAGCTATGTTTGGAAACACTTAGAGATTTAAGTCCCATCAATAAGCAACTCAATATGAAAATTTTGCAAAACAAACCCTCTACCCTGCAATTTAACAGCCACATATCAGACATAAGTAGTAGCATTTGATCTGGCGTTTGTAAAGCCTAATCAACCAAGGAATTACCATGATAAGCTGTTACACGGAAGAGTTGTATATTGCAGAGTTTAGCGGAGTAGCCTACCATTCTTCAAACGTCTGCCGCCTTGAGCAGTTCCGCTTTCCAATTACCATAAGAGAATACTAAGCCAGGCCATATGCACATAGTACAGGAATCCAGCATTCTTTGCCTGTTCTTTTCTTGAAATGCCAAGAAAATGTTATATGAATTTAGAATTTGCTAGAATGTGCTATATGCCACAGAGGAAAATCATGCCCTACGTAAATTATAACCGTATCATATCACTTTGGTTGACTACAATTTTTATATCAGATAACATTATGAATGGGTTAGTTGCATCTATCTTCAGTTCCTTCTGCCCTTCTCCTCTCCCCTCCCCCCTCAACAAACCCACATTTGATTAAATTCATTTCTAAAGGCAAATGATACATCAAGGGTTGATAAATAAAGGAAGAAGATAGCAATGTTTTTCCAAAAACATACTCATTTTCAGAATTTAAATATTAATCATTCAGAACCCATGAGGCCCCTTTATCATTACAAAATTTCTTTGCTGTAAAAGTAAAGCATTCATGAGCCTTAAAAATCAAGCCCAAGAGTGTATAATGCAAATACATACATATATATATATGTATATATATATATATATATATATGTATGTATGTATACTCCAAGATCCAAGGAACTATTTCTTCTTTTAAAATTTATTCTATTTCTGGTAGCTAGGATATACTTACTGGATAAGTTCCTTTTAATTGCACCCTAGAATTAGAAATAGACACTATAAGGCTTAAGACCACATATATGTTATGTACAATATGTATATTTCTGTCATTGCAATTCAACTGAACTCAGAAATGCAGATGGGGAAAAATGAAATTTTTCTCAGAATTGCATTCAAGTTGGAAATTGTAGACAAACACATATAAATCAGTTTTTCGTTTTACTCAGGGATTATAGAGAGAAATGGAGGGTAAATCATAAGTCTCTGAACCAGAAAAACCCCTTACCTGGGTAGATTTGGTAAATTAAGCAAACATTGAATAGTCTATTTAAAAAAAAAACAAACAAACAAACCTTGAAGTCTATCAGAGAACTAAATCCAAGCTTAACATATGTTTGATGTTTGAAAATTATAGACTGTATTAGGAGTATTGTCTGCTTTTATCAGGGTGGGGCGGTCCATGAATTGTCAGTAAAAACAGTCATTATTTTACTAATGTAATTTGTAAAGATCGAAGCAGCAAATATTAAAGGGAAGGAAAACTTGGAGGCATTGCCCCTGGATGGGCTGTTGTAATCAGGTGGCCAGGGAATTCCGTTCTCCCCAGCTGCCCTCCCCACCCCAATTTACTCCCCCTGCCTGCCACAGGACCCACCTCTCTGCCACCTGGAAGTCAGTCATTCCTTTAGCTCAAGGCATTGTGCTACTGTAGAAATACAAAGAGCCCTGGCAGGAATTATTTGAGAAGTTCATGCCTCTCTTTTATAATACCTTAGCAGAAATTTATTTCCATCACAGAAAGATTGATTAGATAAAAAATCTGATTCAAAACCACTCTGAAAGGTTCTTAGCATGGGGTGCTACCAGAAAAGGAGAGCACTGGAAGGGTGGCATCATGGGGTGGGACATGGCTGGAGAGGGCCTGCCTTAAGAGAATGGCGGGGCCAGTGCTGGCGCTGGGAAAGGGCAAGTATAGGGAAGTATTTCAGAGGGTGTGACCATGTGCTTAGTGGGGGGTCGCAGGTACGTTCTCTTCTCTCACATGATAACATTAACAACACAGGACAAGACGTAGTGCCTCTGTAACAAACCTGGAAGAAACTTCTTTTCTTCTTTCCTAGGACTTACCAGAACTTCCTGTCTCATTTTGAACTCATTTACAATAGAAGGGCAGTTTCAATCTGAGCAAGAACTCACTAGATGTTTTCTAGTGAATGGCTCAATCTTTCGAACTGTATTTTCTGGCTTGTCTTGCCTAATAACACAATCGGTGTGTCTATGCCATTATAGAGAATTATTCCATTATTAGTAAAGATTTTTAAAATAGATATTTATTTTATTTACTTTAATGAATACACATTTTAAATTCATATGTTTAAGTTAACATGTTTATTTAACTTAATAAGCATTTAAATTAAATATGGTCATTTAAATCAGCTACAGTCATTAGCATGGGAGTTTGGATACAGGCTGGCTTTTGGAAAATAAGGCTCCGTAGACAAAAATAGGAGAACAAATCATCTAAATGGAATTAAAATGTTTTTCTAGGTTTCAGAGCCCCAGATGGTCAGATTTTTATGGGTGTGTAATAAAAATACTGGGGCCTCTACTTCCAAATAGTCAATCACAAGGTTGGCCATGAGGGAATGGGATCCATCTAGAATTATGAGACCTGAAACCCAAGAGATAGGGGACCCCAGAGTATCGAAGATCTTTTGGCTCTCTCTCTTACCCCCTTTATTAAAAATGTAATACTTATGAAGCCAAAGAAGGTACAAGGCTTATTTTGTACTTATTGGTTCCAGGTGTATCCATGCATTCAATAGGTATTTATTGTGGAGAGGTGCTAAGCAAGAAGGCTGGGTAACATTCTTATTAAACGCCCTGAGAAACAAACAGGGTTTTATTTTTTATTTTTTATTTTTTTTAAGTTTTAATTTATTTATTTGACAGAGAAAGAGACAGCGACAGAGGGAACCCAAGCAGGGGGAGTGGGAGAGGGAGAAGCAGGCTTCCCGCTGAGCAGGGAGCCCGACGCGGGGCCCGATCCCAGGACGCTGGGATCATGACCTGAGCCGAAGCCAGACGCTTAACGACTGAGCCACCCAGGCACCCCACAAACAGGGTTTTAGAGGGGAGGGGGTGGGTGGATGGGTTAGCCCGGTGATGGGTATTAAGGAGGGCACGTATTGCATGGAGCACTGGGTGTTATACGAAAACAATGGATCGTGGATCACTACATCAAAAACTAATGATGTATTGAATGGTGACTAACAACATAATAAAATTAAAAAATTAAATTAAATTTTTAAAAAAATGCTCCTCATAAATGAACAATCACCGGTTAAGTGCAAGCAAGATATGGCAAGAAAACTCTGTTGTTGAGAGATTAGGAAGAATAAAATAATATCACTTTAGAAAGGAACAAATAATACGAATGATCAGCAGGAAGTCAGCAGCAACAGACAAGAAAATCGCCATTGTCAGCTGGATCCGGCACATGGCTCTCTGATGACCTGGAGTTGCAGCATGGCAAATCTAGAACAAGGTCAAGGTTATGTCGACCACACAAACCAGTCAGGAAAAAGCCCATTGAATTAAAAAATGGTCTCCTTTCCAAAGGACCACATTTTTCCTCTTTTCAATGATTGTCCTTATATGTATGTTGTGAATCAATCACCTTCATTTTGAATTAATTTCCTCTTTTTCCTTTAAAAAAAAAAAAAAGAGTAACTTGTCATACTCTGACATGTGGCCTAACTGCTGGGGAGAAATCATCCACATGTGAATAGCAGTCCCTGGAGGTGTTATCTTTGATCATTGGCTATATGGTGTAAACAGAGAACCACCAGCTTGTCAGCTGGGGCAGACTAGTGGCCTCACATAATGATCAATCAAATCGGCATATGCCCATGGAGGGCATTTCTGAGGGCACTGTTTTCAGTTCCATTTCCTCTCTCAAGGCAGAGGGGAGGTCAATTCAAACATAGTAAAGACCCTTCTTTTTGTTGCTTTAAATTCATCAGACTCTTCACCCTTAGTAAAATGACTGGGATTTCACTTTGAGCAATGCAAACTAATACTGATTAGACTTCGGTGGTGAAATAATAGATTTATGTGACAGCCTAGGAGTATTGACCCGAAAACATGTCTCTTCCTCCCAAGATGGAAATTATGATTATATATTATTATATAATATCAGTATATCAGTATACTGACCAATGTAAATTATGGTCCAGGAACTTATTTTAAATTTGGGCTTAAAAACAATGTGGCTTAAAAATTGTTTCCTTACTTTCCTTATAGTTTTCTCGTTTTATTGTCATTCTATGTGCTTTCTGGCCAACCTCCAGGCCTTGTATATACACCACACACACCCCCACACACACATTTTTCAAGTCTAGCACTAGGGTTGGGATATCTATGTATTAATTTAGTTTGTTATGGAAAAGTGTTCTGATAATTCTAAAACATACTCTTGATGCTTATAGGACCAGAGGCTTCCAACCAGTAAACCTAATTCATCTGCTTCATTCATAGTTATCATAAATTTAATGGGGAATCCAAACCTGGCTACCTTGCCTTGGCAACAATTTTCTCTATACATGTTTAAGGTAAAAATGTTGAGGGTTCTTACCGGACTGCGCCTCTGTGATCAGCAAAAAGGAAGAGAGAACAGACACCTAGTCAGAGAATGATGGATCAGTCAACAGGCTTGGGTAATAGAGGACTTCATAAACAGCCGACCAAACATACACTCTTTAAGTAACCAGGCCAAAGGAAAACAGGCAGTCATCATGCCTGTGGCTTATTTGAACCAGAAGGAAGTTTGGAGAACCTTAAAAAGAAGCGATCTGTGGTATGATACAGCTTTGCTAATGGGGTGTACTATTTCAGCGATGTGCATACAAGAACAAGAAAGAAACGTCCAAGAAAACTTCACTGACAGCTTTTAATGTTTTGTTATAAGGAATTTCTCTCCAGATTATTTGGGGAGGAGGTTTTAGAGACTAGGTATGACAGAGAAAAGTATTTCCACACACAAAGGGGTGTTAGCAAATGCCATAAACATAATTCATTTCCCACATAATTTGGACTAAATTGGAGCCTCCCCAAATCAGAGAGCAGAAGTAGAAAGACCTCTTTGCCTGGCTCTTCTCTTTGATGTACTATGGAATGAATGCTGATGAGGACTTTTTTTTTGGCTTGGTGATTTGGGCAGCCTCTACCAAAGGGTAGGGACATGGTGAGGAAGATGAGGAGCCCCTGACAAGGACAGATGGCAATAATGCAAACTGTCCACCATCAGTAGAACAATGGTGGACCAGATGATGTCTGGAATAACACAACTAGCAGACATATGACTTCTCTCTTTCACTTCTCCCACCTGGATTATGGCTGCTGTCAATTTACCCCAACAATCTCTGATTACTCTCCCTCTTCAGGATTTTCCTGTAGCAAGTAACAAGAGTGACTATCATGTGAGTGGGGAAAGAGATGTTGCTTAGAGTTTTGTTTTCAAAATATGGGCTACCCCATGAAGTTACTAAAGGCTACCTGGGATCCAGTATTGCCCCAAACCCCAAATCCAGGCCAGGAGCACAAGCACGTAAGTCTCTAGAAGGTTGCTCAAATGAGAAGGACTGTTCTACTCTAGAACATAGACAGGAAACAAGCCTCTAGTGTTTTATACCTGGGAGGCCTCCAAGCATATCTGGACCAATGGCCTATTGATAAAGAGGGGGAAGTGAGTCTCTGAGACCCACAGCTAGTGAATGCGTAGAACCAGAGACAGAGTTTGGATCTCTGGTCTCATTCTTGCATTATATTGTTGGAGGACTCCTAAAGCAGAGAACCATGAATGGTTACTTCCTGTTTTGAACGTTGTATAACAGAACTCGTTATTTTGGAACTATTTACTCTAGTCAATTTTATTTCTAATATTTTAGACTTTCTCATTTGCCTGATTTTCCAGGTTCTACTCTATATTGTTCCCACCTGTCTTATACCTTTGTTGATATGGGTGGATGTAATTTATTTAAATCAGAGAAAAAAACCATTTATGAATATGTATTTCTGGGCTTAAATTCTTTTACTAATTCATACTATGTTTTGAGAGGAATTCGGTATCTTATATGAACATTTAGACTTTATAATTCTTTTAATGACCAGACTAAAATTCTTCTCTAAGAAGAAAATGTGGGAATTTATGATTTTAACTTCAATCTCATGGCAAACAAATCATTTTTAAAAGTAGCATAAACTACAGCAAAGAGAGGAATAAAAGTGACACAAATTTCCCTAAGATGAAATTATGAAAAGTAATGCAAAATGAAATGCCGATCATACCCACATAGAGGCAGAACCTTAAATTCAAAGAAACTTTATTAATTTAAGATTAGAGAGAACACTTTTCAAACTAATTTAAGTTATATCAGTCTACCCAAATTAAGCCATATTTTAATCTCCAGTGACTTAAAAACCTATATTTTTAATGAACAGTTCCTGTTTGTATTTTTTTCCTAGCGAAAGACAACATCATAAGACAGCATTTGGCTTGCTGGAAGGAGGTGGGTGGGGGGATGGTCTGAATGGGTGATGGGCATTAAGGAGGGCATTTATTGGGATGAAACTGGGTGTTAGATGTAAGTGTTGAATCCCTAAATTCTACTCCTGAAACCAATACTACACTGTATGTTAACTAACCTGAACTAAAAAAAAGATCGCGTTTTGGAAACTCCACTTGTAAAATGCCTTCTTCATTGGGAAAAGCTGTTCAAATTCATGCAGTCACAAGCATGAACCCAGAAGTCCCAGCTAGAAGCTGTGGAGAGCTCAGACCCAGAAATCCTCAAAGTCCATAATTAAGAGCTATTTGAAACCTTCAAAAGAAAAAGAATTCTACACGTCAAATTGAAGGGCTCCGTATATGTTATTTATCACCATTAAGGTGCATAAAGCAGTTATAGGCTCTGCTGAACAACAGTTTTGACAGCAAAATCTGTAAGAGCCAGGAAAGGAGGGTCTTTACCTATTTTTCATTTTACTCTTTCTCTTCTCATTTTCCAAGATCTTTGAAGCCTTTAGCGTTTTATCTTTGTTCTACCAATATATAGAATTTGCTTCAAAGGTGGAAGGAAAGTCATTTGTATCCGGTCTTGGTACATTCTAGTTTAGATTCTTTTTTTTTTTTTTTGAGAGAGAGAGAGAGAGAGAGAGAGAGAAAGTGTGAGAGAGCATGAGGTGAGGGGGCGGGGAGGGGCAGAGGGAGAGAGAGAGAATCTCAAGCAGGCTCCATGCCCAGCATGGAGCCCAAGGTGGGGCTCAATCTCACAACCCTGAGATCAGGACCTGAGCCCAAATCAAGAATCAGACACTTCACTGACTGAGCTACCCAGGTGGCTCCCGGTCTTGATATATTCAGTAAGCTGAACACTAGGCGTTGAGTGACAAACTCAGATGAGCACAGGGCAAGGAGAGGGGTGCTATTGACAAAGGCATGTGTCTTTCACAAAGCTCTGGGGAACTCAACACTACTCAAGTGCACCCATGTCTGCCTTGCAAAAAATTTGGGCCTAGGGCTGCCAGATCGAGTTGTCGAGAGAAGCAGCACATCCTGATTTTTTTTTTTAATTTCAAACATTCTGGTTTTTAAATGGGGTTAAAGTTGTTTTTAACTACACAAGCAAACAAAACACTTATTCAGTTGTTCAGAATCTGCAGGTGGCCAATTTGCCTCTGATTGCAGACATCTGTATCACATATAATAAGCTCTCAGTAAATTTTACCTACTGTTCTTATTACTTCACCTGATTACTCGAACAGGGACTTTGCAATTGGTCTATTCCTTTTCTGAACAAATCTCCTGTGCTCCTATTTAAATATTAATTGCTCAATTCCTAGATTTCTCTTGATCTTCTGGTACATTCTGGAAAAGGTTTTGGAAATATTTATTATTCCCTCTACTTCTATTTTGGTGTTCAAATAAGAGATAACTCTTACTTTGTATCTTGAGGTTATTTTCAAGGTGGGTGTACACTAATAATTTATAATTTGGTCACTAGAACGAAGATCTTCTGTTAAAACATGTTGTATTTCTAGAATGTATATAATTTGCAATATGAATATGCCTCCCTCAGATAATATTTCAGCCTATGTCCTCATAGTTTCCACAGTGTCCTTATTCCACACCAGCTTTGCTTTGTTATTTTTTGCACAAAAGGATTAATTTTAAGTCAGCCTACTAGGATACCTTAGTCTTAGCCAATGCGGGTAAGTGTTTTAAGATATTTATAAAAAGAAGTAACCAAACACAATCTGTCTTGCTCATCAAAATCACTAAGTCAGCCTCAGGTTTTGACGTTTTACAACATGCTAAATTCAGTGCTATGGGGAATCAGAGGAAAATGCATGAAAAGCTACCAAGCACCAAACAAAATATTTTTATATAGGCTAGTCATAGCAAATTCAGTGATTCATGTTAGAGAATTTTCTAGGAAAGAATTAGAATATGTGATCATTATGCGTATTATTTTTATTCCAGCCCATTTCCTTACTTGCTTTTAAATGCTGATGGGGAAGGCCAGCTACCTGGCAAGGTCTTATCCTCTACCCCCACCCCTTATAGGAGTTTGTCTATATTTAAATTTGTGCCTGTATCCATTACAAGTCAGATTACAGTGAATACCTATCATGTCCAACGGGACTTGGTTGAGATGATCTTCTGAAACTCCATTTGGGAAGAGAAACAAAGAGCCCACTACTAACCAAGATAATCATTAAGACTCAACCAGATTGAGCAATCAACAAGATGGACACTTCCAAAGGAAAATGAGGCCAGGGAGTGGGAGGAGGACTCATCCTTAAAAACACACAGATCAAAATGACAAGGATTACTTGCAGTTAAAATTGCGGTAAGGACAACAGGAGAAAACCCATGAGGAACAGTGCCTTTTTGAGGCCCTGGAGGTAGACTTCAGGCCACCCAATTGAGTCCATTTTTGAAGTGGCCAAATTTGGATAAGTTAGAGAAAGATTCAGAGTCAGGAATAAGTGCAATTGGCAAAATATAAAGAAAGGCTACTAGAGCAAACCACCAAAATTGTATGCCACGTAGCCCGTGATATGTAGATGACTCTTAGTTACTCAGAAGCAGGCCATTCAGTTTAGTAGTAGCCGTAGTGATAATAATAATAATGTGTTTATTTTATTTTTAGAAACCAAAAGACTTTGGGTTTGTATTTTGGTGTATTTTAGTATTTTGATCCCATTTTTGTTCTTCTGTGTCTTCCACTTCTCCTCCCTCCCATCACACGGACTTGCCACAGGTCGGGTATCCTGCAGGTGGTACGGAGACCACCAGGCAGAGGCCAGTGGACGGGATGACAAGTTTACTGCAGCATCCACTTAGGTGAGTTAAGTACAACCAACCACCAACCATTCCTTGGTGCTCGTTAACACGGACACACAGTATTTCCATGATATTCGGTGGAGAGGTTACCTGTGAGCATCGGCATCCTGGGAACACTTTCCCAATATACCAGGCAACTGGGAAGAGAACATTGAAATTTTTTCCTTTTTTTTTTTTTTTTTTTAGTAGATCTATTTCATTGTTGTCCTAAAATAAAAAAAAAATGTAGGTACATTGCAGCAGATTTGTGCTGCCGTTAAAAATCACCCACTGGTACTAAAAAGGGGTGTGAAAGAGTTGCTTTGCACTTTATAAAGATCCTATTTTTCTGTCTCTTTGACAACTCCAGAAGGGGATATTTTTCTGATTAGCTGAAAAACAAAAGAAGAAAGACAACTTCCCTCTTCTAGGCCAGCTTCACAGGCTTTCATTCATAGATGCTATCATGTTGTGCATTAAACAAGAAATTAACTTAAAAGAATGTTTGCCTAGCTCACGGTATGTATAGGTAGCTTGAGTAATCCAAGTGGAAAATGCAGTAAATGAAACTCAATACCTTAAATATTTAATCATATGCCTGTGATGGAAGCAGAGGTGAATCTTCACAAAATTACACCGTGGCCCTTCATAACAGACTTGTAAACATCACTTAGCAACCAACTTCCTTTTTTTCCCCATGGGGCATAATTAGACCTTGTCCTGGTTCACAAAGGTTTGTTTTTAAAATTCAAAATCTTGTTTAGGTGTTAAACACAGTCAGTCATTATGCAGATGATGAAAATGAACAGAAGTCATGTTTGGCCAAAATGTGGAAAGGACTTATTTCTTACCGGACTTTTCCTCTAAAAAGCGTAGGCATGAGGAAGAAAAAGAAAGAGAAAATGAGAGAGGTGAAATGTATTTTCAGAGAAACAGATAAGGCTCAGAATAACCTTCCTTAAAGCAGCTCAAGGCATTGCTCTTCTAATGGCTTTTTCTGGGCGTCTGACATAATCATTCCCAGGTTACCTTTAGCTTGAAGGGTGGCAGAACACTCACCCCAAAACCTGTTACTTCGCTATATTGATGATTTTTGAACTGCAAGCATTTGAAAACGGTAAATGCAAGGAGATACTGTCTCTGAACAACCCTAATCTGTCTAGAGATAAATGCTCCAAAAGAACTGTCATAAATCCCTTTCCCAGGAGTGTTACTGATCAGGGAGCACTGACTCAGTGCTGGAGACGAGACCGGAAGTCGATACCGCACCTTGACAAACCTGATCACACAATATTCTTCCCATCTATTCTTCCTTTCATCCCATCTTTCGATTCTCCCCACTCCCCATGGACAATAGCAAATTATTGTCCCCGTGAGTAGCCGTTGGCCCCCTCAGAAAGCTCTTTTATTTCTTGGGCAACGTCGTGGTGATGGCCTCATCCCTGGCTGACAGCTGTGCCTTCTGCACACACTTCTTAGCTGATGGTCCTATTTCCAGTTTCACCCCCTAAATTCATCCTTTGCGTTAGCTCCAGAATTATTTTTCAAAATAGTGAAATGAATAGATTACCCCGCTCCTCGGGAGCCTCCCAATTATTCAGAAAATAGAACACACACTCCATGTCAGTTATGCCTTCCAGAAGGGCTCCAACTTACCCTCACCCTTCATCTTCCACCGCTGCCTGTAGGGAGCCCACGCTTAACTGCAGAGGCTCCTGGTCATCTGGATGTTCAGTCCCCTCACCCACTTCCCTGCCTTCTGCTCAAGCTGTCTCTGTAGCCCTCGATTACAATGTTACTTATTCTTTGAGGCCAGGACTGTTTCTTCCATGGGGCCTCCCCAAGCCTCCCCATCAGAATAAGTTGTTCCCTTTTCTTGTTTGATCACAGCACATTCTTTTTGTTCAAAATAACCACCTCAAATTGAAGGTCTTTCTGTTTGCCTGACGGTTATCAGCCTCGGGGAGAACAAAGGTCCACATTGCTAGCATATTCTTTGCAGTTCTTATTTTGTCCTGTGTTATTAAGGTGTCTCCACTCAATTATTAGCTCACAGTCATGGTCAAGAATGGACCCTCTCTGGTCCCAAACATAGTGCTAAGCACACAGGAGGCATTCAAAGCAGGCTTAGGAGTTCCCTTTCGGGGAGCCATTAAAACACTATAAAATGTTTGAAGCATAATGTCTTTTAAAATACAGAAAGATGAATTGCACTCTGAAATAAAGCTGAATTGTATATGCCCCAAGGGATGTGGCCCCAGTTGTAATGTTCCTTCTCCATCTCCTATAAATGTTTCACTTAGCTCCCACTTAACTGTTGATCTCTCTGCCATTAGTGACCCCAGGGGCAAATATATGTTACAGAGGTTCCCAGGAACTAGCTCAGCTTTGTACAAACATTAGTATTGAGCTACGTGTTCAGATCTCCAGGGTAGAATGTTCTTTTATAGCAAAAAACTAATGCTTCAGGGTCAAGATAGGGGCTGACTTTCAGCCCCAGACCCTTGGTAAGTAACACAGAGAAATGAAAATTATTAAAGTCCGTGTTCTCAACCTACAGACAGAAAGAAATTCTTGGGTTAAAATCAAATAGCTTCAAAGGAGTTGTCCGAGAAGGAGGAGGAAGAGCCTTTCTATATTTAAATTAGCTTAACCCCTTATTTTCTGCCTTTGAGCAAGTTGTCCTGTGCCTTGATTTGATAATGTCTAAGGAAGGGATGTAGATTCTTTGTGGAATTGTAGAATTGTTGTAGGAATGTTGTGAGGATTAAAAGATGTGGATATTGATAGCTAATGTTTACTGAGAACTATTACTGATTTATCTTATACAGGTGTCCTTGTTATTTCTAATTTACCAATGAGGAAAAGGAGGCTCAGATGAATTTCAAGGCCACACAGTTACAAAGGAACAGAGCTGGGAATGGATCGCAGCTTATCTACCTCCCCAGAGCCTGGCTGGGGTAGGCCCATGAAACAGACCAAGTCCCCTATATTGTGATCCCACTTTCAGGGCCTTATCAGCACTGGGTTCTAGAAACAACACAGCTAAAAGCTCACAGATCACAGAACCTGGAAAATAATCTCGGATCTTTCCAAAGGAAAGAGTCAAATAGATCTTGTCTATCTATCATAGCAGGTCTCAAGGGATGAACTTTTCAGAATGTGAGCTTGTGTTTCTAGGCATGGTTTCAGACCTAGGAATTAAACTCTGATTACAAGGTAAATTTCTCGGGCACCTGGGTGGCTCAGTCGTTGAGCGTCTGCCCTTCAGCTCAGGTCATGATCCCAGGGTCCTGGGATCGGGCCCCGCATCGGGCTCCCTGCTCAGCGGGAAGCCTGCTTCCCCCACTCCCCCTGCCTGTGTTCCCTCTTTCGCTGTGTCTCTCTCTGTCAAATAATTAAATAAAATCTTAAAAAAAAAAAAGAAGGTAAATTTCTCAGTCTTCTCCTAGAATTAAATGCATTATACTGAATTAGAAGAATAAACATGAACATACAAATGATAAGGGCTCTTTCTCCTCCCCACACCTTCCCATTCCAGGCTTCATGGTGATTATAACTTTTTTTTTTTAAGATTTTATTTATTTATTTGAGAGACAGAGAGAGAGAGAAAGAGCACAGGCCAGATCTGACATGGCCAGATTCCTGGACCCTGGGATCATGACCTGAGCCAAAGACAGATGTCCAGCTGCCCACCAACTAAGCCACCCAGGTGCCCCAGGCTTCATGGTGATTAAGCCATTTTTATTCAATATATTGTTTTGCTTTAATTGTTAGCAGCTCCCGACACCTAGGCTATGGCTTCTTGGCTTAAGGATTTCTTCAGACTATTAAATTAAAAAAAAAACAACAACCCATAAGACAATTCTCCTTTGGGGAAAATAAAGCTATTTCTTGATTTAAAATGAACTCACAGCATCAGAGTTGACTTTTAATTATGGAAAAGATACTAAGAAAATTGGAAAAGAGATGTATACGCCCAGGTATACTTGTACATAGAATGAGTGCATTTTTGGACTAATCAAAACATATACCTAAAATATAATCACTGAATCATCTCTAGTGCAGGGATTTTCCTGTGCTATAGCCTGAGAAAGTATAATTCTTTAATTTGCAAGCCTTGTTGAAAGGCAGCTCTTCCTTATCCTAAATATCTTTCTGGTGCCAGCAGTCATCCAAGTTAGGTCTTGTTGAAGCCTACATTTCTGTATAAGGGGTTTGAAAGCAGCAACATTTACAGCAGAATTTAGTTCAAGACCCAGAGCCAGAGCTAACAGAGGTGAATGAAGAAGGTATACACCTGAGTTTAGTGATCCTTACACAGAGGTTTTGTGCGCTAAATATATCCCTGCACTCTTAACAAGGAACAAGCTGCCATGGGAATTTTTGGCAGCAAGCTTCATAAGAATGGAACCAAGACACAAAAAAACAAGTCTAATCTATAAGCTTCTTAAGAGTCTGCAACTGTTTAACCTCAAAAATAAGATGGCTATATTTTGGATCTTTATATTTAATGAATGAGATTTTATTATAAATATAACAACTTCTTATCAGTTGTGTCTGACAAAAGAAGCAAAAGGATAATTTATTCATTTATTAAACCATTAACAGATATTTACTGGGTACCTAATAAAAACCAGACACTACTCTAGACATATTAGTGAACAAAACAACAGGAACAATGGACAAAAAAAGCTCCAATGAGCTTAATTTGGGAACAAGAGGAGACAGATAGATAATAAATAATAAACATAATAAATAAAGCAAAGTATTTGGTATTTTAGAAGATGATCAATGCAATTTTTAAAAGCAGAGTGAATAAAGAGTTTTGAGAATGCCAGGATAGAGAGCTCTGTGATTTTCAATAAGGTGGTCAGGGTAAGCCACTGAGAACGTGACTTGAACAAGCACCTGAGGTGGAGATGGATGTCACACTGCAGCTCTTTGGGGAAGGGGGACACAGCCAGGGAGCCAGGGAAGAGCAGAATGAGAAGGGATAGTGGCGGGTGTTAGCCTGCAGGTTGGGGGTATCCCTACCGTGAAGGTCTTGAAAGACTGGCTTTGCTCTGTTCCAATGCAGCTCATGGCTCTCACTTCTCAGGGGTTCTCCAGGGTGGGGGGTTAGTTAGGGTTGGTTGCTGAGAAGAGGCATAGACGACACAGAGGAAGCAATCTCAGCGAATGCCTGCTTGTGACATATGCCGCCATTTTTCATTACTCTTTGGAAGCTGACTTTCATTCCCCAAATATCAAGTTAAAACAGAAGACAGAGATGGGCTTCAGATAGGTTAGGAAGTGGAAAGGGAGTTTGTACTGGGCAAAGCAGAGTGAGGCCAGTCCATCCTGCCTTCGCTGTCTGTTGGCCACTTTAGGACAAGTGATTCAGACAGGCTCACCGGCCCTATACCCCCACTGAGCTGGTAGCCGATTCAAATGATGGCTCCTCAGGTCCATGGGCAGTTAGTGGCTGTGTTTTAGACAGAAAGAAATCTCACTTCATTCTGTTCATTCTGAAATTTCCCCCAGTCTCCAAAAAGACGTTTTCTTTTTTTTTATTATGTTAATCACCATACATTACATCATTAGTTTTTGATGTAGTGTCGCATGATTCATTATTTTTGTATAACACCCAGTGCTCCATGCAGTACGTGCCCTCCTTAATATACCCATCACCAGGCTAACCCACCCCCCCACCCCCCTCCCCTCTAGAACCCTCAGTTTGTTTTTCAGAGTCCATAGTCTCTCATGGTTCATCAAAGAGACATTTTCTGACATAATGAATGTGAGTGATTCACACTCTAAGAGTTTTTTTTTTTCCCTAAAACAATTAAAAAGTACATCCATTGCTGTAGATTATTTCTGGCCCCCCCCCAAAAAGAAATTCTCCTTCAAAGGACAAAGGGATACATACTTTTTTCTTCTACTGTTATACTTATTTTTATACTATTATTCATACACTTATAGAAACTTCTTAGTACAAAAATAAAGATATTATAAAAAAGACAATACAGTGTGTACCACTAAGTGACTGAAACCTGAGGCCTTAGACAGGAGAACAGACATCTCACTGGATCTGTGGGATCAGGGGAAGAGAATTATGACAAAATGTTAGCACTGCCATGCCAAGACTGAAACAGGAAGAAATTGACAACCTGAATAGGCCAATAACCAGTAACGAGATTGAAGCAGTGATGAAAAACCTCCCAAAAAACAAGAGTCCGGGGCCTGATGGATTCCCTGGGGAATTCTACCAAACATTCAAAGAAGAAATAATATCTATTCTACTGAAGCTGTTTCAAAAAATAGAAACAGAAGGAAAACTTCCAAACTCATTCTATGAGGCCAGCATTACCTTAATCCCCAAACCAGGCAAAGACCCCATCAAAAAGGAGAATTTCAGACCAATATCCCTGATGAATATGGATTCCAAAATCCTCAACAAAATCCTAGCTAATAGGATCCAATAATACATTAAAAGGATCATCCACCACGACCAAGTGGGATTTATCCCCAGGATGCAAGGGTGGTTCAACATTCGCAAATCAATCAATGTGATAGAACACATTAATAAGAGGAGGGAGAAGAACCATATGGTCCTCTCAATTGATGCAGAAAAAGCATTTGACAAAATACAACATCCTTTCCTGATTAAAACTCTCCAGAGTATAGGGATAGAGGGAACATTCCTCAAGCTCATAAAATCCATCTATGAAAAACCCACAGCGAATATCATCCTCAATGGGGAAAAGCTGAGAGCCTTTCCCTTAAGATCAGGAACACGTCAAGGGTGCCCACTCTCACCACTGTTGTTCAACATAGTACTAGAAGTCCTAGCAACAGCAATCAGACAACAAAAGAAATAAAAGGTATTCAAATTGGCAAAGAAGAAGTCAAACTCTCTTTTCGCAGACGACATGATACTTTATGTGGAAAACCCAAAAGACTCCACCCCCAAATTACTAGAACTCATCCAGCAATTCAGTAATGTGGCAGGATACAAAATCAATGCACAGAAATCAGTTGCTTTCTTATACACTAACAACGCAACTGTTGAAAGAGAAATTAAAGAAACGATTCCATTTACAATAGCACCAAAAACCATAAGATACCTCGGAATAAACCTAACCAATGAGGTAAAGGATCTATATATACTCTAGGAACTACAAAACACTCATGAAAGAAATTGAAGAAGACACAAAAAGATGGAGAAATATTCCATGCTCATGAATCGGAAGAATAAGCATTGTTAAAATGTCTGTGCCACCCAGAGCAATCTATACCTTCAATGCCATCCCGATCAAAATTCCAATAACATTTTTCAAAGTGCTGGAACAAACAATCCTAAAATTTGTATGGAATCAGAAAAGACCCCGAATCGCCAAGGAGATGTTGAAAAAGAGAAACAAAGCTGGGGGCATCACGTTGCCTGATTTCAAGTTATATTACAAAGCAGTGATCACCAAGACAGCATGGTACTGGCACAAAAACAGACATACAGACCAATGGAACAGAATAGAGAACCCAGATATGGACCCTCAACTCTATGGTCAAATAATCCTTGACAAAGCAGGAAAAAACATGCAATGGAAAAAAGACAGTCTCTTCAATAAATGGTGCTGGGAAAATTGGACAGCCACATGTAGAAGAATGAAACTCGACCATTCTCTAACACCATTCACAAAGATAAACTCAAAGGGGATGAAAGACCTCAATGTGAGACAGGAATCCATTAAAATCCTAGAGGAGAACATAGGCAGTAACCTCTTTGACATCGGCCACAGCAACTTCTTTCAAGATACATCTCCAAAAGCTAGTGAAACAAAAGCAAAAATGAACTTTTGGGACTTCATCAAGATAAAAAACTTCTGCACAGCAAAGGAAACAGTCAACAAAACAAAGAGGCAACCCACAGAATGGGAGAAGATATTTGCAAATGACACTACAGATAAAGGGCTGGTATCCAAGATCTATAAAGAACTTCTCAAACTCAACACCCCAAAACCAAATAATCAAGTCAAAAAGTGGGCAGAAGAGATGAACAGACACTTCTCTGAAGAAGACATACAAATGGCTAACAGACACATGAAAAAAATGTTCATCATCATTAGCCATCAGGGAAATCCAAATCAAAACCACACTGAGATACCACCTTACACCAGTTAGAATGGCCAAAATGGGCAGGGAAAGAAACAACAAATGTTGGAGAGGTTGTGGAGAAAGGAGAACCCTCCTACACTGTTGGTGGGAATGCAAGTTGGTACAGCCACTTTGGAAAACAGTGTGGAGGTTCCTCAAAAATTTAAAAATAGAGCTACCCTATGACCCAGCAATTGCACTCCTGGGCATTTACCCCAAAGACACAGATGTAGTGAAAAGAAGGGCCATATGCACCCCAATGTTCATAGCAGCAATGTCCACAATAGCCAAACAGTGGAAAGAGCTGAGATGCCCTTCAACAGATGAATGGATAAAGAAGATGTGGTCCATATATACAATGGAATATTACTCAGCCATCAGAAAAGATGAATACCCAACTTTTACATCAACATGGATGGGACTGGAGGAGATTATGCTAAGCGAAATAAGTCAAGCAGAGAAAGTCAATTATCATATGGTTTCACTTTTTTGTGGAACATAAGGAATAACATGGAGGACATTAAGAGAAGGAAGGGAAAAATGGGCGGGAGGAATTGGAGGGAGAGATGAACCATGAGAGACTATGGACCTGAGAAACAAACAGGGTTTTAGAGGGGAGAGGGGAGGGGGGATTGGTTAGCCCGGTGATGGGTATTAAGGAGGGCACGTACTGCATGGAGCACTGGGTGTTATACGAAAACTATGGATCGTGGATCACTACATCAAAAACTAATGATGTATTGTATGGTGACTAACATAACATAATAAAATTAAAAAAAAAAATGTTAGCACTCCCAGAAAAGAAGAGCACATTAATAAACTTTAAAAAAAGAACTTGCAAACGGTAAGAAAGTTATTGTTCATATTATTCATCTATCTAATAGTGCAGAAAAACAGGTGAATCGAAAGGGGAAAGATTAAAGAAATGGAGAGCCATAAATCTACTCTCTTTCTAAAATCATGTGAGGGATGTAAGTTGCATTTTGTCACAGTAAAACACCAAGTTCCATATAATTCCCCACAGTGAAGAGCATCCATGCATCCAACCAATCAAGTATTTTCTAAGCACCTGCTCCGGGTCATTCAATGTTTAGGTTCTTAAGGGAAGGCCCCATTTACAGGGTAAGAACCTGCAGCATCTGGGGGGCAGGATCACTTGTCATAAATCCAACATTTACTGAATTGTTCACAACTTATGCTTCTGCTACAAACTTATTTTCCAAATTGATTGCTTCATTATAGAGCCTGTTCTACCCTGATTATGGCCTTTGGCTAATAAAAATAGTTTTAAATTCTAAACTCTACACCTGTAGGACTAACACAACCAAGGCAGAAGAACTTAACAACATAAAAATTAGCCTTTTTAACTATGATTAGCATCGTAATTAAAAGCATGTAATTAAAAAAAAAGCATGTAATTCAAGAATTGCCTGCCTCTGGTCGAGGACACCTTCACATTTTTTTGTGTCAAAACTGTGGGTAAATTGTCTCAATTAGATTTTAAGCTGGAAACAGAAATTGAGGGCTTTAGGTCTCTAATCCTGGTAGTCATGTTTCTGACCCTCCCCCACCCCCATCGGATCACGTTATCTGAGATAGTAGAACAAGATGGAAGAATCCGGAGTTATGCAAGGAAATTCTAATTCTTACACCTCACAAAGGGGTGCAAAAGACCATGTGCTCAGAGGGCACAACCAACATTAATTGGAGAAATAATGACAAAGGCGATCCAGATTGAATTCATATTCTGCTCATTTTCAAGAAGACCAAAACATACAGCACAGAGATTTCTTCTGACCAGCACAGGATGGGCCTGAAAGGTATGGAAAAATGTTATTTTTATTTTAAAGATCAGGAAATGGAAGCAATAGAGAATTACCTAGGAAAAAAATAATTGGTAATGAAGGAAAGAACGAACACATCTCAGATATGAAACTAATTCTTCTGCAGACGGTCCATGGCTTATCAGAATGCAGGAAAGAGAACAATATATTTTGAAAAAGGAAGGTTCTACCCATTTCTCCATCTATCTTTCTCTGTAAGACCTGGAACAAAAAAAAAGAGTTCCATCTCATGTGCCAACTGGATGATTTTGGTCAGGCTGCCTGCAGCTCTGTCTGGAAGGGGCGTCTCAGACTACATCAGGGATATGGGATCTGGTCATTGTGTTGGCTTAGTGTTTGGAAGGGGGTGTAGCAGCTCATATGCATCTGTGTCTGATATCCCAGGTCTAGACCCAACCCAGATCATGTTTGCCCTATGAAGCTCTCCTTGAAGAGTAGAAGCCAAGCTGAGCCTCGTGCCTCCAACTAGCTGTGCTTGAGGTCTGCACTGAGCACTTAGCATCAGAATGCACCCCATCATTAGCCTCCCTTTGCACCAAGCAGCAATCTTACCCGGAGCAAATGCCAGTGTGTAGGAGACTGGAGCTCTCCTCCCCTACAGATGACTCTTTGTTTTTACTGAACTCAATGGGGTGCTGAACCTTCTGCCAAAGTGAGGACAGGAAAGGGGGTGGTGTTACCATGCTGCAACAAATTCATGGATTTTACTCACTGGCAGGCTAATTTGGGGGTGGTAGGGTGGGTGGGCCACCTGGAATAGGCAAACAGCACTAGACTGTCTCCAGTTCAAAGCTATCTCCCTCTCCCCATATTTTTTGATTAAATAACTCCATTATGGATTGCAAATCACCAGGAACAAGCTTAAACTAATAGCTCCTTCAGAAGGTCATGTCATAGGGGATGGGGAGGAGGCCAGCATACATGCCACCTATTCCCACATCATTTCTTTCTTTCTTTCTTTTTTTCAGTGCGGGCTCGAACTCACAACCATGCGATCAAGACCTGGGCTGAGATCAAGAGTTGGACTTTAACCGACTGAGCTTCCCAGGCGCCCCTCCCACATCCTTTCTATCAGCCCTCTTCTCCTTGACTTTGCTCAAGTCCTCCCTCACTATTTTTATTTTCTTTCTCACTCCCACAAGTCTCTTAACTTAAAGAGAAGCAGAGACGAAAAGGGAGGCCAGGGAGATAGACACCTAACTGGGCATTTTGCAACATAATCTCATGTCCTCTTTATATCAGTCCTGACAGGATGGATATTCCTGTTCCCATTTTATGGATTTGGGATCTGAGGTTTCACGTTAAGGAACTTGCCCATGGACACAGATCACAAGATACAGACTCAAAGCCTGTGCTCTTCCTACTTAACCAATGTGTTAGAGAAAATGTTCTCTTTCTTGGTCCCCTCACTATATCCCCAAGCTGCCCCTAAAACAGACCTTCCCACAGAGGCTCTTGAGTCAGAATACACAGCAGAGTATTCACACTGAGAGGGATTTAAAGAAAACAGAATCTCTAGACCCTTACTCTATAGATGAAAAAACCTACTGTGTTTTTAACTTGGCAGAAAGGAGGCAGATGCGTGGTCCTCAAACCTTTAGCAGCCTCTTGACCTTTCTGAGTTGATCACTTCTGTAAAATGGGGTGACCACCACCTCTCTGTCTGCTTAGTACTGTGGCTGCTCATTCCATCTTTCTGATCATGACAGCACATATATATATATACACACACATATATATATGTATATAAAACATAAACCATAATTATAATGAAACTTCAACATAAAAAATGTTTGCTTGATTAGGGGAACTGAAATATGAGTCATATAAAATGAGGTAACATTCTTTAACATTTAAAACAAAGGTGTATGAGGTCTTAGCATAAAATGACTTTTAATAAAGTAGAAATCACACATAACAAGGTGGCAATTAAGGCCGACTGACCTGTCAGCTCAGCCTTGCCCTTTTGTCACAAGGAATGACATAGGAGGTACCATAGAAGATTGTGTTTATGGATTGAGGGGGAAGAAAGCCTGGGATGTGGGCTTCTGAGCTGGGATCAAGAGCCCTTTAGGGACCATCAAAGGGATAGCCTTCGAAGGGTTTGTGAATACTCAGAAGTTGTATGTAAAATATTTTAGAGGAGCTAATGAACTTTTTATTTTTCCCCTGGAAAGAGAGCCAATGGCTTTTATCAGAAATAGGATAATGTAGTGGGTAGGAGTTCTGAATTAGAAATCAGACCTTCTGGGTTTAAATCCCAGAACTTCGCTTATTAGTTGTGACATCTTGGGTGAGTTTAATTAATCCTTCCATGCCTCAAATTTCTCACCTGTACAATGAGGATAATAATAATACACATCTCCTAGGCTTGCTATGAGGATAAATGAGTTAATATGTATAAAGCATCTGACACATAGTCACACTCAGATTTTCACAGCTGCCACGACCAACACTATCACCATCACCATCATGAGTCCTCAAAGGGTCCATGACCTTAAAGGATGTTGACAAGTATTCACCATGACTACTCTGTTGTTCTGATTTGTAATAGCTAGCATTTACGAAACATCTCCATTGGGCCTTATATACATAAAGGTACTTACAAAATACTAAGCACTTTACATGTATCACTTCCTTAATCCTTACATGGACCCTATGAGGTAAGTAGTAGTGTTAACCTCATTTTACGCTTGATTAAGCCTTGACTGAGACTTAAAGTTTTAAGTAACTTGCCCAGGGTCAAGTGAGTAATGAGCGCAGGGCCAGGATGCAAACTTCGTTCTGACTTCCTCCAGAGCAAAAATTCTTAGTCAGTACAGAACTAAACACTTCTTGTTCAAGACAACTTCTGCAGGTCAGCCCACAGTGATTCGTGGCTTACCAAAACACAAAACTAAAGGCACCAAGGGCAGCACATGAGAAAAGGAAAAGATGCTGGTGCAGCAAGAATGAAACCATAGCATTTGTCTTCTCATTTCCATGAAAGCTGAGGGAGCCACAAGTTTCAAAAAGATCTAGGGAGTGAAACGCATGGCTGAAGCTATGTGAGAGATAGCGCTGCTTGTGGGTTCTGGGAGAAATGGAGGTGTCCGCATCTGAAACCCAGGGAGTGGTGGGGAAGCCAGGAGGCTGGGGAAGCTGGCTGCAGAAGACCATAACTTCAATCAGGAAACTGAAGTGAACAGAGGCAGGGGTTTGGCCCAACAAGGGGAAGGTCAGCTTCTGTGTGCTGCCAGTGATGTTGATTAGACATTGTTTTCTGATAGATTGGTAGGCAGACTGTTAGCTAGACGGTTGGATAAAGGTTGGATAAAGTTGGATAAAGTTTGTGATTATTAGCCCTCATTGCCTGATACATGGAAGATGCTTACCAAATATTTGGTGAACTGATTTGAAGGGGAAGTGGGAAACGATGTCAGTTCTCCATGAAATAATTTAGTGGGGAATGCACAGTACAGGATCCTATTGTGAATGTTAACCTACAACACAGTCTTCTGAAGAAGTACCATACTTGCTCAGGGGATTTTGATGTTACTCAAAACAATTTAGGAATGTTTCAGGAATTTCCTCCAACCAGTTCATAGGCATCACATAAAAAACAGTTATTTTATTAACTTGCCCAGTGTTATGCACAGGGTTATTACTGGTCTTGGCTCTAAATGATTTTGGGCATTTGGGTTTCCTGATTTATCACTATTAATGATATTCTTTACACTGTGCCTAGGCTTTGCAGATCATTCTGACGAGGGAATATCTCTAAATGTAGTATGTGTAATGATACGTTTTATATGTATTAACTCATTCAACCTTCACAACAGCCTTATGAAGTTGGTATGGGAATTATCTTCATTTATAGATGAAGAAAGCAAGGCATAGGTTTTATCACTTGCCCAAGGCAACCCATTTAAGAGGTAGAGACCATTTGTTTGAATCATCGTAACATTACTGAAGTAAGTGTCCATTTCCATCTCCCCCAAATGATCTAAAATGGAATTGTATTCAGTTGTATGCTGAATTCTCATTTTGTTGCTTTTGTAAAGGCATATTTTCTTAGAGCTCAATCTTCCACCCATGATTTTCTTTAGCCACTTTCAGAAGATAATTTTACTTTTTAGGAACAAAGCCATTTTTGAAAGATGTAGTGAAGGTGTTCTCCTACTCTGAATGTAGGGAGTGCGGTACAAAGGGACACAAACAGCAGACCCACCCATCTCACGTCCCTGTTTCTATCTCCTCCATTAGGAGGAGTGATCTATATGTTGTACTCACAGAAAGGGCTGGACATCCCCCAAACCACCTTGTAAGGTAAATGTATGTTATTCCCATTTTAGGCTTGAAGAAACTGAGATGCAAATAGGTTTAAGAACCTGCCTCAGTAGTACTGTGAGCCAAGGGTCAGTTCAGGTCTTCCAGATTCCAGCGTCTTTCCTATGATACACCAGTTCCTTTAGGGATTGTAGGTACAAAGTTTCTATTTGTGTTTAATGAAATATCAATCACAAATATCCAGTATGAAAAAAACCTGTCTTAAAAGTAGTTCCTTTAAAAGGCGGATCAGGTTTGGTTCGGAATTAAAGTCTAAGATATGCAAAAAAATCCTTGAACCCCTTTAGCTGAATTCACGCCTTGAGACGTAGATATATTATAATCCAAAGCATGAGAACACAGAACGTTTTTAGGGCAGGAGACTGAAAATGGGAAAGCAAAGCCATGATTCTCAATTAAGGGAGAAAAAGATTTTTAAAAATTCATATATGTACATATAGACTAGTGTGGTGATTAATTTTATGTGTCCACTTGCCTGGCCATGGGGTACCCAGAATAAATATTATTTCTGGGTAGGTCTGTAAGGTTGTTTCTAGATGAGATTAGCATTTGAATGGGTGGATTCAGGAAAGAAAACCCTCTCCCCTACGTGGGTGGGCATTATGCAAATCTATCAGGGCCAGAATAGAACAAAAGGCAGAGGAAGGAGGAATTCACCCCCTTTTCTGCCTCACTGTTTGAGCTGGAACATCTCATCTCATCTCCTTCTGCCCTGGGATCTGGATTTACACTGTCAGCAACCCTGTTCTCAGGCCCTTGGACTTGGAGTGAATTACACCATCAGCTTTCCCGGGTCTCCACTTGGCAGACGACATTTAGTGACTTCTTAGCATCCATAATCACATGAACCAATTTCTCATAACAAATTTCTTTATGCGTGCACACACACACACACACACATGCACGCACACATGCACGTGCACCCTGTTGGTTCTGTTTCTCTGGAGAACCCTGACTAACACAACTAATATTGAAGAGCCAAGAATTGCAAAGTACTAATTGTGCATCAGGTACTGTGTCTAGGATCTTCTGCATGCTTTGCTTTGTGCATTTAGTCATTTATTAAATAACTGAGCGCCCAATGTGTGCCATGCACTGTGCTAAGCATGGGGTACAAAAAGCCAAAGACTTGACTTGCTAGAGACCAACAATAATCTGCACAAAAAGTCTGTAAGGATTATTATTAACCTCACTTTACAAAAGAGGAAATAGAAGCTCAGAACAATGATGGAACTTTTCTAAGGTCACACAGGTAGAACACTGTAGACTCCACAGCTGCCTCCTATTAACCCAAAATTCTAGAAAAAATTCTGTAAACAGACAGACACAAAGCACTTGGAAAAGAAGGTGATAACCCTAGGTGCCAGCACAAAGAAATAGTTATGGCAAATTAAACCCATCATTTTCTCGGATACGTTTTCTGGTCTGACAGATTTAGGCAAAGCTGTAGACATCCCATGTTTCTCAAATTCAGCATTGTGTTTAATGAGTTTCCATCACTGGTTTGAACGAAATGGAAATACGTGACCAGGATGAGAGCACAGTTAGGTAAACCATTGTAAGGGGACCAGGGAGACTGCAGTATGTTATCAATAGATAAAAAATCAGAGGGTGGTGACATGCCACGGTGTTCTGTCCTTGGTCTGGTCCAGCTCACCCATTTGTTTACTCACTCACACACACAAGCATTTATTGAATGACAATGATATGCAAAAGGCCCTATGTCAGGTATAGAAAATTTAGAGTGGACACCAAAGGTACTATACAGATTTCTCTTCAAAACAGCTTCTTTTACCAGCTGCTAGGAGGGCTATTGGTGCAACACTCTAGGATCTGCCTCAGCTGCAGAGGGCTACCTCGACCAACCAAGGTCAGTCCCCTTCTTAGCTTGCCCATATCAGAGTACTGACTGCTGTGGCAGTATGAAGGTTATTCATCTCAGTCAAACTCAGGACAGCTCTGTAGGGTCATTCTAGCTCTAGAGTCCCCTGTATGGTCAGCTCCGTCTGTTGCTGGACATGCAACACCGCTTAACTTCTCCTTCTGCCCACCCTACCCCACAGGAGTTGAGCCCAAGCTCACTCCTTAATAAATATCCTGTACGGTAAACTTGGAGGTGGAAAGGAGATGTGTTTGTCCTTTGTTAATCTTCTAAAAACACAGCTACAATCAAGGACAAAAGTTACACAGCGATAGCATTTGGGTTTAATAATTTCTTTCAGCAATGAAACAGCCTGCCTCAAAAAGCACTGTACTTCGCAAGATTGAGGAAACATTATTCTGATTGGAAGGGTCAGTATCAACCAAACAAGTTGGCATTTTAATGAAATTTGTTTCTGTTCATTAGCTGTTGGCTAGCACGCAGCATAGCATCACTCATATTTAGAATTTAGTGATTAGAAATTTTTAAAAGGAAACATCCTGGGTTCAACAGGTTCTACGAATAATTTGCAGGTAAATGGGGAAAAAATCCATTTCCTAATGAACTTCCAGAAGTAATCTGAGATTACTTACTTAAGACACAGTGGCAGAAACTGTCAATGCCCACCCCAATTCATTCGCTCCTTTGTCTTTTTATAATAGAACCTGAATTTTAGCAGGTTACATGTCTATCCAGGCAGAGACTACATTTCCCAAACTCCCTTTCAGCTAATGTGGCCATGTGATTAAATTATGGCTTCGGTAGTGATGTTTGCAAACTCCCAGTAAAACCTTTAAAGGAAACCACTTGCCTTTTATTTTCTCTTTCCTCCATCCCAAGGCTGGAACATGGAGGTGATTGATGGTGGTAAGGCAGGCACAGCCTCAGAAAGGTGGAGCAATCATACAGAAAGTTTCTGGATTCTTGAATAATGCCTGGAGTAGGGCTCCATTACCCATCTGAAGTGCCTACCAGTTTTGACTTTTACATGGAAGAAAAGTAAACCACTTATTTTGTATAAGCCATTTCTATTTTGATCTCTGTTAAAACAGCTTTACCAATATTCTAATTTGTGCAGATACCAACTCAACAACTCAAACCTGAGTGCTATTCATTCTTCACCCAATCAGCACAGTATCTTATTAGGAGACCACAACATGAAAAGAATAGAAATTAACATCCTTTCCTGTGAGTTAACACTTGCATTATCCCCTCTTCTTTTTTAGTGCTCTGCCTTGTCCTGACACTTTATTTCTGTATTAAAATCAAGGGCCACGGCAAGCTCTGGACTGAAATTACATTTATTTGTCTATACAATGGGATTTTTGCCAACAATTAAAACCCTGATTTTCTATGCTGTTGATGCTTTGTTTTGGGGAGGAGTAATTTTCAGGTAGGTTTATATTATATATACACAGTTATATATGATGCATTCATCCATCCATCCATCCATCCATCCATCCATCCATCCATCCATTCATTTATTGAATAATTTGACCATGTAGTGTGTACAGGGAACTATTCAAATAAAATAAGAACCAATTCATGATAAGAGATATCAAATGGGTTACAATTCATTGATACATATTCACAGATGGATGAACAGAACAAATGAAACACAACTTAATCTTAAAATTCCTTAAAAGAAATAGAAATTAGAAATCCAACATAAGCCATTGTTATGAATGGCTTACCATTTGGAAATTCCTCTATTTCTATTAGTGTAATGATTGATGCTTTTGTAACATAACAACTGTAGCCTATGTGAAATATATTGATATATTATTAACTAGCATAGGCTCTATTTCTCTTTTTGCACCTGAATTCAGTGTAGACATATAAATGTCCGATTGTCTGGCTGGAAACATCTAAAGTTGCACAAAGGATTTGCCGTTTTTATTATGGCACCAACTGGATTTCAGAAGGTTTTTTCTACTTATCTGGTTCTGGAGATAACATACTGCATATATCATTTGTGAACTACAGGTACACATGGGTTACCTAGAAGAGGGTAAGGATTCTAAAACCAAGAATATGTTTTCAGTTCTAATCTCTCTTTTTACTTAGGTATATCCAGAAACACGCATACCTTTCCCTAAAGTAGCAATAACAGCTCACTTCCCTATACTAAACATCAAAAATCACAAATGTTTGGGAATCATACTAAGGACAGAGCCAGGTTCTCATATTAGAGGGAGCAAGCTGGGGGTGCAGGGGTGGTGGTGGTAGGCGGATCCGAGAGTCCATTGGTTTGTGGTGGTGTTGGTATGCAGAAACAGCCTAACTCCATAGTTACTTTCCCTGGGTGTCTCCATCTACTCTTCATACTGCTTTCCCGAAAATCTTTTCATCAGTCTTAACCACATCATGTCAAGACATTACCTTAAAAATAGGTGTTGAGAAGAGCTCAGAGTAAACCACCACTCTTCTGGCTGCACCACCAGCAACATATCTGGTTGGAGGAATATCTCCCAGATGACTTGGGCTTATATATTCTTTTTGATAGAGGGGACTTCTTCTTTCCTAGATGCCCCTCTGCTTTCAGCAAATCCATACTGCCTGTCTGCAACTGTTTTAGTAAGCTTTCTTTCACGTAAATTTGTTCATTTAATCCCATGATCTTATCTTCTGATGCTTACCCCCAGATAACTTCCAAATGCCCACTAACTGTATTAGACCCTACAGAAAAGTGAATATAAACGGGTTTCAGGCGTTTAGATAAATTTCTACAATTAATTAAAAAAAAACCAATTCAGTAAGTGAAAAATGATTTGAAAGACGTCAACTGAAAAGTGAAAGTGTATGCATTTAAAATGCTCCTCTAACTAGACATCACTGGTATTACAGGCCAACCTATGAGTTTAAAATCTGTACTTTCCATTGCAGAATGGAAAGAAAACTAATATATTTCATGCCTCTTTTTTTCCAGGGAGACACCTTGAAATACCAAGTGAGTATATGATTAAAAATTACCTGAAATATCATTTCCGGTGGTTGATTACTGATAGCAATTATTGTATTCATCACTAACAGTAGCGATAAAGGCCATTATAAGCCCTAAGTTCTAAAGAAGGCATCATTATAGATTTTATTCATCCCAGACAGGCAAATATTTATTCTGAAAGGATAGATGATTACAACTTCTCTAGAAAGTTTAGCGGACATATTTTTAAAATCATCTCAGAAATGGTCCAGCATTTATTAACTACCTCTTTCAGGGAGGATGCTGTAGGAAGATCACATCTTTCTGAAGAAGATGCCAAGAACATATTAGCTGCTCCTTTGAGAACCTTCATCTACTCTTCACAGCTACTTTTAGAAAATAGTTGTAGCATTTATCAAACACCACTGAGAAAATAGTGTACATGTTGGAACTCAGAATTCAGCAGCTGCAGAAGTGTAGCAGAGGGGAACTGGGGGAATGGAGAACAAATTGTAGAAATTGGTATATTTCTATATACCAAAACAAAACAATGTTTTGTTTCTTTTTCAAATGCTTGCAGGAGAGTAAGTCAAAAAGAAATGTGGTCCCATGCATTTCTACCATTTTGAAAAGCACAAGAACTGCAATATAAAATCAGCATAACTTTCTAAAACAGAATGAGCTGTTTAAGGTTTACAAAGTTCATAAAAGGGTAACCATATGCAGCCTCTAGCTTAGAGTTTCTGATCTACTTAACACGTCTGGGCAGAACACAGCTGTCTGTCCAGACTCGCCAAAACTCAACATAAAACCACTCACCACTGGTGATGGGGAAAGTGCAATGTTGCCTATGGATGCCTTCAGCTCATCTACAGTTGCAGCATTCTTAAGAATGTCTTTAGATTGCAATGGCTTAATCTTGATATTAAATTTCTTGTGGGATTCTTCTTCCTCTTCCGATTCGCTCGAAGAATAAAAGTGCTTTCCTTTGGTAGGTAGAACACAGTTAAAGATACGTAACTCTTTTTTCTACTGGGAAAAGCAATGCTGAGTATAAGACAAGAGTGCTTGCACATAGAGGCAGCAAAGGTATCCTTAGATGGCAGAAAATCAAAGCAAAATACACAGATGAATAAAAGAGCAAATCAAGAAAGCGTTCGAATTTGTTCACCTTTCCTTGGAACATGATTAAGGATGGTGAATTTCCAGGAGCCATAGTTTAATGTCCTACATTTTTGCTGCGGGTGGCCATTTGTGATGTCCCATTCAGCACAAACACTGACAGCCCATGTGAGCTTCCCCGTCCACTGAGAGAGGAAAGCCACTCTCGGGAACAATTCCTGAGGAATTTCAGTGATTCAGAGATGCTCTGCCCAGAGCTGGTTCGTGGGGAGCGCACAGGTGAGAGTTATTTTCTAGCCATGGTAAGTGACATGGTCATATCAGGTTTTAGCAGACAACCCAGTACCCATGGTTTGCACAATTGTTTCTCAGCACATTTTTCTGTTTCTCCACTCTTTCTTTTCTATGAATAGATCAAGACAAAATGCCTACTTGTTAGCGATCAGGCTGTTCTGTGCTGTTTATTCATTTCTAATATTAGGGATGACAGGAGTCGGGAAGCTTGGGTTATTTCAGCACCTTTTCAAAATCTGAACTTATCATAGCATTTTCTTAGAGAAAATAAAGATTAAAATAAAGAAAGGATATAGCCGGGTTCCTCGGGTCTGATGCTGTAGCCTTCTTCATCCAACTCAGGAGAGTTCTACAAAATACAAGCACAGATTAAGCATTTATTAGTCTGACAATAATCAAGGAACTGTTCATTTTCCTTCTAGAGACTTCTATTTAAAGATATGGATATGTCTCTTATTTTAGAAGGTGAGGATTTTAACCTTTGGAGGTGAATGCTGAGCAGTATATGTGTAGATATTTATTGAAGGATACTTGGAGAGTCTTCCTATCAGAAAAACAAACTAGGAATCCACTGTCAATGAAAGAAAACATTCAAAGATAATTTCTTATGCATTTCTTGTAAGCCAAGGACTGTGCTAAGCAACATGGGGAAGACAAAAGGCAAATTATTTTTCCTCTGGAAAATGGAAAGGTATTTTGGTAGGCAAAACACTTTAAAAAGTGAAATATAAAACACAAATCATCAGTAATAGGAGTCTGGAGGAAGAGGAAGTTAATGAAGCTTGAAAGAATCCGAGGGGTCTGCCTGTGCCTCTCAGGACAGGTAAAGAGGGCAGAGGGGAGGCAGCAGTAAACAAGAGGCTGTGCTGAGACACTGACGTAGGAATGGACGGCATGGTTCAGATGGGGGAAGGGAGAGGCAACAATGAAAACAACTGGCTGGAATGGAAGCTGCACAGAGGGAGAACATCGGACATAAGACCACGGATGGCCAACGTGCTGGAGGAAGGATTCAAACTTGATGTAGCTACTGCAGCTTCTCGGTCAGGGTAGAAAGTGGCTTCTGAAGGTGTTTTGGAAGTATGCTTCAGGTTAGACTGTGAGCAGAAGAAACTGGAGAAAGGAAATCTCATTCAAAATACTTGTATCAATTCAGGGAAGATATGCTAAGAATACGAGACCACGTTGGTGGTGGTGGGAAGTGATGAATCAAGGACTTTTGTAAGGATAAGCTTAGTTCTTTGTAACATCTGTCATGGGAGAAAAAGGAGAGGGAAGGGTCAAGAAGACCCCAAGATTTCTATTCTCAAATCGTGGGACACTGCTGGTATTCCTGACTGAACTAATTGTAACAGCAGACAACTAACGTTTTCAAAGGGAGGAAGGATAAAAGAGAGTTTGCATGATTGAGATTAGTATTATCATCTTTGAGTTCCTATCATATGGTAAGTACTATAACACACACTTTATTTTATTGAACCTTCATAACAATCCCACGTGGAAAGAACTATCCCATTCACCAAGGAGGAAAGTAAGAGAAATGAGACGCCATTCCTCAAGGACACACACCCAGCAAACGGCAGACCTGTGTGCCTTGACTTCAGGTGTTTGAGACTACACCCTATGCCCTAGAAAGGATGAAGGTGAAGCCATTCAAGGGCGACCCTTCTAAAGGTGAAGTTATAGGCCTGGAAGTGAGAAAGGACAGAGCCAGAAGGAGAGATTGTGGAGTCACCGAAGTGATGAAAATGCCATGACCATGGAGAGAAAGAAGGCCTGAATGCTATGGAAAAGCCACCATTTCCTAAGCATTCATTGTCTCCCTCTTGTCCTTCTTCAGTACTCAAGGTTACTTTTTCAAAAATGCAACTGTATTGAGGTCACTTCCCTGCTAAAACCTTGTCCCTGGCTTCTCACTAACTTCTATGAAGTTAGAATAAATGCCCAGTGCTTCTGTGTGGCCCACGGCCCTGGCTCAGGTCTGAGAGCCCCTTCCCTGATGCCCCTCAGCTGCACGGTCTTCTTGCCATTGTTAACGTTTATGGTCTGAATATGCAAGCACTTTCCCCTTTCAGGGTCCTCAGGAATGCCATTCTCTCCGCCTGGAATTCTCTTCCTTCAAATGTTTAGCCAGTGAACCCCTCCCATACTTAAGGGCTCTGCTTAAAGGTCACATCCTCCCCGGGGCCTTCCCTTTCTCACCTTTCTCTGTCAAAAGCAAGATGACATCATCTTTTAAGAATAAAACCTTTCTTGGGGCGCCTGGGTGGCTCAGTTGGTTAAGCGACTGCCTCCGGCTCAGGTCATGATCCTGGAGTCCCTGGATCGAGTCCCGCATCGGGCTCCCTGCTCGGCAGGGAGTCTGCTTCTCCCTCTGACCCTCCCCCCTCTCATGTGCTTGCTCTCTCTCATTCTCTCTCTCTCAAATAAATAAATAAAATCTTAAAAAAAAAAAAGAATAAAACCTTTCTTATAACTTAGAGAAAGTGGTGTCTAATGTAGAATTACCACAACAATTCCTATGTGACCTAATTAGTTTTCAGGACTGAACAAATATGAGGGAAGTTATGCTTCATTTAAGGATTCACATGTTGACAAGGGATAGCACTAGAGTATAGGTTTTAGATGGGATAATAGGTGATTTGATGAGTAATTTGGTATTTTTATTGTCATACTTCTTGTTTGCTTAGAGTATCCCATTTCTGTGTATTAAAGAATCCTACACAATACAACAAAAGTCTTTCTAGGTAAAGACGGATTAACTCTGGGAAAATAAATCACATTTTCTTAATATTTAGTAGTTTCCCTTATAACATTATTTGTGAACTATTTGAATTTAGGGTAACATGGGAACTGGCATAGATTTTAGGGAGCTGAACTGCTAAAAATATCTAAAAGATCCCAATCCTGGGAAACAGATATGAGAAGATCAGGTGATGAGTTCGGCAGAGTGACACGCTTTAGAGTGGAGGGGTGGGGAGGTATTGAGAATTTAACCTCTCTGAGCCTCAGCTTTCTTTTCTATGAAATGCAAATAATGTATTTGATTTTTAAGGTGGTAAGGATTCCACAGCATTTAATATTATGACTGACTAATAGTGAATATTCAATTATTTATTGTAAAAATAAAATTATTACTAAGAAATATACAAAAGCTTTAACATCAAGATTAACTTTTATGATAGGAGAGGTTGGGTCAAGACATTCATCTAATGGATATAAGTGCAAAAGCATTTTGTAGGAATTGTGAATTTGGGCACCTGCTATACAACAGAAGTGATCTTTGATGTGAATATGATCTACATATTTTATATGATTAAAAATCCAAGAATGACTGTGGCTGTCCTGTTGTGGTTGGTGAAGTGGATGTTGATGATGTAAATCAGTTTCCGGGGGAATCAGGTGGAGAGTCTAGATCTCAGATGAGAGTCATCCTCACTCCCTGAAAGCATCAAGTGATTGCCACTTGACCTGGGAAAAGTTGGTACCATGAGGCTCTAGTAATTGTTTTGTGCTGTGGTCTGAATGTTTGTGTTCCTCCCAAATTCATACGTTGAAATCTTAACCCCAAAGTAATGGTGTTAGGAAGTGGGACCTTTTGGAGGTGATTAGGGCATTGGGGAGGAGCCATCACAGTTGGGGTTAGTGCCCTTACAAAAGAGATCCCCAGTGAGGTTACAGCTAGAAGGTGCCATCTGCGAACCAGAAAGTGGGCCCTCAACCAGACACATTAGACCCCAAATCTGCTGGCACCATGACCATGGACTTCGCAGCCTACACAACTGTTAGAAATAAATTTTTGTTGTTTACAAGCCACTAAGTTATGGTATTTTTGTTATAGCAGCCTGAATGGACTAAGACACCATGGAACCAAACCCCAGAGGTTACCTTGACTTGACTTGATTCTCAAAGCCGCTTAGAAAAAGAACCAGGATGGCAAAATCTGGAGTCAATATTTTAAAAAGCATTTTTAAAAACACATATCACAGGCTAGGCAGGTACTGAAATAACCTTCAAATAATTAGCTCATTGAATTCTTTCAACAACGTTCTAAAGTAACTACTGACCTCATTTCTGCTGGTCAGCAAACAACCATCCCAAAGCCATACACAGCTGACATATGGAAGGGCTAGGTCTTGAACCCAGTGTAATAGACTCTAGTGCTCTTAACCTCTATACCACCCTAAGTGTGCCAGGCACTTCCTAATGAGACAGAGAATGTTCACTTATTTCTATGTTGTATTATAAGAATGTTTCAACTCATTTTCAAATAGTGAAATAATAAAGAAAAACAATCTTCTGATACTCACGTATCTTTCCCAATCAATTTCCGCATAAAATCCATTCGGTGCCCCATTGCTTTTCTTCTGCAATAAATTTGAAAATAAATTTAGAAGAGAAACATTTGAATTAAAAAAAAATGGAACAAAGAACACTTAACTCTTATCTGTATTTAGCAAGAGCTATCAAAATCCAGCACTGGAAAGACAAATTAGAGCAGCCTATTAAGCAACCACATCGGTGTAACTGAATGGTTAATTGAGCTGCCGTGACACTGCATAAAAGAGCTTAAGTACTTATTTTCACAAAAGACTGTAGGATACCTAAGCATAGGGACAGTAACAGCTAGCTATTCAAATTTTATTCAGTAAAATCAGAAGTACCTACATTATAATTTAATCTTCTATACCTTCAGGGGATATAATCAGATATATATATCTCTCTAAGATTTTGACTTCTATGTTGCTCTCATATACAATTAGTTCCAACATGTCTAAAGAGTATTCAAGTCATTAACTAATCCTCCTTTAGCTTTTCTAACACTGACTCAACTTTTCCCTAACCACCCCCTTGCTGAATGTAAAGGAAATGAACTCCAAATTAATTCAGCTTCTAGGTATTAAAAATAGTGTTGATCTTCTTTTCAAGTGGCTTTTCTTATCAAGTTATTAAAATAGGATTCAAGGATTGATTGTGGATTTCTGTCATCTGTGTGTTCTATGCCTCCATAAGGCTACATCATTGAAAGATGACTAGATATCAGCATTACTCTCTCTGGATTCTATTCAAGTTCTATTTTAGCACCTAGAACAATCATGATAATGGCCACAAGCACTTGAGCAAGGATGTGGCATCATACAAATAGAAATTTCTAGGATTCCCTACTTTTTGTGAGCAAAGGACAAAAACACAAACCAGGTTGGTAATGGAGAGTCCATTCAACAACATTCCCGTACTTAGCACATGGAACAATGGTATGTCACCGAGCACTAGCAGGTCTCAGAACAGCACATATCAAATGGTGAAGCATGAGGTGTGAGGACAGGACTTCCGATTTTACAATCACAGATAAAGTCCACTGGAACTACAATGGGAACAGCTAACACCTAATTTGACAAATAGGTAGGAGAAGTAAGCCTTTCGTGTACGTGTAGCGCTAGAAAGCCAATTAGAGGCAACCTAGTAACCATCGTCATTGGTCAGTATTTATTGGATGTTGGACTGGGCATTCTAAGAACCAGCAGTTTCGTGAGGGTGAATAGTGGGTAAAGCGTAGATATTACGTCCATGCCCCTCCCTTCCTGTACACTAGAGTGTACAAATACAAGACTTCTGCCATGCCTCCAGCACCCAGGAGCATAGGCTCTGTGACCCTCTTCTTTGTTTTGCTCCTGGCAAAGATTATATACTTTGTCAGACTACATCATTTTAGCCTTCTCACAGAATTGCCTTTATTGAGTTAGTGTTTCGGTGATACTCTCCCTACTTTGAACAAAGGGCATTTTTAAAACCTGCCACATCAATCTTGTATCTCTATAAGCTATGGAGTTAACGACATGGTTCATTACATAATGTGCTATCTAATAATAAAAAAATCTCTCCCATGGAGAATGGGCATGGTTCCTATTTTCTTTTTGTCATATTTGCTTTCTTTTTTAATTCCTACTTTACCAATCTGTTTCCATATGACTTCTTTGCAAAATTCTCCAAATCTTTAACAGGTATATTAATAAATTCAATATACAAATTTAATTTATAATAATGGGATATCAAATGAACTAAGTTGATTCCAAAGAACTAAACCCATGAATTTTGTGATCACTGTAGTACCACTATTAATATACCTTTTGGTTCTTAAACAATTCTTCAATACAAAGGATTGTTATCTAAAAACCAAACAGATTAGGTGAATTACTGAGTTCAAAATTCCAGTTTGCTTCTATAATAGTCTCGCTTCCATAACCAAAGCCCTTTACAACCCAGATAGTTTATATGTTCAGCTAAATAAATAAATAAGTGTGTGTATGTGTGTGTATGTGTGTATCTTTCCTGAGAACATATATTCAACATTATGAATAAAAGTTCCTGAATTTTCTAGATCTGGGCTGAGTGAAAACTTCCCAGTTTCCATGGAAACTGATATAGAAGATTGAGATGAAGAGAAAGTAAAACCTATAAAAAGAAAATTTCTTTTAAACTAGGAACATTTTTAACACAAATACCAAACACAAACAACAAATCATAAACAATACATTCTTGGGCAGATAGCAGCGAACACACACGGCTTTATCAGAGGAACTGACAATTTGGCCTCATTCATGCTAGCAGATTATTACAGATATATTTGGTTTCACAAGTGGAAATTATCAAGTTAAAGCTTGGCTAGAGCCTCGCTGAAATTCTTCTGGTCAAACCCCAAGAAAAAAGCAATTCTCCTGGTTAAACCACTGAAGCAAGGAACAGCTCATAGTAGTAATAGGGGAGGTAATGGCTCTTTTGACTTTCAGTTGGAAAACACTGAGGAAGCAAGAAAGAATATAAATAGGAAAATATCATTTAAAAACTAGGCTTCATAGTAAAAGCAATACTGGATATTCACTAACACATAAACAGTGATTTTTCTCTGGGAGCTGAAGCTGTGTATTCTTTTACTTCTTTCTTTTCTGTATTTTCTAAAACTCTACATTAGCGTAAGTAACTTTTCTAATTTGCATATATGACTGTTATTTAAAGATAATTGAGGCTCATATCAATGTTAGTCATGCTTTAATAGGTATTTTACTTTATCCAGGCTTATTATCTGCTCTCAGATTGATGGGCTAAACCAATAAATGTAGTAACAATTGTGTTCAATTATACATTCATCAAAGTTCTCAATTTCCACTGTGAATGCTCCTCTTTTCCAAGGTCAGCTCATGGCCACATAGTGTTCCTTGGACATGAAGTATTAAAGATACATGATATACTACCTAAATATTATCTTCTTGCCACTGGGGCAAGACTTGACTCACTTTGTAAATAATCCTATAAAATAGCACAGTTCAATAGAACTGTCTGTGAAGATGAAAATATTTTATATGTGTGCTGTCCAACATGGTAGCCAGCAGTCACAAGTAGCTATAGAGTACTTGAAACGTGGCAGCTGCATCCAAGGAACTGAATTTTGAATAGGCATATGTGGCTACCATATTGGACAAGCCAGCAATAGCTGCCATATAGTCTGGGCCTGGATCAGCATCCCTGACTCACCATCCTTTGGTCAAGTGTATTGGTTCCCACAAGCCAAGGTCCTGCCAAATTCCTGATGTTACTGAGATGGTGCTTATCCTCACAAATGACTACTCATTTTGTAAGGTGATGTTTATATTATAGCCAAAGCTTTCTTACAGATAGCATATTATTTTAAAAAATTGAGTCCCTGTCCTTTATCAAAGACAAAGGAAACACATATCTTTTTATACCGGATCACTCTTTAAAAGTATTTTCGGACGTCAGTATATAAGGTCTATATGGCTGATTTAAAAATTGGTCCTGGATATTCAAGAGTAATTTGGAAATACCTAAGAAAGTCTTCTTAAATTGATTAAATAAATGCTACTGCTTTTTTCCAAATTTCAAATTGGGATTTTACTCACTGTTTCTACAACCCCTTGGAAATTTTAAACTAAAATCTGTTTCCTTACCGAAACTTTTTTTCCTCCTTCACGCGCACACTCTGCTTTGTTATTGTAGGGTGGTTCATGTGGGCTGGGCTGCTGGAATTGATTGTTTTCATGTAGAAAAAAGTTGTTAAAGGATCTGTTTGTTCTTCAAGACACATATAAAGAATCACATGGAGTCAGCAAGCATACCATAGAAGAAACCATTTCTAGGCCAAATCTTAGGGCCTACCAATCTTGGCAGGGTTCCTTAAGCAAAGAGTGGACTTTGGGGCCCATAATGAGGCTCTATTCAGCAGGCCAGTGTGGCTAGGCCAGGAGAAGAAGGGAGAAGAAGGAAATGCATCCCAGGCACTAGGTTTTCTGTGGATCTAGTCCTCATTCAGCCAGCACTTAAGTTTTAGGTAGAGAACAGACACGAGGACACACCGAAGAGACCCAATAAAAATGCTTATCTTTCCAATAAAAAGAAGCCTGACAAGTCTAGCTCTACCGTATCTTCCCCTTTATCAAAGCCTTGCTGAGGGTTGGCAATACGTTCAGCATCTACAGCTGACAGCACCAAACCTGGGCCCTTGCCTGCACACGTGTTCGGGATGAGCAGAGATCTCCTCCCGGCCCTGGCTGTGAATCCCTGTGCCCCCAGTCTGTGTGGATGGAAATCTGAACTGCTTAGGAAAAAGTCTGAGTGCATCCTGCACAAAGTAGAGTTTGTCTCTGGGTTAGAATGCATTGTCACACGCAGCTGCCTGAAGTCTCCCACATGATGACAGGCAGCGCTGCTGGGGATCACATTCACCAGTGGGGAGCAAGGCGAGCCCGCCTTCATACATGCAGCCCTGCCACGAAGCCTCTGTAGACTAGCCCTCAAAAGCATTGTCACCAGCGATGGGCTTCGTTAAGTTTTGAGAAACAAATTAAATAAGCATCAGTACATTGAACTTATTGCAAAGCCGTTTATAAGCCTTAAGCGTGTGCACCATCACCTGTAGTTTGCGAACCACATCAGTGAAACCATACCTTTCAGCTTCAGATACTTTTCAAAAGACAGTAATTTGGAAGCTCAGTCAGCCAGGTAAAAGGTAAAAGAAAGTGTGTCTGGGTTCACAGACACAAGGCATTAAAGACATCAGTCTGAGTTTGAAAGAAAGTCAGATTGAGATCTCCAAGGACTGAATGCAAACAGAAACTTGGCCTCCTAGAGCAGTGATGTGATAAGGAGTTCTCAAAATTTGGTGACCCCGGTAAACAAGGAATATTTGGGGAGTATTTCCAAATGGTAAAACTAGCAGCTGCCTAATAATTTCCAGTTACCTAGGAAGCTGTACACCTTGCTTCTGAGAACATGGCATTTATTTCGAATGGAGCCTTTTTTTTTTTTTTTTTCCCCAAACAGGTCTGCTTTATTTCCTAAGAAATCAAAATTAAGCAATTCTTTTTTCCTAAAATCATGACTGGTGATATTTACGGCATTTCCAATTAGGGACAATGGTCGATAAATAACTTTATATGACTTGGAATGGTGGCGGAGAAAGAGAACTCAGGGAACTCGGGTATGGAGCCCTGACGTAGTGTCCATGCGCCTGCAGAATCACGGCTGGGCTCTTTAATGCAGCGCATACTCATAATGGCCAACTGCATGCCAGGACTGTACCTACATGCCAGGGGTGCGTATTCTACCGGAGAATTAAACGGGTGGTCCCTAGAAGAGCAAAGAACACTGAGGTAGCAATGGGGCCTCAGAGACAATGAAGGGCTAGGGGATGAGGAGGTGGGTAGGACAGGAGGGAATGGGCTTCAGAGAAAAAAGGACAAGCCTGAGGGTGGCAGAGCGAGAGAAGCAGGAGACAGCAGTCCAGCCTGGGAATAGCAGGGACAGAAAACAGAGAATAGCTAATGGACGCTTGCTGAGGTCAGAATGAAGGGGATGAGGGAACCCAGGAGGGGACCAAGACAGAAGCAGAGAGAAGACACAGAAGCAGAGAGTACCTGAGACAGAGTTAACGAGAGGGCTCTGAGCCAGAAGCAAGAGGTGAGGAGAAGCTGAGTCTTCTGGGTCTTTTTTTTCCCCTGCTGAATAGAGCCTTGATTATAGTGTTACCCAATGTCTGATCAATTTCAGTCTATGTTCTTAACATTTCATGGCGAGAACTACATGAATGCAAAAGGGACCCCAAAGCTCCGAACCTTGAGTCAAGTGTGGAAGAAGATCTTCTGCGATAGCTGCAACTAACACCTCAATTTGGGTATAATAATATAAAGGGCGATTTTCCAAAAAATACATATTTTTAACCACCAGATTTATTTTAGTCCCCACTCCAGCCCAATGAGCCTAATGTGAGCCCATTTTTTTCTCAGTAACAGCTGTTCTTTGGAACCTTCTGAATAGGCATCTGATTTAGATTCGAAGGAAGTCATTTTAGAAGTTGGTACAGACTCCCATAAGCTCAACTCAGATCAATCCAAGCCCATGTGCAACAGACTTCTTAAAAAGGCAAGAAATCTAGTGGCTAACAAGGAATCAGAGTTACTGTTAAGCCTAAACCCAGTGGAGACACTTTCTTCCTTCAGGCTGTAAATTCAGGCATAAGTGGTTTCAGGACCATTCCCTACTTAGGAATTTAATATAGAAAATGTATCTACAGCTCAACTAAAGGGGAAAAGCTTCTTTCAATTGTATTGGATCTCAGCTCCATTATGACGTTGTGGCCTCTGTTGGAGAAAAACATTCTCACATAATAAGTTCTTATATCATTGAATTGGAAATGAAATAACAGTTAATGGTAGCAGCCCCTGCAGGAACTGTCTGGCTTCTAACCCACCATATCGATGAGGTTTGCTCGCCTAGTCTGGGGCAGGGTTTTAGGTGAATGCAATAAGTAAGTTTAACTTGACCAAGACTGCATTTATATGTCCCATTCAATTACTACAGAAAATTACAACAGCATGAGGTCTAAAAAGTCATTTAGGCTATTTTTTCCCAACAGAAAAAAAAAGGGGGGGGGTTAAGAAATTTCAACATAGTATATACTGAAGTGCAAACCTACTGAAAATGGTCATTTAAATACTTACAATTCCATCTCTATCTGGTGAACCTCTGTAAAAAAAGAAATTGGTAGCTATTAGGAAAAGGAATCATTCTTGCTACATAGACTAACGTACAACAATAAGATTCACAAACCACCTCTCTCACCCTTTCCAGTATTCCCATCCCAGTGAACCCAGCTAATGAAAACTAAATCAAAACAAATTTGTTGAATGATATTTGAGTATGGCATGTGTGTCTGTGTGTGGGGTGGGCGTGGGGGAGTGCAGATTCTCATTAAAAGCCGGTGTCCAAACAGCACACGTTGCTGGTACAGTGTCGTGGTCCACTTTTGAGAGGAAAGTTTAAGAGTCTGTCCCACCCAGCTGTCTCCATTTAAACTACCACGAGGAACATAAACTGACTTGTCCTCTCTCATCTTCTCCCCTGAGAGTGGTCTTGAATTTCCCCCTATAGAAAGGAACTCCTATAGTATCTTTCTATTCACTTTGAGAATCTGTATTTTTTTTTTCCCTATTTCTATACTTACTGTTCCTTTAATTATAGGAGAGCAGGAAATGGAGGACAGTGTTTGCTAAAAGGCTCACACTGATGACCAAAGTCCAGGATAGGTAATCCATGGTGACACTGTGTGGTAAGGGTGATTAGGAGTAAGGCTTCTAGAGTAGGACGAATCTGGGCATCCAGACTCCATCACTTATTAGTTCTGTGACCTTGAATACATTACCTAATCTCTCTAAGCCCTGTTTAAATAAGATAATGTATATAAAGAACTTATAATTAGCTCCTGACACATACAATTGTTCATTTTTTATCATTTTTTTCCTCTTTCATAATGTCTCCTCGCTGAGAACACAAAACTGAACACTCGCAGTCACGTTAGACTTCCTAGCAAGTAATACGACTGTTACTCTGGGAAACTGAACTGGAGGGGCCAGAGGAAGGGAGAAGTGAGAAGGTAATCACCGTCACTTTATAACTTCCTATTTTAGTTCACTCTGTAAGGAGCTAGAAAAATGTCATTCTATTAACATGGAGATCAGAATTATGTTTAGATGAGGACTTGCATTGTTTGGAAGAAAAATTTAGTGAGTGCTTGAGGTAAACTCTAGTTTTGTGGAGTTTAATGTGGCTGAAACTGTTCTTTAGGATGTGGGACCAGGTAATAACATTCCTTATTGATTCATAGGGTGGGGCGGAGGAATGAGGAGAGGGAGCGAGGAAGAGGGAGAAAGAAAGAGAGATGCAGAGAGTGGGTGGCACATCTTCTGGGCTCCAAGATGTGATTCCCCTTTCCCACTAACATCCCCTTCAAATTTAGCAGGATATTCCATTTGGATTACAAAACATGTGGGGGGGGTACATCATTTTTCATAACCAGTTCTGTGTCCATGTGGATGCAGAGGCGAATCAGTGACACATGGGCTAGAAGCAGAGAGGACCCAGATATTAAAAGACCCTTGGAAGTTGACCTGGCTCTGGGAATTAGTTGGTTCAAAGAAATTTCACCTAAATAGAAAGGTAGGAAGATAAAAATTGATAAAAGTTATAATTCACTGAACAAATATTGAGTGCTTATAATGGGCCAGGCACTAGACTAGAATCAGGGGATAGAAATAATGAAGACATAGGGGCGCCTGGGTGGCTCAGACGGTTAAGCGTCTGCCTTTGGCTCAGGTCATGATCCCAGCATCCTGGGATCGAGTCCCGCATCCGGCTCCCTGCTCCTTGGGAGCCTGCTTCTCCCTCTGCCTCTCTCTCTCTCTCTCTGTCTCTCATGAATAAATAAATTAAAAAAAATCTTATTAAAAAAAAAAGAAATAATGAAGACATGCTCATCATAAAAAGATTGAGACAGACGAGTACATCCAGTGGGTTACCATGGCCACAATAAGCCCAGGTTGGATAGAAAGCACAGAGAAAAGGTACTGACACACTCTTCAAAACCAGCTTTCCCTTTTCAGATCTATACACTACAAAAAAAAAAAAAAAAAAAAAAGAGCACTTCTTACTCGGATAGTAAACCTGTGCTAAATGAATTGAGAGAGAGGTGATTGCATCAACTTTGGGGTAGGATATATCCAAAGGCACTGATCCTTGTGGGGATGTCCTTACAGGCAACAAGTCGTAGATGTAGAGAAGACCAGGCTCTGGAGAAAGGCCTGTCTGTGGCATTGCCCACTATCGGTCCAGGTACGAGGGTATATCCATAGGGGATTTAAATGAGAGGCCACTTGACCTCATGCATATTGCAACTATAAGGATGGCATTTCAAAAATTTGAATCAGAAACACTGTAACTGTACATGGCAGCATGGGGTCCTGTTCTGCCTTTGTCTTAACCATTGATGGGATGGGGCTGGTGCTTGCTAGCATAGTGGCAGTGAAGATCACGGGCTGTGGTGCCAGACTGCCTGGATTCAATCAACCTAGAGGCCTAACTGCCTCACCTTGGGCAAGTCGTTTTACCCCTTCGTGTCTCAGTTTCCTCATCTACTAAATAGTCATGAAATTGGCATGTACCCCATGGGCCTATTAAAGGATTCAGTGAGTTAATAGGAGTGAAGAGCCTGGAATAGTGCCTGGAATATAGTAAATATTCATGAAATGTTATCTAGAATAAAATTAATATACAATCTGACCTAGGATGGGGAGTAGAGCGATGTTAGCAGTCTCAGACTCTTGAACGTGTTTCAATTCATTTCCTCACCCCCTCTTACGAAGTTTTAGATATATTTTTAAATATTTTTTTTCTTTTTAACAGCAGACCCCTCATATTTCCTGACTTCTCTTTTAAAACTAATCATCTATCATGGGCCCTTTGTCTCTATTTTAAGAAGTGTCAGTTACCCCTTGCAACCAGTGCCGCTTCTCTTTACTCTGGTACTGGTCTTGATGATAATTTTGCCCATCTAATCTTTTTCTTCTGGGTGATAAGGAATGGGCACTTGATGCTGGACTAGAATACTGGCTCCAAGTCTTATTTTCCATATAGTCTTCAGAGAGTTACCTATTCCCTTTGGCACTGATTTCTCATCTCTAAAATTGAGATATTACTTCTGACCTTATTGAATCACTGTGAGGATTAAAAGGGATAAAAGTGCATGGAAAATACCCTGCACAGCGCCTGCCACTTAGCAGAAGCTCTCTCCTTTCCTCTATCGGACACTGTAATCATGATCAAATCAGGAAGCTCCGGTCCTAAGCCCACTGTCTATCTAAGGGGGTTCAATCAGCTATAGTTGGCCGCTAACAGTAGCAGGTTGCTTGGCAACCCTCACGGAGTTGCGACAGTCCTGAGAACAGTTTGCATCAACAAGCTTTTGATGATTGCAGGCAAACAGAAGCATTGCCTAAAGCTGAAGGGACAGCAAATTACCGGAACATCTTCCCAGCCTTTTGCAAGAATGATGTATGACCCAATTAGGGAGCAGGGGTTCATAAGAAGCAAAGGTTTACACTAAACAGCCTGTCCTTTGACCATCATGGCTGGTAGAACTAGTTGATGGCTAATTTGCTATGCTATAAGTAAGCTGGGGCACTCAAATGATAAGAAGCTAAGAAGAGACGGTTAGGATTCTAGAAGCACATGTCTCAATGGAGTGCTTCAGAGAGATATGGGGTGTCTACCCAACACCATGAGGAATAACTTCCTTATTTTCACACCCTTAGAAATGATGATGAAGAGCAATGCTTTGGTCACTTGCAAATTAGCCCAGCCTGCCCTGGGGAGGTTGTTTGACTCCTTTCCCCTTTTGAGGGAGGTTTTTTTTCTTCCTTTTGAACTTTCTTCACACAGCAGAGACCATGTGTGGTTCATTACAGACACTGCCTTCAAAGAAAAATGGTTCGGTGTTTGCTAATGACGTTCTCCTGCGATGTGTTCAGTAGTGTCCCACACAAGACGTGGCACATGATAGGTGACGACAGATGTCTCTGAGAGATGAACTGATACAGTGTCTGGCCCTTTAGGGGAATCAGATTCCATCCAGTGTAAACTGAGGCCCAGGAAAGGAACATCGATCCCGAAGGCCAAGGAGCTATGGGCAGCGCTGGAACTAGAGCCCCAGTCTTCTGCTCCTGGTGAAAATACCATCACCAATTCTGGTTGGTTAATTTTTAGACAATGGCAATTTCTTAAGAACTACTGGAGATTATATAATTCTCAGAAATACATTCCTAATTCAATCATTTGAAAAATTTACAAAACTAGGGTCAATGTAATTTCTATGAAATAATTATTTGTCCAAAGAAAAGCATAAAGAAAAGGTAAGAACAGGAGATTTTAACATGTGAGATTTAGGCAAAAAAAAAATAGCTTCCTCCCCTTACAAAATTCTTTGCACTGTCTGGTTTAAAACCTTCAAGGCTTCAATGTTGCTCCTTGCCTAAGGAAGGAAGCCCAGACACCTCAGCCTGGCCCTTAAAGACCTTTCTATCTGGCCCTGATGTCCTTCCTAGCTTTGCCTCCCATCCCCACCTTCCCCTTTAGCCATCAGGTGGACAAACTGTTCCAGCTATCTTGTCCTCAATACCTACTTGACTTTTCCACCTCTCTGCTTTGGCTGTTGTTCCCTTTGCATGAGATGCATGTCTTCATCTTCTCCCAAGTCCAAAGTCAAGGCTCCTCCCTCTCCGAGATTTCACTGATCATCTGTCCAAACATGAGTTTACCCACCCTCAAATTTCCATGAAATTTCATTTTTAATTGCTCATAAGGAACTTACCACATATTAATTTGTATTAGTAAGAATCAGACCAGTGTCCACTGCCATTTACTAAGCATTTCTAAGTTCTAGGTACCATACGAGGCATTTCAACTATGTTATCACATTTTGTTATGTGAAAGGTATTTCTTTGGTATGGTAGATGTTTTATCCCATGATTTATGAGTTCTCGGATGACAAAGACACAGAGCAGGTTTTGGATCTTGTGCTAAAATTTATGCATGATAAAAATGTACAGAATGAAAAGCTAAAGGTGAGAAATAAAGGTAGCCCTCTTCGGTTTCACCTGTGTCCACAGAACTGTTGACTTCCCCACTTTCTAACTTTCTTTCAGGGATTCTAGCCAAATAAGGGTTTTAATGGGCTCTTTATTCTGATGTGCAGCTGACCACACCAGATCTGCATTTCCACACAGCCACGTGTGGTCCCTCAGCTGCTCCTGAGCAGTTGTGCTCTCCCAAAGTACATACGTTGAATCAGTGTCCTTTTCTTTCTTCCGTATTCCAAAGGCCTTCCTTGTACGTTTTTTCAATCCTGTGGGAAAACAACAAAGGGTCAAGGAAATCTATTTTCTATTTGAACATTCCTAGCAACATTCAAGGGAATGATATTTTTAAAGTTGCAACACACTAGTTAAATTTGAAAGTTCAAAAAGCAATGGAAATCTCTTCATTTGTATGTATGTATCTGTCTGTGTGTGCACGTGCATATGACTCATTATTATTTTCGACAGATGTTTATCAAAGACTCGGCACTGTAAGTTCTTAGCACTCTGAGCAACCTAAGAATATAAAGAATGGAAAGGAGATCAGGGCCAGATATAGAAAAGATTGCAAGCTTTTCTTAGATTATTGTTATTCATCACCAAATTGGTGTTTTGCCAAGAAACCAAATCATAGATTTAGATGAATAGCAATTTTTGGGTGAGATGTATTCCTGAGACTAGGACAATTCCAAGACACGGGTCATGTAAACCATAACAAGAGAACTACACTGATCAGACACACCTTTGTGTCCCACATTCCCAACTCATCTTTTTTTACTTCCTCAATCCTGTGACGAGATTGATTATTAACCACTCTCCGAGCATATCCCAACGTCTGTACTCCAGTTATCTCTTTCTTCCATATGTGGTTCTTACCTCTGGTTGAAGTGCTTTTCCTATTTAGATATTTAGAACTTTAAATCATCCTTCAAGGCCCAGCCAAATGCCACCTCCTCTGTGAGAGCCTCGAAATCCTAGTGATGTAAGAAACTGACAATTCTGTGACCCTCTCCCAAAATGTTGCTCTTAGATGTATTATATCAAAATGTTCCACTTAGTTCTTATGTCAATTTCCCTCATAGACTGTGAGCTTTTCTAGGACAGAAGTCAGGATCCCTTTTGTATGTTCCCTACACCTAGTAGAGGTGCCAGATAAAACTTATGGATTTAAAATATCTTCCAGGAAGCATCATTCAGGCAGTATTGGGGTAACAAGTTTCCTTTCTTACGCCTTAGACAAACCAAACCCAATCTTGGTTCTTCCATTCCTATCCTATCAAGGCTCTATCTGGGATTCCTACCTCCTGCATGTTCCATAATTACATATGTGACTTGTGTTTCTTAGTATTATTCAGATATACTAAATACCTATATATTTCAAAACCTTAGACTTGTTGGGGCGTGTGCGTGGCTCAGTTGGTTAAGTATCTGACTCCTAATTTCAGCGCAGGTTATGATCTCAGGTTGTGAGACAAGCCCTCCACTGAGTCCCACACTGAGTCCTGCATTGGGCTCCACGCTCAGCAGAGTCTGCTTGATATTCTCTCTTTCCCTCTGTCCCTCCCCCTGCTTGTGCACCAGCACTCTCTCTCTCTCTCTCTCAAATAAATAAATAAGTATTTTTTTAAAAAAAACCTTAGACTTGTTACTGGTGGTTTGGAAAGTCTTTTTGGCAAATTGGAGCTGGAAAAGTCCCTGAATTTCAGGATTTGTTTGGCACTAACAGGTGGAACAAAGGGAAAAACATTGACAGAATCAGAGACTTGATGACATCTTCTTCCAAAACATGTGAGTCAGCCCAAACCACTCAGATTATCTGAGTCATTCGTTATCTGGCTCTTAGGATTCTACTTATATATAATCCCCAGAATGCCTCTGTTCAGTCTAATTTTGCATTTTAATAGTCATTCCGTTTAAGATGCTTAGGTCTTTAAAATATCAATGTTTAAAAAAAATCTCTTCCCACATTAAGCTAAGCTCTACTTCATTACTCTTCACACGACTTTATAGGAAAACTTATTGACATTTAAAACTACCCACCCATAATATCTAGGAATACCTTCCCCTCATTCATTTTCAATTTGAATTGTTAAAAACTTTCTTCCTTCTTACCTCTAATTGCCTTATCCCCTTATAGGAACAAAATATCATAGTGACAATCATCATTTTCTTCTCATAATTTTCCTTGGGTTCGGGTCTCTTAATTGACTTCTCCATGCTTCTAATTCAGGTTTGGGGTTACAAAGAATCCTATATTTCACCAATCACTACTGATTTTTATAGGACTATAAAACAAATGCTATTATTATCTTATGTTTTCAAGTCATTTCATTTTCTATAATTTGACCATGAGATAAGAGGCAGCATGCTCTACCAAATAGATCAGAAAATACACAAAAATTCCAGTAATTCTTCTATTAAATTAGAAACAGACAGGCGATGATAGTTTTCCATAAGCTCTGTCCTGTTTTTGACCTCCAAATTTGGACAATGGCCAATATGAACTAGGTTATGAACATCAAAGAATTGTCCATTTTATTTATTTATTTTAGAGACGGGGTGAGGGGAAGGTCAGAGGGAATGGGACAAGCAGACTCCGCACTGAATGTGGAGCCCAATGTGGGGCTCGATCTCACAACCCTGAGATCATGACCTGAGCTGAAACCAAGAGTCAGAAGCTTAACGGACTGAGACACCTAGGCGCCCCCAGAAAGATTTTTAAGTGTGTGGTTTAATACAAGTTATATCTCTTTGTATTTCATTCTCTCAGTCTATAACAAATCAGTCAATAATAAAGGATGAAAGAATTTGTACACATTCACAAAATGCTATGCCAATCTGTAATTTTAATTTCACAGGAAGTTGTATTTCCTGTACCTAGAATACATTCCTATATATGGAATATATAGAGGAATACACCAAAGATGTGACCTTCCAGAAAAACAGAACTAATCAAATGTCAAATAAAAGAAAACATTGGAAATATTTTCACCCTTGAGGAATGGAAAGATTTGAAAAATTTAGGAAATTATGAAGATAACTCTGAAAGACTAAAGCAAACAAAGTAATGAGATGTAGAAGTTATTCATATCTTAACAACTCCTTGAGAAGATCTAGGAAGAAACAATCATACCAACCGTGGTAAAAGTGAATGTACAGTGTGGTCATGACTTTTGAGAGTTCATTAAAAAATATTCAAAGAAATTTTTCAAAAGAGAATAATAATAGTCAAAGATCTTATAGGAATAACAAGTTCAAGACATTATGTCTGATAATCTAATAAGCTTCAAAAACACTATAGCCAATGATTTTCCACTTCTGATTCCAGAACTTCATAAAAATTTTAAAGTCAATTTCTACAGCATAATCGTTTTTAGGCTGGGTCCTGAATATTTGTCAACTATTTTTTAACAAAAATGGGAGGGAAAAAAATCACTTGTTTTTGAGAAATGAAGTAACTATTCCCTTGTCAATATCAAAACAAAGAGATATTAAGAGAAAGAATTTTGTTGTCCTGATGATTTTGGGCTACAACTGTTCTCTTCCAAGTCGTGGAAGTGAGAACAACCTCCTCTGTGCATCCAGAAATGCAGTCTTGGGTCAGCCACAGACGAAGTCTGGCCTGGGCCTCTAGCTCCTCTCCACCTAATTTAGATTTCTTTTAGTTTCCTTTGGTGTTATGAGAGGAGCTAGTCAAGTCTGGAAACAACAACAAAATTAAAAATAGTCTGATTTTCTAAGAGGGTGGGAAAGCTCATTTCAAAATAGGCAGTCCTAGATATGATTATTACCAGATAATAAAATAAAGCAATGGGCACAGAAATTGACAACAGTGATAGCACAGACACAAAATACAGAATTAAGAAGAAGTTTCATCACTGCAATATTATTAGCTGTCATTACTGAGGTCTTACCTATGGGCCAAGCACCAGTTGCTTTGCATCTGTTGTCTCATTTATGTGAAAAAGTAGGAGGTGTTTTCTTCTCAAATGATGATGAGGCTGATGGTTGCCTAGGTTAGGTTTTATTATCACCATCTCCAGGGAAGAAATTGGAGGCTCCTTTCCCTCTATTGCTCCCCAAATATTGAAATTCTTCAGGACTTTGTCCTAGGTTCCTCTACACCCTCTCCCTGGGGCAATTTCATGCACTCACATGATTTCACTTGCCATCTGTACATAAATGAACCCTGAATCTATCGGTCAGGCCCAGTACTATCTCATGAGCTTCTGAATATATAGTACTTCGTCTCATACTCAGGCTTCTATAAATAGATGTCAGATTTCTTTGAAAGCCTTTAGGCTCCACTTATCTATATGCAATTAAACCTATAAAGGAATGCTCGATCATTTAGTTTACAATCATTTTCTGAATAAAATTCCCTCTTAAAATGAAATAGTTCTCATGGTGACAGGATGGTAACAACACTTACTGTGGTAAACACTGCATAATATGTGGAATTGTCAAGTCACTGTGTTGCACAACTGAAACTAACATAATATTGTATGTCAGCTGTACTTCAATAATAAAAAAAATTAATGAAGTCGTTCTCCAGCAACAGATAAATGGATAAATAAAGTGTGGTTTACTCACATGTAAAATATATTTCTTATGACAGGTCCAGAAAGTTTGAAAGTCTTTTGTTTAAACTTAAAAAAAAAAATCCTTTTAATTTAAAACACAAATTGTGTTTACTAGTGTTTTTCTCTGAAACTTCCCTGAGATAACTTAAAAAAAAAAAAAATCAAGATACCTTAGAACTTCCTGGCTTTAAGGGTATACAACTCGGTAGATAAAGAAGAAATGGTACAGCAGAAAAAAATTACCTTTATCCATTTTTTTCTCCCAAGTACAACTGTTCTATAGGAATTCACTAAACAAATACTAAATTCTGAATTTGAGCCTTTAAATGCTACGAAAACAAAATTGTTCAGAGGGAACTTCCAAAAAGAACAATTTGGACTCTATATTAATTTAAGGTCAAACATCAAACTCTGATACTCAAAAGAATCTCCAGGGTTTTGGCTTGGTTGGTCTTACGCCTTCTGTTTTATTTATTTTTTTAACCCCACTTGAAATATTTCTCTTCCTAAAAATGAAGACTGGTTCTATAGATGGACAAGTTGAGGCAACAGTCCTGGAACTGAGTCCAGAAAAGGAGACATCAAGGTATGAAAATCCTCTAGGCAGGAGCTGAGGGCCAGCCACACAGAACACACTGCTGGCCTTAACCAGAGATGCTGTTCGGCCACATGGGAATATAAGTGGAGAATCCTGTCATTGACCCCCTCCTTTCTGTCCTTGTCCAGAATTCCTGCCCTTCCACTGCTAGAGGATAGGACAACGACAAGGAGAGGCCGAACACAGAACGGTCACTGTCCTATCAGCACGTTTACAGCTACTGGCTTATCACCTGAGCTAACGTAAAGGGGCTGAGATGGGTAGACATCTGGGGTGCGTGCAGTAGAGAGGAGAGGAGCCAAGGGCAAAGCCAAGTCCTCACATTGGGGGAGAGTGGGCCTGCCGGGGTAAGGGGGGCACAGTCTGTGTATTTCATTGTTGGGAGAGAGAGCTCCTTTGAAGGCATTACTTTTTGATTACCTTCTTTACTCATTTCACAATCTTGCTTACCCTGCTTTCACTGATAGCTCTTCATCGGGTTAAAACACTCATAGAAGCATATGGCCTGTGAGATTGTTGAAAAGGTACTACCTTTGGAGATCATCTTCCACTCCCACCTCTCCCCAAACAGTACTTCTGAGCAGAGCTGGGACAGGGCAAGGCCTGGGCCCGAAGCCGGCTCTAGAGTGACCTATCAGTCTGGAAGAGGGCGCATGAGGAGGAGCGGTGACAGTGACAGCCACTTCGGGTTGGTACGTAAAACACAGTTCATAGAGGAACACAAATCATTCCCTCAGGTATCTCCCCAGGAGCCTGAAGACGATGCCTCCCAGAAACACAAGCAGGAGACACAGTGGAAAGGATGAGAACGCATAGAATTTGGAATCCAAAGATTTGGGATCAAACCCCAGTTTGACCTATCGGTGGCTGTCATTTGCAGCAAAACTTACAGAGAATCGAAGACACACTGTGTTACTTTTAATGTAAGGCTTATGTCCTCACAGCACATGAGGCTTGGAGGGATAACCCCAGTTTCCCCATCTGCAATCACTAAGAGCGGGGACAGCTAGCCCTTGTTCATGGAGTGCCTCGTATGTGTGTAGCACTTTACACAGACTAACCCTTTCAACAAGCCTCAAAGGTATTACCAACCCCCTATTTTATGGATTAAGAAACAGACTCAAAGTAATTAAGTTCCTCTTCCAGCATCACTAAACAAACAAGCGATAAGACCAAGATTTGAGCCAGGCGTGTTTGACTCCAAAGCCAAGCAACTTCTCACAGGGTGGTCAGGATGATTCTTGTAGTATCCAGAGCAATGCCTGGGATGTGCTGAATGCACCATCAATATTAGTTTAACAATTTTTAGAACTGTTTAAAAAAAAAAGTTTAACAACCTCGAAGTTTGTATAATAATTAAAACAAAAACTAATGACTTTTTCTGAGGTTTGCAATACACATTCCATTGATGTTCAGTTTTCTGATATTCATTTGTGTATATAGAAGTAGTAGGGAAGGAGAAGGAGCTCCAAACTACACAGGATGGACCAATCTGAATAGATTCTTGGGGTGAGGGGTATGCTGTGATCTCACCACATTTTTAGGTGAAGAATGTGCATAATGGCACATTCAAGAAATTCAATTTAGCCCAAAACCATATCATAAATAAAAATGAATAGATGTAATTTATTAAGTACTTGCAAGGGTTTAGGAAATATGCCAGGAAGTTCTTTATCTTAGCCCAATACAACCTTGTAAGGTGGGAGATATTATTGTATTGATTCTATACCAGGGGGCATGAGGAGTAACAGGTGTAACTGATAGATCACATTTCGGAGTTCCTTCTGCCTGACTCCAGAATCCACGCCCTTCCTGTCTTTGGAATATCTTTTGTGTCAGTCATCACAATTCATTTTGTTCTCTTATTAAAAGCACAAACAAAAAGCAACTCGATTTTTTAAAATTGAAAGACATTTTTAGGAAACTTAGGATGTACATTTCTTAAACATAAAGACTGTATTTTGCACGTTTAAATCTCCGTATGTTGCCCAGTAAACATAAGGAGATGTTCGCTAAGTGGATTATTTCAGTAATAAATGTAAATTTTCAGCTTGAGCCTTCATCAGCTTGGAGGGTTACTCAAAGGTGAATCACATGTAATGGAATTATTTATTTTCTGCAGGAACCCAGGCCAAGCATTTGGTCTCAATAATAAAAAACAGGCAAATTTAATTGCCCTGGGCATAATGCCCCTTATTGACAGCAACCCTAGACTGGCAATATCTATTCATTACGATGGTCACTGCATTTCTGTCAGGAAAGATTAAGATGCTTTGCACATCAGCTCTTCCTCGAAGTTTTAAATATAGGTACTATAATCCAATTCAGATTCTTTGTCATAGGGTCTTACAGAACAATATAAGACTAGTTAAGATAGAGGTCAGATGGATTTTTTATGATGTTTGTGATTTTCAGCGCCTAGACTACTGCCTAAGTTATGGGAACTGCTTAATAAAAGCGAGTACCAGGAGATATGAAAAGTCAAGTTCAGTGTCTAGCAGTGCCTGGCACATGGTAGTCACTCAGCAAATGTTTGCTGGTTGCTCTACATATTTGCAATTCTAACCAAAATTGTCTAAATTGATGGGCATGTGTCCTTTGAGCTGAAAGTTCTACCTTCATTTTCATGTGACTCAAAGGAAATCCAGGTGTTTTTTGTACTTAGTAAACACTAAGATGGTACCCCATCATCATTCTGAGCAAGCTGAGCCTATTGGGAGAAATGTGCATCCTGATCATATACTCCATTAGTATTAGATTGCAAAAGGGTCTGAGATGGATGGCACCTTGAAATTCAGAGTTGATATGTGAGAGTTGACGTTAATGGAGTTTGCTAGAAGGCAATTAAGAACTTCAAGGAGCTAAAAACAGTGATAACTTTTTTTTTTTTTTAAGAAATATTTGACCTTTTGGTGACATGGAAGAAAATGTTAAAGAGCAGATGGTCATGGAACAGATTTGCCACAAAAAGGCTTAGTGTTTGCTATGCTATTATGAATGGAATGAAGGAGCTGAATAGAATTAGGAAGAATTCTAAGCAGGTGAACAGCCTCCATTAAGATTTAAGTAGCAAGATCCATGGGAAGCAGATATAGTTATACTGAAAAGTAGGAGGTTTGAGCTCTGAAAGACTTGGGTTCCAATATCTTCTCTACCTCCTGGGGCAAGTAACTTAACCTCTCCGAGTTTCACTTTTCTCAGCTATGTATCATAAAAGCTTTTTGTAAAGTTTAAAATGGGAGTAAAACTTCTGTATAACACCCGAAATACATTGTGCACCACTTTATGCAGATTTCTCTTGCCTTTCTTAGTTTTAATAGTTAAAAAGCAATTGAAAATCAGCCATTTTAACTGATCACATAAGAGCAACTAAATGCCTGATTTGTAGATCTACTCCTTTAGAAATAAAAATACATAAAAAAAAAAAAATCAAATTTTCAAAATCTTGAGTTGTCTTTGGTTACAGCTTTTTTTTTTAGATTATTTATTTTTAGAAAGAGAGAGTGCACGCATGTGGGTGCCAGCAGGGGGTGGGGCAGAGGAAGAGGGAGAGAATCTTCAAGCAGACTCCCCAGTGAGCTCCCAGAGCCTGACTTCACAGGGCTCAATCCCAGACCCTGAGATCATGACCTGAGCCAAAATCGAGTCAGACACCCTTAACCGACTGAGCCACCCAGGCGCCCCTGGTTACAGTTTTAATAACAAAACCAAACTTGGGCTCAAGAAATGTAATTTACTAACATCTGTCACAAAAAATAAGGGGATTAAAAGATTCACAGTCTTTTAAAGAAACACAACTATCTTCTGTAGCAGAAAAATACAGCACTGATGAAGCCTCTACTAAATGCAAGTCTATTACAGACTTAATCAGCTGGTCTTCTCAGTGTGATTTGAAAATAAGCCAATGTTACTTCTACTTGGATTAGTGGTATATAGAATTTGGAGTTTCCTGCTCCCACCCTGAGGAGGAGAAACACACTGCTTGGAAAATAACACTGCAAACACTAGTGAAATTAATTTGACCTGTTCCATGAGAATCTTGTTCTGCAAAATGGTTTCCCTCTTATTCACTGTTCTTCTCTCTCATTTTCTCTCCCCACATTCACTGATTCTCTTCTCCACCTTCCATCTCCAGTCCCTCCCCTGCCCGACATTGACATGTAGACTAAATTGAAGCTAATGATCCTGCTCAGATGGACTCTGGTTTTCAGGCATAAACAGAAAAATTCAATTGAATTGTAATTCACCACATTTCATTTCCAAAACACTCCATTTTCAACAAGAAAATAATCCAAAAGAAAACAAACTGGACAATAACAGAAATCCTTTTCATATGCCCTTATCTTTTTATATTTCATTCAGAGCAGAAGGAGCAAGTACTTTGGAAAAACCTTTAAGTTGTTACTACATGTACCATTTAGTGCTCTGAACTAAATTCTTCAAAGGTGAATTAAAAAAGAAAGCTGGAACACATCCTACATAGAATTCTTGCTGTTTAATTCTAACCTACTAGGTGGAGGCACAGAGATGGACAAGGGGAAAGGAGATTTACATGGTGATGCTGATTCAACACTTCATAGGCTAAGAACCAACTTTGTGTAGTAAGAATCCATGAAGCCTACTTCCAAAATGGAATAAAAATGGTTTAAAAAGTTAAAAATATATAAACATGGAGATCTAAAAAATAATAAGATCAGTTATCAGATAAACAAGCACTAAAAAAAGGTTCAAAGGGGAACTAAATATAGGATTTAGCTCTAAGTTCTTTTGAGAGGTCTTAGAGGCCTCTGGGATGCATGTGGAAGATTTATAATGATAATGATTATCCATGTATTTATTCACCTGTCCTCCATCCCTCCATCCATCCATCCTCCCACCCATCCATTCTTTGGCTATAAATCCCAATAGATAAAAAAGTTCATTGTCATGAAATTACTCCTGTGGGATAACATAAATCTATCAAGTTGCAATGAAAACCTGGTCCCCTTTTGTCTATTCTCATTGGAGGCAGAAAATATCAAGTTAACCCTCTTGGGAAATTAACCACTGGTAGGCTTGCAGATTTCTCAAGCAATCCCCTCAGCATGGCTAAATGGTCATATTATTACTCCCTTTTTTTATTTATAAATCTTACATTCCAAACATTCATACTGATGTTTGTTACTCTACTAATAATTCTCTGGTTCTAGGTCCTCATACTTACCTAGCAAGCTCAAAATGGTAATTTTTCCGAATTGGTCAGTATTCTCTTCACCAATATCCCAGTATTGGGCAGCGATATAACTCTAGCCTTTTATTCAGTGCCTACCATTATGCAAGCTCCAGCATATTTGTGATCACTATCAGATCTCCTCCTCTTCTCATTCAGGGGTTGATAGAATAGGAACCTGTCGAACATCTATCATGGGCCAGGGACTCTTCCAGGCTAGGGATACAGTACCTAATATTACCCTTGAATTATGTGAGATCACAGATCTGTTACTAAAACAGAAAACACCCACCTTCAGTGAAATAGCTGCTACCCATTTTAGCTCTTTCTTATCTATTCATCAGTGTGACATATATGCATAATTGTGCAGTGTTTGAGGTGAAGAGTCACATAAGATGAGGAAGTCAGGGGCCAAATCATGCAAGTTCTGGAAGGTCAAGTTAAGGACTTTAGATTTTAAGAGCAATGGGCAGTCATTGAAAGCCTTTGAGAAGAAAAGTAACATCATCTATTACCTAGTTCCAGAAAGCTCCAAAAGTAACTAATTTGTTTAATGTCATGATGATATGCTAAATAAATGAGTGTTTTCTAGATCATCAAAAGACAAAATACACTGAGTATTCTTCGGTGTTAAAAGTAGTATGCTATACTAGTTATTTGAAAACTAATATTTGAGTATAGTTTTGACATGGAAACTCAAACCAAAGTATTTAATTTGCCAGAAGAGCTGAATTCTTTTTTTAAAAATATTTTATTTATTTATTTGAGAGAGAGAGCATGCAAGAACGGTGGGGAGGGGCAAAGGGAGAGAGAGAAGCAGACTCATCACTGAGCAGGAATCCCTGTGTGGGGCTCGATCCCAGGACCCTGAGATCATGACCTGAGCCAAAGGCAGACACTTAACCGACTGAGCCATTCAGGCGCCCCCCAGGACAGCTGAATTCTTGGACATTTTTTACTTAAGAGTTTACCATTTGTGACAGTGTGTAAATATATTACTTTTGATAATCCTAATTGAGATTCAAACTAATTAAGAGCCTTCTGTTTAAATCTCCATAACTCCTGAACTCAAACTCCACACAGAGTTTTGTTACATTTGCAATCAGACTCAAAATCAGATTTTAGCTTTACCACTAACCAGCTGTGTGATGCTGAAAAAAAAATCAGTTAATCTCTCCAGACTTCGGCTTCCTGAACTGTAAAAATACCTGCTTCCCATGAGTATTGTATTAGATGAGAAAATGGAGTCAGATATGTAAATTAAATGTTACCCAAGCAGAAAGTAGTATCATTATTTACTTGTGTGACTATTATTATTATTTTAATTGAGGGTTGAAAGTCAGTAAACTGTGGTAGTATATATCATCTAAAAGTAAAGTATCCAATCCAGTGAAAATAGTAAGATCCCTCTCTTCCCTTGTTAACACGAGAAGGGAAGGAAAAATCCATTTCTCCTCACAAACCATCTAGTATATTTTCCAGTTTCTTCTGTTGGATATGTTCACTTTAAGATTCCATAAACTCGGGGCGCCTGGGTGGCTCAGTCATTAAGCGTCTGCCTTCGGCTCAGGTCATGATCCCAGGGTCCTGGGATCGAGTCCCACATCGGGCTCCCTGCTCTGAGGGAAGCCTGCTTCTCCCTCTCCTACTCCCCCTGCTTGTGTTCCTGCTCTTGCTGTGTCTTTCTCTGTCAAAAAAATAAATAAAAATCTAAAAAAAAAAAAAAAAAAAGATTCCATAAACTCTTGCCTACTCTACACCAATCTCACAAGATAATGACACATGTTCATATGAAGCATGGATAATGGAAAACTGAACTTCCTTCCAAGCCAGTTACTTTGTCAGGGGCTACCCCCTCTCCAAGTAAAACGGTGCCATCATTTCCCAAGATGCTTTATCTAGAAACCTAAGAACCACCTGTGACTTCTCTTTTCCCTTCCTTTCCACAGGCCAATCCATCAGGGAGTGCTGTTAGCTCTATGTCTTATATAAACAATCTGTTCACCTAGGCTCCTTCCATCTCATAAAGCTGTCGCCTTTAAGCCATGGCCACTAAGATTGCTGTGAAAAGAGAGATTGAGAAAGTCACCTCAGATACGGTACCACCTCCGCCAGAAAAGAGACAGTTCTACTTATATACCATTGACCAGAAGACTATGACTTATATAGCAAATGATCTCACCTAGATGTAAGAGATGCTGAAAAACGGACTCCCTGCCTGCAAAGCCACTGCCCAGCAACAGCTTTGCACTGCAGCAAGGGAATTCGGCTCTTTGGAAGTCAGCTAGCTGTCTCTTTCAATCCCTGCATGTATGAAAAATACTATCACTTCTCTGCAGCCATGAGCTTTAGTCTCACATAAGTAACTGGTTCCACCGCCTGCTACTTGTGTTACTTTGAATAAATTTACACCTCTCTCAGCCTCAGTATTCTCATCCATAAAATGGATCTTATGTCATAGGATTGCTATGAAAGCTAAATAAACTGTGCACATAATGTGCTTAGCAAAATCAATGGCTTGTCATTATTGTCTAAAAATTGAGTCTGCATATAAAACTGATCCCAGGATAAATTCTTAAAATTTTTGTATTAATAAAAATCTATGTTATGGTTTACTGAATTACCTTTTCCCCCCTAAAGGTAATGGTTGAAGAAGTCTTTGAGGTTTTTAACCATCCCTCCAAATCATGATTAAAGCCAAAAGTTTTTGTTCTTGGAAGGGGGTTTTAATCAGCTTCCGTTAAAGGACAAAAAAGAAGAAATAACACGGCACAACTGACAGGTAATTAAGTCACGGAATAGCAGGGTGTAGATCAACATCTGGTTTGGTACTAGATCAGCAAAACGAAAGCCCTGAGAGATTAAAGCCATAGGCCCACAGCCATACAGAGAATTACAGAGGACACTGGATTAAAACTTCCATGCTTTACTTGGGTCCAATATACTTTACCTGTTGTTCTGTTCAATATGAGTGGGCATATGTATGTGTGTATATGGTAACTATGTAGTAATAGAAAATATAAATATGTATGTGTGTGTGTGTAAATATATATATATATAGAGAGAGAGAGAGAGAGAGAGAGAGAGAGAGAACAAACTATATATCTATCTTCTCTAGTATTCTAATAGCATGTCGTTTTAGGTTTGAGTATATTTTTTGTTTCTACTTTTATGCTAAATATATCTCATTACTTTCTAAATGTCTAGATTAGTGTCATGAACCCCTGTTTGGCTGAATAGCATTTCCCTGGCAATCTGAGTCACATTTCCAGTAGCACTCATACTTTTTTAGCTGAAATTTGGCTTAGCATTTTGATTAATTTTTCTGTTAAGTATTCTAAAAAGACTTTTCAATTTATGAGACTACAACCCCAAAGACAGAAGGAAAGTAAAAGGTGACTTTAATAGAAAACAAAACAAAACAGAAAAAAGTCATTAGAGATGGTATCTGTAGAAATGCCAAGATGCAAATGCTGAATCTGAATTAAGCTAATTATGTGGTACTTCCAGCAAGTATATTTTGTTCTTTCTGGAATAGTCACATTTTCAAGAGAAATTGTATGCTTAATTCAAATATTTGCCATCATGCTAGTCAGGCTGCCCCAGATATTTCTCCTTTGAAACTCCCTTGAAAACTGAGGCTAGCTCTAGTTTTGTTTTTTGTTTTTGTTCTTATGGCCACCTAAACACATGCACATGCCTTCTTCACCTCTGCCACATGGTTTAAGTACAGCCTACCTCAGTGATTTCAGTGGGATTCAATCTGCTCTGAAGTTACCAGAAGGTAGAACTCCTTACCTAGCATGGGCGTTTAGGACCTGGTCTATCGTATTTCTCCAGTTTTATCTGTCATCATTATTCTTTGAACACTCCACTCTGCAACCAAAGGTAAATTCTCCTCATTCCCTAAACAAGCACATTCATGACCTGTGTGTTAGCTTCTATTTGGAGGACTATCTCTTTGGACAACCTTCTCTTCAAACTAGAAACCCACCCATCCTCAAGCTGCCTCAGAAATGCCCGACGATGCCTGCAGGAAGTTTTCCTTCAGAACTGAATTTTTTTTCTCCTTGAGTTCTTCCAAACTTCACTTAAGATTTCTCTATAGAACTTATCAAATTTTTGCCTCATGTTACAGTTTATATTATCTTTGTTCTTTTAGATTTTAAGTTGCTTGAGAATAGGACCCACTTGTCATTCATCTTGTGCCCCATCAGTGAATCTAATTCAGCGCCATGTACACAGCAGATAGTCGGTGAACATTCACTGATCGAGAAAAAGGTTTCAAGCCAGGCAAAGACTCAAGTGTTAAAAATCACCTTCTCTAGCAGGAGGGGAAGGATGATGCGGGGGAAATTGGAGGGGTAGATGAACCATGAGAGACGATGGACTCTGAAAAACAAACGGGGTTCTAGAGGGGAGGGGGGTGGGAGGATGGGTTAGCCTGGTGGTGGGTATTAAGGAGGGCACGTTCTGCATGGAGCACTGGGTGTTGTGCACAAACAATGAATCATGGAACACTTCATCTAAAACTAATGATGTAATGTATGGGGATTAACATAAGAATAAAAAAAACAAAAAAACAAAAAAACAAAACAAAACAAAACAAATCACCTTCTCCATCATTATTTGGTAGAAGCGACCAAACAAGAAGTTCTCAAGTTAAGACTTTTCCCATCACTGAGAAAAGAACCTCCAAAAAATACTTGCAAATCTTTACTTAGATCTAAGAGCATATATCGTAAATACAGCCACAATCCTAAAAACAAAACAAAACAAAAATAAAACCAGCAAAACAAATGAAGAAGTAGAAGGAAAGGTGAAAGAAGGTGTCACACTTGGGTATGTAATGAGGTTAGTACAAATGAGATGTACTACCGCTTGTACGCACAATGCGGAAGGGACCCTCAGACTCTCCCTCAGTGCCTGTTCCCTTTTGTTTTAAGGACAGAGATAACAACCTTAGTGATCTCTTTTCCAGACCAGAAGGGCAGTAGCCAAACAGTAGAAGTCTTATGGCAGCTGCCAGAGTGGAAAGGACCCATCACACTCTTCAGCTGACAAAAGGGCTTTTACCTTGGGGCTCCCAGCCCAATGCGTAACAACAGTGCCTGAGAGCTTTGTTGAATTAGATCATAGGGCATTAATTGGAATTCTAAACAATGATACGTATAAAAAGCACTTTTAAAGTTGCTCAAGTAGTTACGAAAATATTCCTTTCACCCTCAGAAATAGGTTAAGTTACGTTTGATGGTCTTTGCATAAAAAACATAAGCAATATAAGAATACTGATATTTAAGAATGTATATTACAGATATATTAAAGATGTATTAAATATATATTAATGTATATCCATAATATATATTAACATAATTCATTAAAACCTAATTTTATAGAGCTACCCTATGACCCAGCAATTGCACTACTGGGTATTTACCCCAAAGATACAATTGTAGGGATCTGAAGGGACACCTGCACCCCAGTGTTTATAGCAGCAATGTCCACAATAGTCAAACTATGGAAAGAGCCCCGATGTCCATTGACAGAGGAATGGATAATGAAGATGTGGTATACACACACACACACACACACACACACACACACACACAATGGAATATTACACGGCCATCAAAAAGTGAAATCTTGCCATTTGCAACAGCATGGATGGAACTAGAGGGTATTATGCTAAGCAAAATAAGTCGATCAGAGAAGACAATTATCATATGATCTCTCTGACATGTGGAATTTAAGAAACAAGGCAGAGGATCATAGGGGAAGAGAAGAAAAAATGAAACAAGATGAAACCAGAGAGGGAGACAAACCATAGAGACTCTTAATCTTAGGGAAACAAACTGAGGGTTGCTGGAGTAGTGGGGGCTGGGAGGGATGGGGTGGCTGGGTGATGGACACTGGGGAGGGTATGTGTTGTGGTGAGCTCTGTGAATTGTGTAAGACTGATGAATCACAGGCCTGTACCCCTGAAATCATACATTATATGTTAATAAAAAAAGAATATTGATATTTAAGAATGTATACTACAGATATATTAAAGACAAATTAAATATATGTTAATATATATCCATAATATATATTAACATAATTCATTAAAACCTAATTTTTATATTTCTAAAATGTAATATATATTACATTTTACATATATTATATGTAAAAATATTATATATTTCTTAGAAAATTAAATTCTGTGGAATAAGACTAGCTAGGATTTATTAAACACCACCATGTAACTGTCATGCATTATCTCATTAAAACAGCCACACACTGTGATGTGGGTATAGTCATCCCCGCTTTGCAGATGAGGAACACCTCTCAGAGAACTGCCCCGAGTTTCCAACACAGCATGGCTAGTAAACGATGGGTCAGGGGTCACGTGCAGGCTTGTCGGGACCCAAGGCCCATGCTCTTGATGCATACATGCGTGTCTGCTGGGTGGCTGAGCAGATAGAGAGTGGGGCACACAGCGCCCTGACCATGCACTCGCAAAACTAGCTCATGAGATCCAGTGATCTCCTCAAGCTTCCCTAGTCTCCTCTCCCAGCACTACTGGGACTATCTCCTCTATATGGTCTGCTCTATTCTATGGCTATTATTCTTCCAGAAAAATGTTTGTATTCAGGAAAGCAGAAAACAAGAGCAAGAACAAAGTCAGTGGTTTGCATGTGGGAATGAAATACTTCCTTTGCCACCAACTCCTAACCTTTTGAATTGGTCTGACCTCTGAAGAAATTGAAGAGGTTGATCAGGCACCTTTGTGACAGAGTGTCCCCTGGGGGGGGGGGGTAGGGAGATGGGAGAGGGTAGGAGCTTCACCCTAAGCCTTTCAGTACTCCCCTATGATAGAATAGAGTCAGTCACACAATCAGAAGGCAAGGGGGAAAGAATGTACCGTTTCTATCTCTGAATTACTAGTTTTTATTTTAGCGCTGGAGACAGAGACTTCAGCTTTTTTGTTTCACATACTCTCAGCCATCAGTCCCCAGCAAACTCCTCCCCTCCCCACCACCACTATGGGGCATCCTCTGCCACTCAGCTATGCCCAACGGTGGGCCGGGCCTGAACCAGCTTGCTGCTTCATGTCTGCCTAAGGGTGCTCTCCAGCACAGAGCAGGTTTTATTTCTAAATCACGCATTGAGGTTGCTGGGCTACCTGGCCATTGTGTGTAATAAACCCCCAAGCTTTGCTTTCTTATCCTCAAGGAACTCGTTTGAGATGACCAATTGATATTTTGTTTTTTGAAATATGAGAGAATGATGGGGAAAGTTCATGGTTAGGAGAAGAGTGTTATAAACTTAAACATGTTTCAATAGGAATTAAAATGGACCTTGGAATGTGTTTGAATTCTGCTGAGAAACCAATGTAGCAAAAACCCCATTACAAGATAGTATAGTTCACAGAAACAATGCATGACTCCAAGCTTGTTTTCATCAGGGTGAAGGTTTTAGGATTCCAGGAAAAACATACTCATGAAAATGGTCTCTCCAGAACAAATAACGTCTGTTGGTATGTAGCAGTAGCTCGTAACTTCTTTTTCATCACAGTCTTCATTCTTCATTGAGAATCTAATAAAAGCTATGGATCCTCTCCCCATAAAATATTGGCATGCACATATATCTACCAACCCTGTATGCACTATTTCTGGGAATTTATAGACGGCCTAAATGTATCACAGACACAAGTTAACTCCCTTTCTCTGTAGGAACTCCATTAATTTTTTTTTGCATTAATGGGTAACAATAGTAGATAATAAATGATCTTGGCTGAGACAACCCAGCTATGCCAGGCATTACAGTGAGCTTCGTCAGATATTAAATGTGTTATTTAACACTTTAGAAAGAATCAGAGTCTGAGTCAGGCTTAGAATTCACAGTGTTTGTCCTTGGACCCATGATGATGGATGTCCTAAATTACAGTCAATCAGCCGAGCCCTCTGTTACGTCTCCCTGATGGAGCTTCCCTATTTTTCTTCTGGCTGGTCTAGTCATCCATCTGTTTCTGTTGTAAACAGCCACAGTGCTTTTGCTAGACCCACAGCTTTTAAAACTGAGTAGAGGAAATTAAAAAAAAAAAAAGCACATATATTTCAGAAGCAGAAATAGAAACTAAAGAGCTCAGTCATTAGCAGTGATAAAAAAGAAAAAACAGAGTTTCTCCTGGGTGTTAATTACGATGGCAGGCCCTCTCACACGTCTTATCTCACAGAATCCATAAACCCATCCCACTGGGGAGGTGTCATCCATCCACTATTTTATGTGTGGGTAGCCAGAGGCTCTAAGGGATTATGTGACTTGTGTTAAGACCCCTGGCTAATAAATTGCACCAATATTTAAGTAGATTTGTGTCTGACTCTGAGTCTAGTATTTTTTCCTACTATATAATATTTTTTAAAAGTACTTATTTAAAAAATGAGATCTAACTCCATGCTTCCAGTATCTTAAAATTCCCTATGTCTTCACAAACTTCAAAGCTTCCCCAGATGAAAAGATAAGCATGGAGGAGAAAAGGTGACCTACACCTCCTAGAATACTCAGGTAGATTCCAACACTAAGGTCACATGGTCTTGACTAAGCCACAAAGCAGTTGAAACCTTAGCTGGGGAACTGGGCTTCCATCCAGGAGCATTCAGACTCATGCTGCCATTCCTTTCAAGACGTGGCTAACTGAACCACAGAGACAATCAGTGGTATCAGGCAGTAATGAGGAAACTTCATATCCTGTTTCTCTTCGCCCTCCGACAGCAAATTAGCTTTCACCTATATTTCCTTCTAGATTGAATGTAAAAGCCCTTATGAACTGCCATGGCAAGAATATCAGCTTGTGTTGGCCTCTAAAGAGGTCATGAGTCATCGTTTGGTCTTTGTTTGGCGGTATTTGTTAAGAGCTCTGGACTCACCAGGTAACACAGTAGTTTTTGTCCTATCTAGACTGATTGCCTCCCCCCTCCCATATCCCCTCAAGACACAGCCTATTATAATGACTAGGTCTCCTTGAATTAATTTCAAGTGTCCAGGTTGAAAATAAAGCCTCATTACAATTCTTTAGGGAAGTGTTTTAGAAGGGTCATCTCTCTTCAGCTTTCTTTGGCTTCCCATTTCCCTTCTTTGACTTTCCAACTTGCCATTTCTGGGCCTTCTTTCATTTCTCTACCTCTTGGGCAAGGTAACTGAGATGAGGTAAGCAGCCAGTCTGAGGACTTGCGTATCCAGAGCACCCTCCCCAGGGGGCTCCACCTGGGGACCTACTGTCATACAGCAATTGCCTCAGCAGGTAAGAAAACCTTTAATGCCTGCCCACATGACGTCTTCCCAAGTCACGCTCAGAACTGACCCTAGCTTCTCCCTTGGTAACTGTCTCCAGCAACATACCTAAAAACTTTTGGCAAATGCTTATTGACCACTTGCTATATGCTGGAAATTATTCTATGTATTGGGGTACAGAATTAGTACAATAGAGCTTCTGCCTTTGAGGAGCACTGCTAAATTGGTAAGAAAGATTCATGAAAATATGATCTCAGTATAGAATGACATTAGGGTACACTTATGTGCAGTAGCTAGAGTCCATGAGAGCACAGAGCAAAGGCACCCACCCCAACCTGGGGACTCAGAGAAGAGTCCCAGCCTATATGCATAATCTGAGTCCTGACATGTGAGTAAGAGTCTGGTGGGAACAAAAAAGTGAGATGAACATTCCAGACCAAGGAAGACACACAAACATGGTCACAGAAGGATGACATGGATGATATGTATGGAGAAATAAAAGCAATTTGCTATTTGTTAGTAACACTAAGTAAGAAGGAGACAGTGATAAGAGATGGGGCTAAAAAGGTAGGAAGGATCAGGTCATGGGGTGCCCTGCATGCCACACTAAGTGACTTGGACTGCATTCTGTAGGTTATTAGGAAGCAAATGTAGCCTCTTAGAATTTATACGGTTGGATTTGTACATAGTGGAAAGATGGATTAAGTGGTGAAGACTAGAAGCAGACCAGTTTGGAGATCATCATAACAATCTAGGCAAGAGATATAACGGGGGCCTAAAAGTGGTAATGGAGGCAGAAAAAAGTGGATTAAAAAATTATTTAGAAGACAGAAAAAGGAAAACTTAGTGAATGATGGATGTTGGATTGAGGAGTGGGAAGGACCAAAGATGACTCATAGTTAGATGTAATAGGCTACAGGTTGAGCTGGGAAGATCCGACTGTCTCAGATTACACAAACCAGTTAACCCTTTGCTAATCCAATGAAATAACTCACATTTATAGTTACATAGTAGTGATAGTTTTATGAATTAGATATTCATCATGATAATTTTGCCAACTGTCCTATGAGGAAAATATTTTGTCACAGTTGAGGAGACGGGTTCAAGGAAAGTTAAATGGACTTGGTCAAGGTCACATAAAAAAAGCAGTGGTAGAGCAAGGCCTCAGACTCAGGTTTACACCAAAAATCTAGAAAATGATCTTTCTTTTTAAGTTTTACTATATAACAGTGGAATACTACTCTACCATCAAAAAAAAAAAATCTTGCCATTTGCAATGATGTGGATGGAACTAGAGGGTATTGTGCTAAGTGAAATAAGTCAATCAGAGAAAGACAATTATCATATGATCTCACTCATATGTGGAATTTAAGAAACAAAACAGAGGACCATAGGGGAAGAGAGGAAACAATAAAATAAGATGAAATCAGAGAGGGAGACAAACCACAAGAAACTCTTAATCATAGGAAACAAACTGAGGGTTGTTGGAGGGGAGAGAGGTGGGGGGATGGGGTAACTGGGTGATGGACATTAAGGAAGATATGTGATGTGATGAGCACTGGGTATTATATAAGACTGATGAATCACTGACCTCTACCTCTGAAATCAATAATACATTAGATGTTAATTAACTGAATTTAAATTTAAAAAATAAGTCATAGTGTATAAAATAGTCCATATTTCACAATTTTGACTATTTTGGAAATTTCACATGGTTCTGCAGTGGAGGAATCTCATTGTCTGAGACCCCCATGACAGAAATGCGGGCTTCTTCGTCATTCATAATGTCAGAATCTTTGTTTCTATATTCTAGTGGTTTTCTTGCACAGACCATTCTGCCATATTATAGGATAAAATCCAGATCCCAGTAATAAATTCAAGGAGTAAATTTTATAGTCTTGGTAACTTTGATGTGTGGAAAAGTGGCTTCCTTTTTTTCTAAAACTTTTTCTTCTCAGCGTTTCATCATTAGCTAACCTTGGAGATACTTTTCCAGGGACAGATGCTAGCTCTCTCTCTAGGTTCCTATGAAGGTCAAATAAGATAATGCATGCAAAGGGGACTCACAAACTCTAAAGTGCTGTCCAACACATATTACTGTGTTGTTATTTTCTGTTCAGTAATGTAGTAAAAGGGAGGAGGATGAAAAACTGTAGTCAATTTCCTTTCAGACTCCTTTCTGATTCTTAGTATATTCCCCACATCAGCACATTCCAATGTTCATCTGCAGTGCAAGCAGCTAGGTGTTGATCCAGCTATAGAAATTAAAAAAAAAAAAAAAAAAAACTCCAGAACCACTTATCTTATTAGGTATTGGGCACAGTTGGGAAGCAATTGTTCAGACACAGGTCTATCAGAGATAATCTCAGCCGTCCTTAGTATTGTTCTCTCTTTCTATTTCATTTTCCCTTCCTTCCTAGATCTTACCTTAAATATTTTACCTAAAAAAAGATTAGGTTTTCCTATCCTGAAAATTTATATCAAGCTTTTAATAAGCGGTCTTTCAATGTATTTTACAGCTCCTGTGGTATGGTCTGTGTGATTGGTTCTTCTTATTCTTTTTCAAGCATAGCTTTACACTTCTGATGCTCTATCAGAAGCCATACAGGCAAATATTCTAATTCCAGTCCTTTCGTTTCAGTTCTAAAATTTTCATTATTATATCTTAAACCGCTGAGAAAGCATTTATTACCCATTTTTAAAGTGGAAATTTAACTCTTCTGGGCTTCTAACCAAGACAGTCTCTGAATTCACTCACCCATAAAGTATAGATTTGATATATAAATCCTACACAGAATGTGATTTTATGTATAAATACTATTATATATCCTATATTAGTAAATAAAAATCTATACTTGAGAAACACCATGAAAGAACTGAAATAAAGTGGTTTTTTTCATAAATAGACTAAAAAACCTTTAATATCTTCTTCTCAAAGACTGAACACTTCTCGTCCCTTCTCTTTTCTCAAGACTAACCATTGTTAGAGAGAATTAGCTTGACATTTTTCATGTATTTTAGGACTGACTCCTTTAGGCTTCACCTACTCATAAAATATAAGGTGAACTTTCTCATATCTTTCTTCTGATACACACTTGTAAAAGCAGAGAAAACAAGTACACGCACAAACAAATCCTACCATTTTTCACATGTAATAACTATAGCTCATCACATCATTTTATTTCAGAAAGGCCAGTTTTGAGGACTTCATTTTGTAACATTCAAATTTATGTGAAACTTTTTTTGTAAGTTCTAGGAAATTTCTGGTGTTCTCCCAAGCAAAATAGTTGAACTTATTTCAAAAAAATAAAAAAAGAATCTCTCTTTTCACATCCTCAGTTATAATGAATAATTTTTAAGGTAAGCAAAGACAGAACATGTGCATTAAGAGATAATCTTAACCTACTTTCTCTTGTACACTTGGCAATTTGGGTATATCCATTATTCCCAGCCTAAATACTGCAACTGACTCCAGAATTTCAAAATTCAGAAAAACATTGTTAATTTGCCCAGATTGGTAGAAGACCTTCATATTGGTGCCTTGCACCTATAAGGTTTTGACTGTTTTGAGAGATTTTACACACACTATATCATTTGTTCCCCTTAACAACCATTGCAGAAAGGCAAACAACGTGACTCTTCTCTGGAAGAAGAACCCAGGGTTCATAAAGCCCAAATTAAAGGTTTCCTGTCATGGTCACAAATGTGGATCATGCAGGGAGCTTTTAAAATGTTCACATTCCCGACGAACCATGAGAGACGATGGACTCTGAAAAACAAACTGAGGGTTTTAGAGGGGAGGGGCGTGGGAGGATGGGTTAGCCTGGTGATGGGTATTGAGGAGGGCACATTCTGTATGGAGCACTGGGTGTTATGCACAAACAATGAATCATGGAACACTACATCTAAAACTAATGATGTAATGTATGGGGATTAACATAAGAATAAAAAAAATGTTCACATTCCCAGGCCTCACTCACTGCACTGTTCATAACTCTGTGGTTGAGGCCCAGGAATTTGTACATAAAAACATTTCTTAGGTGATTCTGATACAGCCAGTCTATGACTCAGTCACTGAGAAGCTCGGGTCACGTGAACAAATCTAGGGGTGCTCAAATCCTATGGCAAGTTTCTTTCTACTACCCCAATGTTAAACCCTTCTGATCTATTTGGACTGATAAGTCCCTCTAGTAGCATATCCGTGAGGTCGGGGATGCTGAGAGTCTGGCTTTTCTAGACCATGGGTTCTCAGTTTAATCACCTCCTCTCTGTTCCCCTGACACCAGGAGCTCCTTCGTCTGTGTGTAAAGGAATTACACAGAAGTACTTAGGACATTGCATCAGGAAAGTGGGGTCTACAGAGAAAGGGTCCATGCAGTGATTAGATGTATTTTGCTTTATTATCTGACTACTATAAAGAAAGGATTTCTGCCTCAGAATGGAATTTGAACTGGATCAGGAATTTTCAAACCGCATGCAATCACTCATTAGTGAGTCGGGAAGTCAATTTACTGAGTTTTGACAAGCATTTTAAAATTGAAATGGAATAGAAAATAGAGTGCTGCTCCTATAGGAAGAATAGGTTATTATTTTTCTTCTGTAAAGTACTTTACTTTTAATCTGTGTATGCATATATGTGTGTATGTCTGTGTCCAATATAACATTTTTTGTTACCATGGGCGTCAGCATAAACATTTTTTTTAAAAGACTGGGTTAGATCATTTAGTTTCCTTTCAACTATAGATTTTAGAATTCTGTTTTCATTCATACATACATGATCAAAAATAACTCCCCCAAAAAACTCTGACAAAAAAGAGTGGAAAGGAAAATATGTATGAGCTTTATTAAAGAAGTATAAAGTTGTTTTTAGCAGAATCTTTTTACTTCTTTGAGCAGCACCAACATTTGTACTCTTAAAAGTCAAGCATTCCCTTTGTGTTCATAGTGAGAAGACTTTTCCACTGGCAGGGAAAGGTTGGAGCTCTAAATCATCACAAATTTTCAGTGATGAGAGTCTAAGTGAATAAGCTTTTACCATGCAAACAGTGTTTGTTTTATACTCTCCCAGGAGGCCAGGTACTATAGAAGAGGTTTAGAAAGTCATACCACCTAAATAATTTCTGCTTAGAGGAGGAGGAGGAGGAATGAGGAGGAGGAGGAGAAGAAGAAGAAGAAGAAGAAGAAGAAGAAGAAGAAGAAGAAGAAGAAGAAGAAGAAGAAGAAGAAAGACGAGGAGGGGGAGGAGGAGGAGGGAGGAGAAGGGGGAAGGAGAAAAGTAAAGAAATGGAAAAAAGAAAAGAAACAAAAGGAAAAGAAAAGTACCAAGTGGTATTAACAATTAATATGACAGTTCAGTTCAGGAAACATGTAGTGAGGACCACTCTCTATTTCCTAGGGTTGGGAAGGCAAAGAGAGAAGTACTAGGACATATTGACACTTTTCTCATTGAACTATATTTAGAAGGGTCCCTCCAGCATCTCCCCCAGTGTCCAGGTTTGCCAGGATAGTGGTGGTGGTAGTGGTAGGTTCAGTAGAAGGAAATGAGGGGGAAAAGACCTGGGAAGGTGCATACCAGGCAGGGTTGGACAGCATGAAGACATGGAGGTGAGAAATGGCATGGTGCATGTGGGAGTCTAAAAGCAATTCAGAGCAACTGGAATGTTAAAAACAAATCAGGAAAATTAGGCTGAAAGAAATGGCCAAGATTATGACAAGTTTTATATCATTTGTTAAATAGTTCATACTTTATACTGGAGTCAGTGAGAAACCACTGCTGAAGGATTTTAAGCAGGTACTGATATCATCAGATGTGTTGTTTGGTAGAAAACTCTGGTGACCGTGTAGGCAAAACTAAAGGCCTAACAACTAAACGGAAGGGACCTTACAATGATCCAAGTGAGACATGATAATGCCTGTGATAGTTGAACGGAGAGAAGAGGATAAAAGAAAAAAGAAAAATTAGGAGTTAAAATTGGCAGGACCTTTTCATTGAATGGAGGCAGAGGATGGGCTTACAGATTTCTATTTTAAGTAACTAGGATAAATAATGATGCCATATATTGTGCTGATGGATACAGATAAATAGGAGAACAAGTAAGTGTAAGGGGCAGTTGAGATCATAAACATGCTAACTTTAAGATGCCAGAGAGATATGCAAATTGGAATATCCAGTTGGCATTTGGGGATACCACTCTGAAGCTCAGGGATAAGAATGTCAGAATATAAGTAGTGCTTCACCCATCATGGTGGATGTGAGCCCAGCCTGAAATGAATACCTGTTAGTCTTCACAACAACCATATGAGATAAACCCTATAACCCTATCAAGAAGTTAAAAAGCTGAGGCCCAGAGAGGGTAAAAAACTCACCCAAGGTCCCACAGTAAGTGGCAGAGCAGAATTCCAACTGAAGTCTGACTTCTAAACCTACCCTCTTTCCTCTATGCTATTTTGATGCTTCTTGAGAAGAGAGTCAAGGTAAAATGTGAACCCTGGGGGATATTGATGTTTGACAGGTGGACACAGGAGGAAGAGCTATTTGTTCTGTCACATGGAAAGACTGATTATGTTTCTGAAGCCCTATGCAAAGAAAATGTTGGAAATGTGGCAATGGCCACCTAGATTTCTTAATATAACATTTGAAACATTTTCTGCAGTAAGATGTAAAAAGGGAAGAACTCTTATTGACCAAATACTCTATGTTGGGCATTGTACTCCATACAAGATCAAATAATCTCAGATAATCCTGACTACTACAAAATAGTTAATTATAATTGACCTTTTACAGATGAGAAAACTTAGAGGAATTAAAAAGTCAATGAAAAAAAAAAAGGCCTGGATGAATGATATTTGAACTGTCAGATTCTAATGCCACACACTTGTCACTTTCTGCCATACCATGTGGCCTTCTAGCGGAGGCATCAGTGAACGCACTAGAACCAGTCACATAGAGTGGTCACTGCACCCAACGAGACAAAGCCTTGAGCAAGTTCAAGTCAATGAAGTTGGTCCGTACACCCTTTAAAAAATTACTTTTAATAACATTTAAATTTTCTCACAGATTTACTCTAAAATGCAATTTCCGGTAAGACCCTGATGTAAATCCAGTCCAGTTATTCCTGTTCTATTCAGTGACAAGAGGCATTCATAGTCATCTCCCTAAGGGGCAGCAGGATTCTGGAGTAGGTCTTCCTGTTTTGGGTTTCTTACTATTCCAAGCTATTCTCAACACTGTTGGCAAAGTGGTTCTTCGTATCTGCAAATCTGATCATGCCATGCCCCTGTCTAAACTCTGTTAGTTCTTTTCTTCATAAATCTGTATCCCTGAATGGTATACAAGACTATTCATCATCACAATCTCATCTACTCACCGACTCTATCTCTCGCTGCCCTCCCTGTGCCACGCCACAGCCCACCCATACTCAGCCACTCACATCTCCTAACAATGCGCCATTTCAGCCCCTGGTTGCTGAGCACACTCTTTTTTCTGCTTTGACTTCCGTTTCTCAACATGTTCATCCAGCCAAACTCCTACTCAAGCTTCAGGATAAAACGGCCATCACCTTCTCTATAAAGGTTGCCTCGTGAGCGTCACCTGGAGAGAACTGGTTCCTCTTTTCCTCGCCACAGCCATCAGAGCTTGGAACGCCTTATTACTATGATCACCTCATTCATAAAGCCTTCTCATTACAACCACTTCATGAGGATGACTTTTCATTTTCATGATTTCCACTGACAGGGGAGGGACTCTGTGCTTTTTTCCCCCTTTGCATCTCCAGTTTCTAGAAGAATGAGTGGCAAATAATATATATTCAAGAAATATCTGAACAAATGAAAGCTATTCAAATCAAAGAAAGATTAAATCTTAGATACAAATTTTTGTCTAGATGTGAGTCATAATCTTTTGATGAAGACTCTTTAAAAAAAATTAAATTTCTATAGGTTTATTGAAATGAACCCAAAGGTACAAAGACTGTTTAGCATGCTGTTCATAAAGCTGAACAAAAGCAAAGCAAAAGCTCATCAAAGCTCTGGGAAACTGTGTTTTAAAATACGCATTACAATAGAGGCCAATGTGTGAAATCTTCTAAAGGTTCTATCAGCATTCATTGGACCTTCGGTTTTAGTTTGGGCTGCCCCTCTGGACTCACAAGATGGTATCAGGGATTGTTTTTGTGAGGGCTGATGGGAAAATCCAGACTCTCTTCAGTGTTAAATTGGAGCTCACCAGGTTGAAAATAGATCCCGAATGTCCAATTCCCTGAAACACAGGATCAGCCATTTAGCTACAGGAAACCCGAGGAGAGGACAATGTCCTCTAAAAGGCCTCAAGGTCTCCTTGGTTACAGGAATGGAAAGTTGTTTTAATATTGTTTTAGCATTTACTCAAACTGAACAAAAATCCTCATGCCATAATATCTTGTACATGTTCCTCACATACTCAAAAGTCAAGAGGGGTAGCAATTAAATCAGCACAAATATTCTTGTAGTTAAAGAAGATGCGTATAATAAAGCCCATCTCTTTATATTGTAAATCTGAACTTGAAGGAAGAAGATAAATGAAGATTTGGAGAGAAAGCACCGCTTTGTAAAAAGTGTCCAGGAGGAGAAACAGGACACCAGGATTTTGTTTTAGTTCTGCCTCTGATTTGCTATGAATTTTTAGGCAGGTCGCTAAGACCCTGCAACCTCAGTCACTTACCAGTAGTTTACACTTGGACAGGTCACCAAAACTACATGTTTTAATTTCTTCCGGCATAAACTTGGACCGATCATACCTACCTTATGGGATTTCATGAGGAATAAATGAGGTAACACGGATGAAACATGGTCCTCAGTGCCCTAAAGCAGAGGTTTCCAAACTCACTTGGTGTCTAAGTAATATTTTCACAGAATAGAAATACCGAAGGGCTCCATTCATTAAGTAGTTAGGTAAAAATAGCTTAATGAGTATTTTTGTCTCCTTAACAATTTAGTAATTGTAATGAAATGAAATGAAATAGTAGTGAAAAAAAAAACACACATAAATTGAAAGAAAAAAATAACAATCTTATTGTATTTGTGAATAGCTACAATTACTCACTAATGAGATGTGTATGCTTGTTGGGTTCTGCACCAAACACTGCCTCCTTCATTTCCTGTTCCACATTGATTTTCATGCTATACTTGCTTTTTATCATGGTTACTGTCTAGCATCCAGGTTTGCAAAGATAGAGTCATCTGAAGGGACATAGCATGGTCTAAGGTTGAAAGTGTGAGGTACGTTAAGCTCGTTCAGTGTCCGACATATATTACTGTCTTTCCTTTAAAAAAATTAAAGTATCTCTGCTTTACTGGGGCATTTTGGCACACAGTTTGGAAACTATGGCCCTAGCACATAGTAGGTACTCAAGAAGGATGATGAATTAGATAAATTATCTTTTTCAGGTAAATAGTTCTATAATTTGTTAGCTTTTTGTTGCTTTTCTTATATTAGTCTGGACATTGTTTATGTAAAGAAAATAAATTTAAGTCACCTATTTTCCCCCCTCTTCTGAATTAAAAGGTACACTTACTATCAAAAGTCACTGGTGTCAGCATCTAGATACTGATAATCTTTGACACTAAAGGTTGCCAGTATGTATTAATTATTGCAAAAAAAGGGGTAAATATCTTTAAAAATACGCACATACCCAAGAGAACCTACTTTCCCCTGCGGTTGTGATTTTTTTTTTTCTGCTTGAACTATAAAGGAATTAAAATCTGTTCACAATTTACGAGCTGCATATGGCACTACTTTTTAAGGAATGTTGTATTTAAATACAAAAACACTCAATTTAGGGAATTTTTATTTATGAAAGATAAAAGGCATTTCAGCAAGTATCTGAAACACATTTGGAAGAGGGGAACCTGAGGGAGGAAACAAAATGTTAATGCATAATTTTTTTTTTTTTTTATTTGGCATGGACAGGGAATAGAGTACTCTAGAAAAATCCCATATTCTGGGAAGGAGCATTTAGACATAAATGCTGACTCTGGGGCTCCATCTTGTGTCAATGGCAACTTACTGTTAATGGCTCTCTGAAGTGTTATGTTAAGAAGGATTCCGAGGAAAAATTCAAGCTCTTCAAAAAACAAGATGCCATGATCCGCTAGTAATATCTGTCATAGACTTAGGAGCAGAGACTGCCAGTGTACATGCTGCATGTTTCCACTTCTGGCTAAAATTCATACAACTCCAGAACACTCTCCCTCTCCCAGTTTTAAGGGAAAAAAAGCCATGTCACATTTTTGCTTATTTATTTTACTGTTTTATACTAAAAACAGAAAATAAAATAAACAAATAGAAACTATTACCCTCTCCAGTTTTAAATAAAGTTCCCAGGCTGATAGAATGTTAGATTGACAGCTCTCTGCTAGAGTATCAGTGACTCAGGTCAAATCAGGGAGCAAATACATCTTTGAGAACAGTCCCCAAAGTAGCAATATTAGGAAATAGTCTGAACACAGCCACTTAGGTGGCTGAAACAACTGAGCACCATTCTTTCCTACTATTCTAAAGAAACAATTCTCTTTGTTTGATACTTAATTCCTACAGAATGCAGCTGCGATTCCCAAAATCTCATTGCAGATCTCTAAAAAAATCTGAGATAAGTTTAGATTCACATGCAGTTGTAAGAAATAATACCCTTCCTCCTATTTCCCATTCCGATGGCAAATCTTGTATGACTTTAGTACAATATCACAACCAGGAAATTGGCATCGATTCAATTCACCCAACTATCCAGATTTCACCAGGCTTACAGGAGTGTGTGTGTGTGTGTGTGTGTGTATTTTTAAATACAGTTTTACAACATGTGTACTTTCTTGTGACTGCCACACCAATTAAACTAAAGAACAGTCCTGTTACAAGGACTCCTTGTACTACCTTAAACAACAGAAATTTGTTTTCTCATAGTTCTGGAAGCTGGAAGTCCAAGTCTAAGGCATAGGCAGGTTTGGTTTCTTTGAAACCTCTCTCCTTGTACTTTTCCAGCAGCCACAGCCATCTCCCTCTTTGACTCTTCTTAACCTCTGGTAACCACTGATGTCTTTTCCATCGCTATGATTTTGTCATTTCAAGAATGTTATATAAATGCAATCATACAGTATATATAACCTTTTGAGACTGGCTTTTTCAATACAACATAATTCCCCTGAGGCCCATCCAGTTCATTGTATGTGTCACTAGTTCATTCTTCTGTATTCTGTATTCTGTAGTCATATTCGGTAACATGGATTCCATGGGCTGGTTTAACCGTTCACCCTTACTGTAAATTTCATGACTAGGTTAAGAAATCCAGTGACTGGAAATGCCAAAGTACGAACTCTTACAGGCTTAATACCTGACAGTGGAACTCAGGAGTTCACAAATATGACTTTTATCTTTATCCTGTCATGTTTTTGTGAGGTTATGGAAGATAACTGGAGGGTGGCGCCCTAAGATGCCTCCATGAAGTGAAAATATCATTAATGGAAACAGCACACAGCGATGAGAGACAATGTGTTTTAAGCTAAAAGTGGGGACAGGTGACTTCATTGTGGCCTATTCCCAGGATGGCAAATACATTTTACTTCCAGTAAAAATGATGAGCTGTTGGAAGTGGCTGCCTGGAGGACCGTGATGAGAATTCAGAGGTGGGTCCAGGCTCAGCAGGAGTAGAACCCAGCTGCTTCCTGACGTCTGCCCCAGACATTGGTGGACATATTCCCACCACTGTGCCAGTTGTTCGTCAACAGGGGTGTTAGAGCTTGAAGAAAGCTGCCATCAACCAACAACCCACACAAGTATACAAAATCACAAGTACAGAAAATCACAGCTGATAAGTATGTCTCTGGAATTGTTCAGGGAAGGAGCTCCCAGCAGGGAGGCATCACTGGCAACTGTATCTCTAGTGGGAAAGGATGACTCAAGCCAGGAATGCCTTCGTTACAATCTCCTGACTCTGTTTTATTCCAGCTCTACCCACATCAATAAAATAGTTCATTCCAAGAGAGAGAAAGCAGTGGTCAAAGGAGCCGAAAAGTTTTCCCTTCCCCTACTATTTGAGTGTTTAGTAAGTGACAAGCAGGATGCCAATACATTTTATATACATTATCTCATTAATTCTCACACAATCTTGTGGAGCTGGGTCCTATTATTATCCCCATTCACAGATAAGAACTGAGGCTTAAGTTTGGTAAATCACTCAGACTGGGAATAGGAAGCCCTTGGTATCTGTCTTCACTGTCTTTCCTTCCCCTCAGCCTTTCATTTCTCATTATAAGTTGATAAACTGGAATTTTGCTTAACATACAAATCTCTAGTGAGTCTGGGCTGCATGATCATTCCCACGTTCCTGGAGCTTGTGCTCACTTGTGGGCACTGGCAAAGTCAAGTGCCTAAATCCCCAAAGGTTAAAGACCTGACCTGGGAAATGGAGACTCAAGTGAGCTTTCTGAAGCCACTTTGCTTAGTCTTGAGCCAGCCTACCTAAGCCACACCCTTCCTTATCACACCAACAAACCACAACACAGATCTCATTATAAATGATAGAATTACTGGAAAAAAAAATTGCTGTGATTATATTTTAGCACCTACAGGGTGAGAAATTATGCTAATAATAGCAAGTCTAAGAGACTGGGACAAATTTTCTGAAGAGACCTCCAAGGCAGTAGAAAGAAATAATTTTGAGGACTAAATAAGTATTAGGAATTTAATGGGTAAAAACCTTTACATTTAAATATACAAAAAAAAAGTTTCTATTTTTTTCTTCCACATATGTTGTTTATTGCCATTAGATCATCCCACGAATACTCTTCATTCTCACTTCTACATTTGGTAGATATAGCAGTATTTTTAAATTTCTAAATTCATACTCGAATTGCACTTTATAACGTTGTGAAGAACAAAAACACATTCTTGTTATTAGGTAATCATGGATAAAATTCTTTTATTTCTCCTCTCATGATATTATTCATGGAAACTTGTAAAGCTGATCAGAATATTTGTTCTATTCTCTAATTTAAGAATATTATTAGATAAATATTCTTTTTTTTTTTTTAAATCTTTTTTGTTTTAGATTTTTTTATTTATTTATTCATGAGAGACAGAGAGAGAGAGAGAAGCAGGCTCCCAAGGAGCAGGGAGCCCGATGTGGGACTCGATCCCAGGACCCTGGGATCATGACCTGAGCCGAAGGCAGACGCTTAACCATCTGAGCCACCCAGGCGCCCTAGATAAATATTCTTTAAAATATGTGGGTATTGGGGCATCTGGATGGCACAGTCAGTTAGGCATCTGACTTTTGGTTTTGGCTCAGGTCATGATCTCAGGGTCCTGGAATCGAGCCCTGCATTGGGCTCCATGTTCAGTGCAGAGTCTGCTTGAGGTTCTCTCTCCCTTTCCCTCTGCCCCTCCCTCTCCTGCTCTCTCTCTCTCTCTAAAATAAATAGATCTTTAAAAATCAATCAATCGATCAATCAATAAAATATGTGGGTATCTCTTAACTTTATTTAGAAGAAGAGGAAACAAAAGCATATAAGAGATTTAAAAAATAATTGGCAGGTTTTATGGCAAATGAAGATCAGCATTAGGTCTCGGCTGAGTCTGTTCTTGATCTCAAGTGAATTCACTGTGCCTTATGGCTCACACTAGCATTCTGTTTTCCTAAATGACTAGAAGATACTCTTATAAGGGAATCATGGGCCTAATCAGCCACAAGTAGTAGTAAGTTCTATAAGCCAAGTGACTCCTCCAACCCATGTGAAAAGTAAACAGAACTGTGGAACAAGAGCAACTCTCATTCAGTGCTGGTGGGAATGCAAAATGTTATAGCCAGTTCAGCAGTTTCCTACAAACATACTCTTACCTAGCAATTGAGCTCCTTGGTATTTGCCCAAAGGAGTTGGGAACTTATGTCCCCACAAAAACATGTACATAGATGTTTATAAAAACTTTATTCATAATTTCCAAAACCTGGAAGCAACCAAGATGTCTTCAGTAGGTGAATGGATGAATAAACTGGGGCACCTCCAGGTAACAGAACATTATTCACTGCTAAAAAGAAATGAGTGATTCAGTTATGAAGACATGGAGGATACATAAATGTATATTAGTGAAAGAAGTCAAAAGGCTGCATATTATATGATTCCAAATATATGATATTCTGGAAAGGGCAAAACTATGGAGGCAATAAAAAGATTAGTGGTTGCCTGGGTTTAGTGGAGGGGGAGGGATGAATAGGTGGAACACAAAAGATTTTAGGGCAGTGGAACTATTCTGTATGATTCCATGATAGTGGATACATGTCATTATATTGTTGTCCAAATTCATAGAATGTACAACACAAAGAGTGAACTATAGTGTAAACTCTGGAATTCAGCTGATAATGATGTGTCAATGTAGGCTCATCAATTGTAACAGATATTCCATGATAATGGGGGATGTTCATAGTGGGGGAGGCTAGCTGTGCATGGGGGCAGGGAGGATATGAAATTCTCTGTGCTTTCCACTCAATTTGGGGGCAAACTTAAAACTTCTCTAAAATATGGTCAATTAAAAGAAAATAAAAAGTGAACAGAACTGGCAGAAGAAGGGCCTTTATCAAAATGGAGGTCAAGGAGAATGTGTTCATCACCTAGACATGATCATTCTCACAGGCTTATGTTGAGCCTAAGAATCATATTCTTGGCCTAAATAAGGTACAATTATCTAAGAAAATTGTATTTTTTAGCAACTGGATGAAGATTCCTGGTAAGGAGGAATCTGGCATTGTTTGGAAATGGTTTGATAAGATGCTTCAGGACTTTGGTACCAAATCCAGAATGTAGAGAGAGACTGTAGGATAGACGGAAGTGTCAGAGACCTCTGTCCTCTGCCCCTTAAGTGGTATAGTCAATGCTCAACTTTGGAGAAAAATCAATGAACACAGAAGATTTCAAGTTTATTGCAAGTGCATAATATCAAAATATCTCCATCACCCCTAAAAAATGTTTAGCAAATTTCATATCACTCACTAATGCAGAAGCATTGATGAGAGTGGACTTTTAGTTAGGGCAGACCAAAAATGAGGATAAATGGGACACTGACAGAAATAGAATGTCTTTCTTATTTTAAAAAAAATCAGATATACAGAAAACACACTTAAAACCAATAATTCAGATAAAAATTATTTTCTAATGTGTCTTCCAATTTTGTAGAGATTTACTACAGGACTCTGTTAATCAAACTAACAGGTGTTGACAGAATCCAATCTTTCCTGGGAACACACAAGGAGGATAATATTTGTTTTTATCTTCAGACAGATCAGGATCACCCAAAAGGCCATCTATGTATGTGCTTAGGAGACCAAAATGAAAAAAAAAAAAACCTTAAAGAATGACATTTCCCAAAACAAGTATAGAAATTTTTGAAATTTGCTAGACTTTCTTATCCTTATTTGACTGAATAATGTCATTTTTATTTTGAATTAGATGTAGTGGTGGAGGGGATGCCAAAATCTTTTAGTACCTAGGGTCTCTTGAGGTCTTAATCTAGTTTCTGTTCTCAAGGAATTAAATAACTTGATGGAGAGGTAAAAACACACAGATAATAAAAGAGAATACATAGCATTCTATCATCATATGGCAAACTGTGTGTTTCTGCCTGTAAACACAATACAAACTTTATGAGACATTAGATAATAATTTTATAGAAGAGACAAGACTTCAGTGAGGCTGTAGTACTGGGTAGGACCTTGATATTCAGAAGGAGGTGTGGAGTTCTAAAACCATGGAAAGTTTAAACAGCCAACCATTCCCATGATTTCTGAAGATAATTCCTTTAAAAAGTCTTTACTTAAAGATAACGTTTTAAGAATATGTTGTCAAACACCTCACTGGTTGAGTCTTCAGGGCTTAGGGTGATTAGAAACAAAAGAATGGAGCACCAGGAGAGTGTTTTTGGGTTTTCACCACAGGTACTCTTTGGAAGCTAGATGGTGGGGAGGCATACGTTCCCATTATAAGCTCTGAGGTCCTGGGAAAACCCGTCCTTGTGGAATTCATGGACTAGAAAGGCCGACAGTTTGAATTTGCTTTAAGGACTCTTGACCTTCTAGTCCAGTGTTTAGGGAATTTGTTTTGTTTTGTTTTTTAAAAAAAGAAGAGAAATCGGCATTGATGACAGGGGAAATTTTTGTGCCCAGATGATTTAAGGAAACAAAGTTTAAAATAGGCAGATCTTAGCCTCTTCAGCAAACATTAAATTAATTCATTCTATTTCCTTCCAGTCATGAGAAATCCTTGAGCCCTTCACCTTCTCTTTACCCTCACTCTCATCAAAAAAAGAAGTTACCATGTGCATATTAGGAATATAAGTGAAGAAAATTAATGATGACATATTTAGATGCTAAGCAGAACATACATGTGATTTCATATTGATTAAAGCAGGCCTATGTTTAATTGTTGGGGAGAAAATTAAGAAGGTAAGGGTTCTGCTGCTGTTTCTTGTGTTAGGTAGTAAGATTTTTCTTATCACATTTCGACCAAATTTTACTCTTTTAAGTGCCAGAACCAAGGAGGTAGTATATTCCTCTTATTTTAAAAATTTTAAGGACATTTAATAATAATGGTGTCTTGGTTATTTCTAAGAAAATGTTCAACGGAGAAATCTATTGCTAATGGTCTGCAAAGACTAAAACACAAATTAAATGTGAAATCAAAAGGGAGGTAAGAATGAAGAATGAGAATGGGACATTGTGAATGTTAACTGTACCGTTAACTGCCCATGGAGCTTTCCAGATCGCAGACTTAAAATGAAATGCAAAATGCAGGAATAAAGATCCACTAGAAACAGTGAAAAATTAACTCTCTTCAATGAATTCTTATTTCTTTTCTTTTATGGTAAAAACCAAATTACCATATATTGTTAGACTGAATATATCTCTGCCTTGCATCGCTTGGCCTCAGATATTAAGAAATCCTTCATATTAATAAATCTGTCCTTCACAGTACATTGAAACACCATTGCCCACTTCCTCTTCAACAGTTCGGCAAAGTAGGGGAGGCTCTAATATCTTCACATTTTGCAGTTGAAGACATTGAGGGAGAGAGAGCGCAAGTGCCTTCTAAGGGACTGACAGTGAGTCAGGGCAACTTGGAGTATAAGGGACAATCCTTGCCTATTATTTTAATATTGCACACTAATGCTTCAAGGGGACAAATATCTACGCAGTGATTCCATATTCTTTAGTTAGAGATAACTAATCCACTAATAAAAGATGATCTCCTAGCAATAATTTTCCTTCCTTCCTGGGGATCATAGTGGGGCAGACAGAAGCTAGCCACGTAAACAAATGTCATACCGTGTGACAAAGGAAGATGGAGTAGAAAGACACCACTGATCTCTGCTTGGTGGGAAATAGAAGGCCTCAGCCAAGGATGCAAACAAAACGCAGCTGAGACAGTGTAAGAGCGCACCAGATGAGTGGGTTTTGGGCTCAGAGAGTGTTGCTTATATGTATTTAACCACAAACTCAGGAACTTGGATTTTTATTAAAATAAAAGTTAGCATCATCAATTTTTTAAAAAGATTTTTATTTACTCATTTGAGAGAGAGAGCTAGAGTGAGAGCAAGAGCAGGAGGAAGGGCAGAAGGAGAGGGAGAAGCAGACTCCCTGTTGAGCAGGGGGCCGGAAGCTGGTGCTCCCAGGACCGGGGGACCATGACCTGAGCTGCAGGCAGATGCTCGACCGACTGAGCCACCAAGGCACCCCTAGCATCATCAATTTTTGCAAAGGTGAAACTCAGCCTCTAGGCAAACGGTCAGTCCTAATGGTTGACAAACTTTAGGATGCATAAGGACAAACTAGGGAACACATTCATTCTCATTACTGGGGCCCAGTCCCTGATGTGCAGTAGAATGGGGTTAATCGGAATTTACAATATGCACTTCAGGGGCTTCCAGGGCAAGTCACTCAAGGACCACACTTTGGTGGTCTCCTACTCTCAGCTCTGTTGCTTTCTGGAGCTGATGGCCCATGTCCTGCACAAATCCAGCTTCAGCAGAACCACTTAGATTTTTCTAGCATACCATTATAGTTCAGTGTCTTACTTGAGAAATCATATATAATTTGAGATGCCTATAGGCATATCTGTGTTACCTCCTTGATACACGATTTTTAAGGCAAGGTATAAAAAGCCATGTGTAATTCAGATATTTCCGAATCAACTGATGTGAAACATCATATAAGAGACTTGATATATTAAGGAATTTTATAAATATTTATCAGATAAAATCATTCCCTAATCTATATTTTTTCACAAATCTGAATTTAAATTTCATTTGTTTTAAAGTAACAGGTACCCGTAGGTTAATACTCTTTCTTTCTGGCGTAGTACAACTGTTGTCAGTCTGTTGAAGTAAACAAAGAATGAGATGTGGGGTTTAGCCTATTTAAACATAATCTTAGATTATTCAAGGTGGGTCATCTTTTTAGCTTATTTTTCCACTGATAACTCTACTGCCTCTTATGTCTTTGGCTAGAAAGAGTTAATTACTTTTCCACCGACACAAATTGGCAAAGCCCTTTACAAGAAAGAAAAAATTATGTTCAGTCTGTGAAGTGTGTTTTCCCCTCATTTAATCAAAAACAGAGGTAAATGCCTTTCCACAGATCTCCCAGAGAACAATGACTCTCCATTCATATTTGTAGTCATGGGACCTGACCCGTTTTCATACAGAGTATCCCTGGAAGGGATGCTGAACAGTAAAGTCCTTCTATCCTCACTTGCCAGTTCATTTGCCACTTCCCCTGAGAAAAAATACCTCAGAGCAAAGCCATTCATTTTCAAAGGCAACATTACACAATAAGTGATGTTTTATATTATCCATCCTGTTACTATTCTAGTCCATTTATTCTCATTCAGAATTTATGAGTCCTTTTAAAATCAAGATGACTTTTCCCCAGATTTCTAGATGACCCATAACCTCCTTTACCAGCCCCATGATCAGGAAGTGGAAAGAGCATTGAGCAGACTTGGGGAGACACAGAATCCAATCTTGTCACCACTCCTAACAAGGCAGGCCCTCTCCTTTCTGGGAGGTGAGAGAGTCAGAAGTCATCATTTTCCTCCTCTCTGAGCTATTGTTCAACGTTTCTCCTTTTCTTTTTATGTAGTTCTGATGCTAAAGTAGTTGGTGACCTAGCCTTGTTTCTAGGAAGACACCCATCAGTGGAAATTACTAGAAGTACTGTGGCTTTCCAAGGTACACACTGGTCACCTGGTCCCACGTCATCTGTTGTAAGCACACCACACACAGAATGAGAGGTCTTCTCTCGTGAGTGCACGTGCACCCTCAGGTGGTGTGTGGGCAGCTGATACTTCTTGAGGAAAATTAGATTACAATACAGAAGGATTAGCCAAATTATAATCTACTTGCTTATCTCTAATTAAAGTCCTGTCTTTCTGCTTTCTGTTCATCTGCGGAAGTAAGATATGAGTAAAGTCTCCAGTCTTCTTCTTCTTTTTTTTTTTAATAGTAAAGTGTTAATTATGTCAGGACCAAACGTACATTTGATGACTCGTATTACTGAGACAATCATTCTTTAGTTTTCAGCAGGGAGCACAAAACTCCACTAATTTGGAGTTTCCTAGTGAAGAATGTATAATGACTTGGCTTAGGCTGAGATGAGGTTATGCCAGGCAAAGCATTTTAAACTGAAAAGAATGCACGGGCCCTAATACATGAATTATTTTTATAGAAATGGATTTTAACCATAGTTTTTTATTTATTCTTTGAGTCAAGAATGGCAGGGCCTACTAGAAAATACCTTGTTGAAAGTTATTATGTGTGGGGCGCCTGGGTGGTTCAGTCGTTAAGCGTCTGCCTTCGGCTCAGGTCATGATCCCAGGGTCCTGGGATCGAGCCCCACATTGGGCTCCCTGATCCACGGGAAGCCTGCTTCTCCCTCTCCCACTCCCCCTGCTTGTGTTCCCTCTCTCGCTGTGTCTCTCTCTTCAAATAAATAAATAAAATCTTAAAAAAAAAAAAGTTATTATGTGCAACAAAAAAAGCAATAAAAACAATATTTTATAATAATAATAACAATAGCTAAGATTAAACTTTTACTATCTACAAGGCACTATTTTAAGTATTTCATGGATATATAATATAATTAAATCTTCTCATTGACATAAGGAGGTAATATATTATCATCCTCATTTATATCCAAGAAATAGAGATGTTAAGAACTTCTCCAAGGACACACAACTAGTAGCTATTCAAGCTAGAATTGGAAAATACACAGCCTGATTCTAGAACTTTGACCACTATACTACACTGCCTTAAATGAATGAATTGGTAATTTAAACAGAATGGACTTTATTAGTCTAAAGTAATAAGGTTTCATCATTTGCTCTCATATCTCAGAGTATTTCAGTACAGTGTGAGAAGATGTCAAGTTTTACCACCGATAAAACAAGTAACTATATAGTAAGAAGAAATGTACAGAAAAAAATTCCTCCATTTTTTCATACATATTGTTAAGCTTTTGGTATCTATGATAGCTTTTCTACAGGTCAGAGTTGGCAGATCACAAAAAATGTACCAAGTACTATACTGAGCATTGAAGACACAGTAACAAAATTCTTGCTGTATATAGAGAGATCGATGATGAACAAATAAATAATTTATCTTGTCTCTAGTGGAGAGAAGTACTATGGATAGGAAAAAGCAGATTCAGGTGCTAAGTGTTTGAGGTAGTGTTTGATATTTTATGTAGTATGCTCAAGAGAGGCCTCTCTGGTTAGGTGATTTCTGAGCAGAGACCTAAAGGAAGTAAGGGAATGTACCATGTGGTTATCAGGAAAGAGGGTTCCAACAGGAGGAAGAGCAAGTGCAAAGATCCGGGGGCAGCAAAAGGCTTGAGGGTATAGGAAACAGTAAGGATCCTAATGTGGTAGAGAAGAGCAGAAGAGGAAGGCAGAGAGAGTGGGGCTGTAGGTTACATAGGGGCTCCTGAGCAATTGCTCAAGTTTGGCTCTTTTGTTGAGTGAGATGGAAAGCCATTCAAGTATACTAAAGAACTGTGACATGATCTGCTTTACATTTTAAAGGCATTGCCCTCACCATCATGTAGAGAATAGATAGAAGTGGGGCTAAGATGAAAACAGAGGAGATAATTAGGAGGCTATTAAAATAAGCCATCTGAGAGTAGACTGGAGCTTACACCAGGGTCAAAGCTTTGGAGATGCTGAGAAGGGATTGTATTGGGGATGTATTCTGACAATAGGATAGTTGGATGATTGGATGTGGTGTGTGAGAAACAGAGAAGAATCAAGATGACTCAAAATTTTTGGTCAGAGCAACTGCAGTAACAAGGTTGCCATTTATTTACTAAGATGGGGAAGAGGAGAGAATGGTGGGTTGTATTTTGGTGGGGCTATTGCAAAAAAAAAAAAAAAAAAGGCTTTGCAGGAAAACATAACACCTGAACAGAATCTTGAGTAGATATTATCAAGTTAGGGAAGGTCCTCCAGGGATGATGAACAAGGATGACTCATTTTCATCAGAATGGATACCATCAGCCAAGGCAAAGGTAGAAAAGAGAGTAAGAACGTTATGAGAATCACAAGTGGTCCATTCGGACTGAAGCAGAGAGCAGAAGACTGGGGAGGCCAGCAGGGCCCAAAGAATGAAGAGCCTTCCGCGTGTGCACTTTATTCTACAGGTACTTTGCCACACATGCCGAATCGAGAACCATGGTCTAACAGCATATCCTTAAAGTTCTTCTCATATGAAGTCAGCCTTCATCCATAATCTCATATAGGACTCGTTTTCTAATCATATGTAGCTGCCCTAATCCCATATAGATCTCTTTCTCTAGGCTATGAAATGTCTCGTCTGTCCCTATCATTTTATAAAACTTTACAAAAACTTCTGATAGTGGGCATCCACACGTCCACCATCTTACGCCTATTAACTTACAGCTTCCTGGGTGTCCTCAGAGACTCTAACATAAAGGGCCAGGCTAGTATAAAGTGGGTAAACCTGAGCACATCTAGCCTTGAGAGTGAGTACAGTGGGTACTGGCATGGTGGGAGGACGGGGCAGAAATGGCTTCTCCTCATCTGAGCTTCTTGAAAGAAAATAAAAACAAATGACAACAATGAAACTTGGTTAATCCTGATGGTAAACATGTATGCGGCTTAAGAACCCCCAAGATGGACAAAAGTGAAGCCCCACTCTGGCATACTTAAAGACGAAGAGAAAAAAATTCTGCTCTTTTTCTTTCATCAGATTTTCCTCCCAGATAACCCGGAAAACACATGGTTACCGATGTGTCTTTGGATCAACAGTGTCATTTTACTTGTAGGTGACCTTCAAGTTCTCTCAGCTTGCTGTTCTAGATATTTGTTTCACCATGATCAAATTCCTTGGACCACTGCGTACGTTTGTTGAATAAAGGGCATGGGGTATTTCAGTCTGGGCCTGGTCAGGATTTTGGGTTTCTAGGCAATTCAGTTAATGTTTTTGCCTCAATACCCATTAAAAAAGTAGAATAAAAGTAATTGCTTTACCTACTTTATAGAAAGAATAGGGTCTATGAGAGCACTTTATAAAATGCCTCACCAATGGTGAAGTACTTTACACATGTAAATTATATATTTCATAACATAATTATAATTTGTGAGTTATTTTTTCCTGAGCAGCTTATAAACTCATAATGGTCAGGACCTAATCTTTTCACCCCAATGGTTCCCATGTCAGTTGCTCATTAGTCCCGTTTGGGAAGCTTTTTAAAGATATACATTCCCAGCACCTGACCCATCCCAGATATCCTGACTCAGAATCGCCAGAGATGGGCTCAGGCATCAGAGCTCCCATATGACGCTGGCAAGATGCCAGATTGGGAAACTATTATTAGATGGCCCTGGATATTCTCTACCCCCAGTAATGCCCAGTATCAAGACATAGTAGGAACTTACGTTTGGTAATGGAGGAATATTAAAATAAAATGTCTCCGCAAGAGGTAAGGTTTTGAAAAAAATCACACTAATTTATAAATGACCATGTGATATTTTGATTAGAACAGGTGTTAATAGAAGAATAATTCCAAAAAAACCATCTTGAAGCTAAAATTGATCATCTGGTCTTGACTCCTGACTTCACATAAGAAGGAAAAGTGCAAAAGAAATAATGAATATCAAAATGTAACCTAGGATTGAGCCTGCTGCCATGGTGCTCTTCCTATTCCTCTTTTTCTCTCTGGGTATACAGCACACACACACACACACACATACACACACAGAGGCCTGGATTGGTATCACTTCTCTAGATTGCTAAGTAAAGTAACTCATTAGACACAAATGATTAATCATTTGAGTACTTGCTATGTTCAAAGCCTCATTTTATATAGATAAACAAGACTCTGGAATCTTGCTTAGAGGACAGAAATAAGACAAGTACACCTGTCACTGTGATACAAATAAATGAAGGTAACACCACCAGTTAAGATAGCCCCATGACCTCTCTCTGTGTACTTTACTTATGACCATCCTCCTGTGCAGTTGAAATCAGAAACCAGGGGGGATAAAGTTAATTAGTTAATTTAAGCATCAGAGTTAGAATGGATTAAAAGTAGAGAATGGTTATCAAACCAAAATACAAGTATATTAAAAGCAATTGTGCAGGATCAGTTTATGAATGACAAATGTCCTTCAAGGGGTTCCTTTGCATGAAGAGGCCCTTCAATACTTCACCAGATTACTCAAGAAGATTTACAGGTATGAGTCTCTGCTATAAGCACACGCTATGAGCTGAGAGGAGAAGGAAGCCCAGAAGAGAGACCAAGAAAGGCCTTCATGGAGGCATTCATATTTGGAATGGACTTCGGAAAATGGGGAAAACATTTAATAAGCAAAGACGGGAGGACGGCAGCGCTAGCAGCAGCTTGAGCTTTACGTGGGAGAAAACCTACCTGCTGGAGTATAGCAGTTTGGTAGCTGTCCAAGACCCTGGAGTGTGACCCACCCAACTGGCAGTTGCCCTTCTCAAGAACTAAAACGGCGCTTTCTCAGCTCTGACTGCAGCTGCACCCCAAGCCCCAGATACAGCCCCCGGGAAGCGGTTGCCCGGGCAGGCAGGAGCTCCGCCTCGGGAGGAGGTGGTAGAGAAAATAAGACAATTACTCTTTCTGTCTAGTTTGTGATCTCTGAAGAATAATTCCCAGATCCCGAACTTCAGATGACACATGGCTAATGTGAAGGCATATTCTTTCAAGAACACTTTGGCATATGGCCCCTGGCCATCCCTCCCCACTCTGATAAGAGAGATGAGAAAAAAGGAAAGGACAGGAAGACAAGAAAAGAGAACCGCAAATAGTTTCAAAAAATTTAAACAGATGAATTTTTCAAGCGAAACTGATGGAGACAGAAGAGGCTGGTTTTAGGACACGTATGAAAGGTTGGTGTAGTAATAGAAATAGTGACCAATTCCTTGAGCGCTGACCATGAGCATCGGGTTCACTATCTCCTTAAATCCTGACCACGACCTATACTCATCTCCATCTTGTAGATGAGGACACTGACCTGCCAAAGTAAATAACTTGCACAGATTCATAAAGTTTTTAAGTGGCTGAACCTAAAAAAGGACAGAACCTAGGTTGTTGACTCCAGGCACCCAGGCTCCTACCCCAGGAGGAGGTGTTGTTTGTTTGTTTGTTTGTTTTTTAAAAACTTTTTTTAAAGATTTTATTTATTCATTTGAGAGAGAGATCGAGACAGAGGGGGAGTGCACAAGCAGGGGGAGAGGCAGAAGCAGACTCCCCGCTGAGCTGGGAGCCCAACGTGGGGCTCAATCCCAGGACCTGGAGATCATGACCTGAGCCGAAGCAGATGCTTAACCCTCTGAGCCACCCAGGCGCCCCTCCTAACCCCACACTGTAATGCGATAAACCACCGAGGTTCAGCAATGGGAAGCTACTTGGTTACAATTATTTCAGTTTGCCTACCATAGACAGGTTTTCTCATTCTTTCTCATCATTAGTGATTCCAAAGTGACAGATACTTTATTAGCACCTCCCATTCAAGAAGAAAAATGCTAATGCTAATCCAGTATCTCTTTCCTTTTAACCAAACTTAAAAACATATTTATCTTTATGACTTCAGAAGGCCTCAGTCCCAGGTCCTATCTCCATCTTATTACTATCAAGTCCCTATTGTTTATTTATTTATTTAATTCCAGTATAATTAATGTACAGTGTTCTATTAGTTTCAAATGTACTGTCATTTCTCATTTTTTTTGACCTCTTGCTGCAATATATAAATAAATACTGGTCCACTTTGGATCTCTGCATCTTCATTTCTGGCTCCAGTGCCCACATGTTCCTAGGAAGAAAAGTCCTAGAAAGAACATAAGTTGCACATTGGTCCTGGTGTGATGCTAAAACTGTCTGTCACTGGCAGGGGAGGCCTGGATCTGTTGGGAGCATGAGTAATGGAGAACAAAGGCAAACTCTGTCTCTAGTTGTCTTTCCAAAAAGCCCAGATGATGGGTGGTTTCTATTTAAGCTTTAAATATGCAACATGTATTTTATTCACTTCGAAGTTTATCCGAATCTAACCATGGATAGAAAATAAAGCCCTTGATGTGATTTTACCATGGAGTACATACACACCGGGCATGAATAATTCTGTTTATACAGTGTTAGAAATGAAGAGACACTGGCCCACTCTTCTATTTTTAATGGTTGAAACTAAGGCCCAAAGAGCTTGGCATGATGTGCATAATGACCCACACTGAGCCATGCTCAGGATATCAACACCCATGAGTTTGAGAGAACAGACATTTACTAAATTTGTGCTATGGCTACTTGGGTCTGGCTCTGAGACTTTGACTATTATTTTTAAGTGGCTCTATTCTAAAACAAGAGCAAGTGGAGGAAAATTTGGGGTGTGTCTACAAATAAATATAAGGCCAACTCGAACGTAAGAATGAGAATGTTGGCCAAATGAAATAGGATTTTTTTTACTGTTTTAAAAATAGACTTTATGTTCTTTATTTTTTTAAGTAGACTTCACACCCAAAGTGGGGCTTGAACTCACGACCCTGAGATCAAGAGCCATATTCTATACCGACTGAACCAGCCAGGCACCCAAAATAGGATGTTTTAAATGCACATTTTGAACTCGAAGGGGTTCAGAACATGCCATGCCAAAATATTTTGCTTTGGTATATTGATTATTTTGAGCTGAATGCACTTGAGAAACAGTAGATGCAGGAAGCAGTCTCTGAATTCTCCCTTTCTACCTAAAAGCAAGTCATAAAATTTCTCATGAGAACAGTGCCCTCCCTGTACCAGGAAGAGAAGAATGTTCTTATCACCAGAGCATGAGAGTCTGTGCCAAAATGGACCTGTGCAAACAAACCTACTCAGATAACCCTGACCTTCCATCAGTTTCCCCCATATGTTTCCTAGTCACTGTCCCACAGTTTACTGTCCCAGCTCAAGCTGCTTTGTGTTGTACCATGCCCACAATTTATTCAACTTTTTGTGTAAAAAGACATATAAGCTTTTGGGCCTAACAGCTTCTTCAGGTCTTCATTTTCCTTCTGAAGACTCCTGTGTACATGTAAAAATATTAAATAACTTTGCTTGCTGTTTTCCTTGTAATCTGTCTGATGTCAGTTTAGTTCTCAAGCCTGCCATAGAACCTAGGGGGTAGAAAGAAGTTTTTCCTCTGGAGAGGAAAAGCTTGTTATATCACAATCAATCTTATGGCGAATTCTACATGACCAAGTAGAAGCCCTCTCATCCTCTTCACAAGATGTCCTAAATTCCTGGAAGATCCTTCACTCTTATCCCCATGAACCCCATACAGACACAAGCCTTCCAAGCAGAAGGTCGAAAATCACACATCATGTGATCAGGACTATGATGTAACACCCAAGTATTCTATAGGTAGCAATTCTGTAAGTGTTTCTCTCCAAAGACATCTTCTTGGAAAGCTCTACAGTTCTTAAAGCACATGTTTGCCCACATTTTTTTTTTTTTTTTAATTCATGAGAGACAGAGTGAGAGAGAAAGGCAGAGGGAGAAGCAGGCTCCCAAGGAGCAGGGAGTCCGATGCGGGACTCGATCCCAGGACCCTGAGATCATGACCTGAGCCAAAGGCAGACGCTTAACCATCTGAGCCACCCAGGCGCCCATGTTTGCCCACATTTTGACAAAGTATAAGATTAAATCTATTTTAGAATGGAAAGACATTTAAAACTAATCAACCAGCTCCATGGCTTCATGAAAGAAAATAATATTTTAATACCCCAAAGATCAGAAGGACATAATATCCAGCTAAAGTTACTGAACAAGGGCAGTTGGCAACCTTAAATAAAACACACAAACACAACCCTGTCTTAATTTTGAGCACTTCATTATGGACCAGGAGCAGTCTACAGACTGGCATTTGAAAACCAGAGCTATCTGCAATGGGGAGCCACTGAATGTTCTAAGAAAGGAAGTAACAAGGATAGATTTGTCAAGGAAAGACATGTCTGATGACAGAGACTATGGATTAAGGAGCAACTGGGCAGAGTGATAACTCCCCATGTGCTGCATATAAAGAAAACCATACTCTCCTTCCCTTTAAAGGATTAAAAACAATCTAATTATTTTCATGAATGTATACTACATGTGCCTAGTTAATGATTGAGAATGTATACTATACCAAATTATATTAGGTGATGAGTAAAACGTGGCAAACAATTGGAGACGAGCACAAATAAGTTGGGAAAGAAGGGGAAAGGAGAGAGGATGGATAGGACTGGGAAGTGTGGGGAGACCACAGCAGACACTGGAGAGCCATTTGCCAAACCAGTTTCCTCTTCTTCCTGGACACATAACTATGGTACATTTCCAAGAGTCCCTTGCAATTAGGTGTGCCATTCGACACAATGGAACTTGAGTGGAAGCGATACTGGGCACTCACAAGCTGAGAGAGCAGAAAAATGGATGTGCCTCTTTCCACTCACTTTCCCCATTGCCAGCTGAATACAGAAGACTCTGAGGCCTAGCAATGGGCAGAGACAGAAGGTGGAAAGAACCTGGGTCTCTGAGCGAATGCATGGGAAGCTCCTCACCTACCAAGAATACCTGCCCTGGACTGCTATATAAATGCGAAGACAAACAAATTTGCTGGTGTGAAACCACTACAGTGCTTGAGTTTGTTACATCAGCAGCAATACCATAAAAACATGGCATCCAATTCTCATGCCTAAAATTTAAAGAAAATAATAGCTTTATTGAGATACAATTTACATACCCCACATTTACAACTCAATGGCTGTTAGTATGTTCACTGAATTGCAGCCATCACTGCCACTGAATTCTGGAACACTTTGGTCACTCCGCAAAGAAACTCATTAGCAATCTCTCCCCATTTCTCCCAACTCCCCCAGCCATAGACAACCACTAATCCCTTTTTTGGTCTTTATAGATGTGCCTATTCCAGATCTGTCCTATAAACAGAATAATACAAAATATGGTCTTTTGTGACTAACTCCTTTCACTTGGCACAACATTTTCAAGGTTCATTCATGTAGTATGTACTTCATTCCTTTTTATTGCTGAATAGCATTCCATTGTATGGATATACCATATTGTACTTGTCAATGACTCATGCCCAATCTTTTATTATCTCCACTGTAGACCCTTTAAAATACTCTATCACCATAATAAAGAGGAGATTCATTTATCTACAGAATACACAAACACATTCAAATTCTTGTAGGTAGGTTAACAACTATCAACATTTTACAAAAAAAAGGGTTATTTGATTTAAAATCACTCAGAAAATTTGAAACTCCCTTCAAAGTAATAATATTCAAAGTCCCCAAGAGGAAAAAAAAACAAACAAGAGAAAAGCATGGTTTCAGACCTTTTCACTCAAGAATTTTAAGGAAAAAAAATAAGGCATTGTAACCAGACAGTCTGGTAGCAGCCTCCATAAGGATATATCTTGAGGAGGAACCCAAGGAACTAAATCTAATGTCAACACAAAGCAATTAAGTAGAAATTAGATATTGCTGGGTCAGGGAAAAAAGTTCATTAAAGGAATCAAGTTTCAGTGTTTTTCTAAAGGTAAATCCCAGCTAGTCTAAAAATCATTAAATCTTAATGACAGAGTCATTTGTTGGTGGTGTTTACAAATGAAATATTAACATATTTCTGTAGCCTGGAAATTTAGAACTGTGATTGCATTTCCATTTAGAGAAGTTCAATTTCTGAGATTTACAAGACAAGAGTAAAACACTGCAGAAAAGGAAAGGGCTCTTTCTGTATTTGCTCTCTTTAGGTCATCAGGAGGACAATCACAAAGAAAGAACTGACTGCATGCATTGGATTAGTTTGATAGACATTCAAGCCCCCCTTGCTTCATGGACTCAGTGGTGGAGCCAAGAATATAAAGATATAGAGACATTGGTTTGGTAATTATAACAGAATATAGTAAGACCTATAAGAAAGGGAAACTTGGAGAGAATGGCTAATTCTAACTGGGCTCCTTGTCTTGATGGAAAATACATGTGTCAAGTCTTTAAGGATAAGCACATTTGCTATGTGAGAAGGAAAGCAAGAGAATTATAGACAGTGGTAATGGGATGCACAGAGATTTGGAGGCATGGAAGGGCATGGCAGGTGTAGGAAAAAGGGAGACATGCAAGAAAGAATTACGGAAAACGGAAAAGTAGGTTGAAAACTAGTTTGGGATCAGTCTATAAAGGGACATGTATGGCAAGCTTATGTGTTTAGATTTTGTTCTTTAGCCAGCAGAGAATTAGCAGATTTTTTTTTTTTAAGGAGAAAGAAGTACATGGTTGGACTCTTTAACAAATTTTACTGGAAAAACAAATACAAAAGAATAGTATAAAAATTACCATCTCTATATCAGCCACTAAACAGTTATCAAAATTTTACCACTTTTCCTCATTTTATTTAAATGAAGGATTTTAAAGCAAACCTCTCACCTGATCTTTTTCCACCCTGAAACTCTACATACGGATATGTTTTTATCTAACCATGATACACATTCACATCTAACTAAATTAATATTGTATTGACATCATTTAACCATTTGTGGACTGAAATGCCCTCAGTTTTCCCATTAATACCTTTTTTACAGTAGGTTTGCTCAAATGAGGATCCCAATTAATTTCCCATGTTGCATTAAGTTGTAATGATTCTTAAAAATCTTAACTGGGCACGTGGGTGGCTCAGATGGTTAGGCGTCTGCCTTCGGCTCGGGTCATGATCCCGGGGTCCTGGGATCGAGCCCCACGTCAGGCTCCTGGCTCAGCCCAGAGCCTGCTTCTCCCTCTGCCCCTCCCCTTGCTCATGCTCTCTCTCTCTCTCTCTGTCTCAAATGAATAAATAAAAATTTTAAAAAATCTTAACCTAGAGCTCTTTTTATTCATCTCTCCCTCTTTTTTAATTTAATTTTTTATTTTATTTTTATTATGTTATGTTAGTCACCATACAGTACATCATTAGTTTTTGATGTAGTGTTCCATGATTCATTACTTGCGTATAATACCCAGTACTCATTGCAACACGTGCCCTCCTTAATACCCATCACCGGGCTACCCCATCCCCCCCACCTCCCCACCCTCTGAAACCCTCAGATTGTTTCCCGGAGTCCATACTCTCTCATGGTTCGTCTCCCTCTCTGATTTCCCTCCCTTCAGTTTTCCTATCCTTCACCTACTGTCTTCTGTGCTATTCCTTATATTCCACATATGAGTGAAACCATATGATAGTTGTCTTTCTCTGCTTGACTTATTTCACTTAGCATAATCCCCTCCAGTTCCATCCATGTCATTGCAAAAGGTGGGTATTCATCCTTTCTGATGGCTGGGTAATATTCCATTGTATATATGAACCACATCTTCTTTAACCATTCATCTGTTGAAGGGCATCTCGGCTCCTTTCACAGTTTGACTATTGTGGACATTGCTGCTATGAACACTGGGGTGCATGTGGCCCTTCTTTTCACTACATCTGTATCTTTGGGGTAAATACCCAATAGTGCAATTGTTGGGTCATAGGGTAGCTCTATTTTTAACTTTTTGAGGAAACTCCATACTGTTTTCCAAAGTCACTGTACCAACTTGCATTCCCACCAAGAATGTAAGAGGGTTCCCCTTTCTCCACATCCTCTCCAACATTTGTTGTTTCCTGCCTTGTTAACTTTTTCCATTCTAACTGGTGAAAGGTAGTATCTCATTGTGGTTTTGATTTGAATTTCCCTGGTGGCTAATGATGATGAACATTTTTTCATGTGTCTGTTAACCATTTGTATATCTTCTTTGAGGAAGTGTCTGTTCATGTCTTCTGCCCATTTTTTGACTTGATTATTTGTTTTTTGGCTGTTGAGTTTGAGAAGCTCTTTATAGATCTTGGATACCAGCCCTTGATCTGTAATGTCATTTGCAAATATCTTCTCCCATTCTGTGGGTTGCCTCTTTATTTTGTTGACTGTTTCCTTTGCTGTGCAGAAGCTTTTTGTCCTGATGAAGTCCCAAAAGTTCATTTTTGCTTTTGTTTCCCTTGCCTTTGGAGACGTGTCTTGAAAGAAGTTGCTGTGGCCGATATCAAGGAGGTTACTGCCTAGTTCTCCTGTAGGATTTTGATGGATTCCTGTCTCACATTGAGGTCTTTCATTCATTTTGAGTTTATCTTTGTGTATGGTGTAAGAGAATGGTCGAGTTTCATTCTTCTGCATGTGGCTGTCCAATTTTCCCAGCACCATTTATTGAAGAGACTGTCTTTTTTCCATTGCATATTTCCTCCTGATTTGTCGAAGATTAGTTGAACATATATTTGAGGGTCCATTCCTGGAGACTCTATTCTGTTCCATTGATCTATGTCTGTTTTTGTGCCAATACCATGCTGTCTTGGTGATCACAACTTTGTAACACGGCATGAAATCAGGCAACATGATGCTCCCAGCTTTGTTTTTCTTTTTCAACATTTCCTTGGCGATTCAGGGTCTTTTCTGGTTCCATACAAATTTTAGGATTGTTTGTTTCAGCTCTTTGAAAAATGCTAATGGTATTTTAATAAGGATGGCTTTGAAAGTGTAGATTCCTCTGGGCAGCATAGACATTTTAACAATGTTTATTCTTCCAATCCATGAGCATGGAATGTTTTTCCATCTTTTTGTGTCTTCCTCAATTTCTTTCATGAGTGTTCTGTAGTTTCTAGAGTATAGATCCTTTACTTCTTTGGTTAGGTTTATTCCTAGATATCTTATGGTTTTTGGTGCTGTTGTGAATGGAATCTATTCCCTAATTTCTCTTTCTTCAGTTACATTGTTAGTGTATAGAAAAGCAACTGATTTCTGTGCATTGATTTCGTATCCTACCACATTACTGAATTGCTGTATGAGTTCTAGTAATTTGCGGGTGGAGTCTTTCGGGTTTTCCACATTAAGTATCATGTCATCTGCGAAGAGGGAGAGTTTGACTTCTTCTTTGCCAGTTTGAATACCTTTTATTTCATTTTGTTGTCTGATTGCTGATGCTAGGACTTCTAGTACTATGTTGAAAAATAGTGGTGAGAGTGGGCATCCATGTCATGTTCCTAATCTTAAGGGAAAAGCTCTCAGCTTTTCCCCATTGAGAATGATATTCTCTGTGGGCTTTTCATAGATGGTTTTTATGAAATTGAGGAATGTTCCCTCTATCCCTACACTCTGAAGAGTTTTAATCTGGAAAGGATGCCATATTTTGTCAAATGTTTTTTCTGCATCAATTGAGAGGATCATATGGTTCTTCTCTCTTCTTTTATTAATGTGTTCTACCACGTTGATTGATTTGCAGATGTTGAACCACCCTTGCATCCCAGGAATAAATCCCACCTGGCATGATGGATAATCCTTTTAATATACTGTTGGATCCTATTGGCTAGGATCTTGTTGAGTATCTTGGCATCCATATTTATCAGGGATATTGGTCTGTAATTCTCCTTTTTGATGGGGTCTTTGCCTGGTTTTGGGATCAAGGTAATGCTGGCCTCATAGAACAAGTTTGGAAGTTTTCCTTCTGTTTCTATTTTTTGAAACAGCTTCAGAAGAATAGGTATTATTTCTTCTTTTTTCATCTCTCCCTCTTCTATTCCCATACTGTTGACTTACTAAAGAAACTTGGTATAATGTCCTGGCGTCTGTCCCACATATTGCATTTATTGTTTGCTTCTTTGTTGATATAATTTAACTTCTCTTATATTTTTCCATTTCCTACAAAGGGTAGTTTACTCTAAAAGGCCTAAAGACTCAGCTTCAATTTTCTTAAGACAAGAATACCCCATAGGTTGTATTCTATACTTTAGATTGCATCTATTTGAGAGGCACTTAATATCTGGTTGCTGCACTCACAGGGATGCTAAGATTGATGATCAGATTTGCTTCCAAGATGACTTTACCAGTACTGTGTGGAGGATGGACTATGGTGAAACCACTTTGGTAGCAGGCACATCAGGCATTACAGCACTACAGGAGCAAAGAAGTGGAGTGATCTAAGTCAGGAACAATAGATAAACAGCGAGAACGTCATATTCAAGAAATAATTCTGGAGTAGAATTATTGGAAGACTGGAAATATACTCCAAGTTTAAATGGGGGTTAAGAGTTGGAGCCGGTGAGAAAGTGGTTGAGGACAAAAGAACATAAGCTCCGTGACAGCAGACAACTATATGTATGTTGCCTGATACTGAACCCTTAATGCTTAGCACGGCGCTTGGCATGCAGTAGGTATTCGATAAATATTTGTTAAGTGCATGTATGAATGGATGGGTGGGTAGATGGGTGGAGAGGTGGTGCATAAACTTCGAAAATAGAAGACTAATTAGATGTTCACACCACTACTAATAGCTGGGGAGAGAATTTGAAACATCCATCAAATTTGACTTTCCTTCAGGATATTTCTCTAGTGATCATTAGTACCTCAGGAAAATGCTTGATGTTGTAAAGTATATTTCAAATCATATAGCCCAGGGATGTAAAGAAATATCTAAATAAATCTCAATGTATTCCTTGGAATATGTATCTGGATTATAGGAATATAGGAATGAACTTCTGATTTTTTTTTTAGGCTCAAATCATATAGAAGTTTCAGAAAGTTACTAGGATGGTAATAATGTGAGAAATCAGGCATGTCCACTGGGTAACATTTCACATGGTAAAGTCAGGAGCATTAAAACTAATTACAAATTTTCAAAGCCAAAATGTGTTTTTTTGAAAAGATCAATAAAATCAATAAACCTTTAGCCAGGTCAACTAAGAAAAAAGAGAGATTATACAAAATTACAAATATAAAAAATGAAAGAGGGGACATTACCACAGATCCCATTGACATTCAAAGGGTAATAAAGGAATATTGGGCCCACAAATTTGATAATCTATATGAAATTTACCAATTCTTTGAAAGGCATAATCTATCAAAACTTGCACAAAAATAAATAGAAAATCTGAAAAGGACTGTATCTATTAAAGAACTTGAATACATGATTAACAGCCTTTCAAAAACAGTGACAGGCTCAGATGTGTTCACTGGTGAATTCTCCTTAACATTTAAGGGAGAAATTATACCAATTCTGTATAATTTCTTCCAGAAGAAAGAAGTAGAGGGAATACTTCCTCAGTCTACAAGGCCAGCATGCTTGCCAAAACAAAGACATTACATGAAAAGAAAACTAAAGACCAAGCTCTCTCATGAACACAGATACAACAATCCTTATAATATATTAACAAGTTGAATCCCACAATATATACAAAGAATTAAACACCACAACTAAGTCTGATTTATCCCAGGCATGCAAGGTTGGTTCAGCATTAAAAAAAATCAATTCGTGTAATCACATCAACAGGTAAAGAAGAAATATCACATGATCATATAAAGAGATGAAGAAAAATATTTGACAAAAGCCAACAGTCACTGATGTGGCTCTCAGCAAACTAAGAACAGAGGGGAAATTAAACTTGTTGAAGAACATCTACACAAAAACCCTAGAACTAACATCAGACTTACTGATGAGAAACTCAAAGCTTTCCCACTAAGATCAGGAACAAGACAAGTATGTCCTGGGTCATTACTGTTTTTGCATTCTGATTCAACCAGTTTGGATAATTGGCCTATCCCTGATCTAATCACTGGAGTTACTTTATTTTCTGATTGGCTAGGTCTGTGCCATATGCACTCTGCCATATAGAAGAATGGCTAGATCCCAAAGGAAATTTTGGATACTGCTACTATAAAAAGGGCAAATGCATTCTAGGAAGGTGAAAACAATAAAACGTGCTCTGGGTTTGTACTATGCTTTCGCAGTTATCCTATTATCATTACCATCTCCACTTCATAGATTAAAAAACTGAAACCCACTGAGGGGTGTGGTTAGGGTGAAAACTCCATTCTCCTCTTTCTCAGCCTGGTGTTCTTCCACTGGACTAGACTGTTCTGCATACTAGGAAATCCGTTATTCCAAACATGAATAAAAGAACGCTTCCCCCAGAAAAAGTGTACTTTTTTTTTTTTTTTTTTGCTGGCTAAAATAAATGACTTTGCAGTAAAATATAAAAGTTCCTCTTTCCAAATTATCAGTTGTTATTCCAAATGTTTCTGAAATCAAAATGATGAATGGGATAAGAATCAGCTCCTAGGAAAGTTGATGGCCCTAAAGGACAGCACTTCCTCATTATTCACATTGATCTTAAAAAGATTTCATGATTCAAATAGCAAAGTAGCTGGCAGAGTGTGCTAAGGTGTGTTGCTTACCATCCGAGAAATCACCCGAGTGCCCTTCTAATAATAAGATTTATGTAGTTACTGGTTTAAATTTCAATATATTCTAGCTGAATGGTTAATTTCGCCCCCATAAAGGAAGACATTAAAATGAATGTCTTTCACTCAGTGTAATGAGTGGTCTGTGTTGAACCTAACTGAAACTGTAACAACCTAAAATAGTTTACTTGAATAAGATTTGCTTTTTAATAAAATGGGCTGACAAATGGGAAGGAGATGAATATTTAAAATTCAGACTATTCTATTTTGGCTCCTCTTGCTCTTTGCTTCCTCCTAGAAGCACAAAATGGCAGAACTAATAAAGTTTTTCTTGACAAATAGATTTTATATTCCACAGGAGCAAAGACCATTCCTATTGTACTCACTGCCTGGCAGCCACACAGAGACTAGCATAGGGGAGGTAAATAAAGAGTGTTGAATAAATGAGTAAGCAAATAATTTATGTAACTTTCTTAGAGGGATGAGAGCCTTCCAGCTTTTGGATTCCATTGTGACACACTTTGTTTTCTAGAACTCTAAGCCCAAATTTCAGAAAGTCCTTCTAACTATAACCCCAATTTTAGAAATCTCTCCCTCTCCTCAGAATGCTCTTGTATTTTCTGCTCATACCCCCTCACTTGGAATTTATTTACTGCTTGTTATTTTCATGTATGTATTTTATCTTCCTCAATTAAACTGCAAGTTTCTTGAAACATAGATTTATCCTCTTTATACCCACTACAACTTAATTCAACCCTCAAATTCATAAGTTTGAATTTCCACTTGTTTCTGATAACCTAGACAGTTTTGGGGAAGATATACTCAAAGGAAATATGCTACAATGTTTAAACATAAAATAAATAAAAACCAGGCCACAGAAAATGAGAGTCCATGTAAATAGAAGGAAAGGATAAATTCTTTTGGAGTTAATGACGTAATTACACTTGGGCCAGAAATTTGGTTCTGAGAAAAAGGGAGACACCCTAATTACATGTCGATAGCTATGTAGTGGCAGAAACCTCTCCCCTCTGAAATTAAACCCATAGAGAAATTTATCAGGGGCCATCGTGTAAGAAAGCAAATGGGCATTGGAGCCAGGTGGTCCTGGTTTCCTATCTCATTTTCTGCCCTTTCCTAATTGTGTGACTTGGGGCAAGGTATTTAACCTCTCCAGATCTCAGTTTCTTCATTTTGGAAAATGAGGACTTACTGGTAACTATAAAACCCACAGAATTATTATAAGGAGTGTTATTGTTAAGCCAGTTTCTTTTCCTCCTCCCCCCTCTCCTTCCTCCTTTTCTTCCTCTCCTCCTTCTTCTCCTTTTTCTGTTTCTCCTCCTTCTCCTTCTTCTTCTCCTCCTCCTCCTCCTCTTCCTCTTCTCTTTCTCCTCCTTCTTCATCATAATTATGGTAGTAGGAGTAGTAATAGTCAATACTATTGCATGCTTACTATACCAGGCCCAATGCCAAGGGCTCCATGTGTCATGTCTCATTCCCTCTTAATCTCTCCTTGTGAGGGAGGTGACTAAAGTAGCGGGGGATGAAGTAACTGGCCTAAGGTCCCACAGCTAGCAGATGGTGTGACTCTCCGTGGGCACTCAATCAAAGTTAATTCCCTTTTCCTTGCATGGCTTGGTGAATATCTCCCACTACCACATTTTTACAAAAAGAATAACTGGGTGCCTGATTTCCTACATGTGTCATTTCCTCAGGACTTCAGGGCATCTTTGGACCATATTTGGACCAATGTAAAGAGGAAATGGCAGATGACACAGAAATCGCAAGTCTCTCAAGAATTCCACTAAATAATCTTCTATGTGCCTTCTTTGCATGGTTGTATGCTTTAGTTTAGATCCGTCAGGTCAAACCACAGCTTCCTCTGACTCTGCCTCACTGAATTTTCCCTGGTTGCTGGACACAGTGACATATTGCCCCTCCAGCCTCATCCCTTCACTCTCTGACAGAAGTCAAGTGCATTTACCACTTAAGTGAGATACAGGGAGTCAAAGAACAGACTGAAGAGGTCCGAGTTCACTACTGATAGAGTGAATAAACTGGACAAGCTTAGTAGTTGTCTAATGGTTTCTTTAGGGACCTGTCTTAGGGACTGAGACTCTAGGGGAAGGAGGAGATTAAGATGTTCTTGGTCCCTCACTTAAATCTGGGCGGCTCCAGTTTTATTGATTTTTATTTACTGGGTGTTGGCTTTAATTTGGTCTAAAAAAGAGCTTCTGAGTCATTGAAATAGATGATTTTTTTTTGAAGTAGATGATTGTTAATGGTCCTGGTTCAACAATCTCTGAATGCACATCCATCCAAGGATGTACTGACTGCCTTACGTGGGAGCTTGGTGTTACAATTTGCTACTAGCCATAGGCTAGTTAAGAGAAGTTATAGGAGAGACTTTCTTCCTTCTCTTGGCTAACTTCTGAAAAGAAGTAAAATACTTCAAATGATATCCCTTCTCTGAAACTAGCAAATAGTGGTCACAGGAAGGCATTGGTTGCAAGTGAGACCAGATGAACTGGGAAATTATTTACTGTTTCCAGCAAATTAGCTGGAGGAAAAAAAGAACCCTTTCTCCCCTTTAGCACTGTGGGGAGGAAGTAAACAAAACATTCCATCCGATGTGATTCAGAATTTCCCAGATGCAAAGCCAGTCGGCCCACTGGAGAGCTCTAAATCACTAGGACTTTCCCAAAGTATCCTCAAAGCACAGAATCATCTCGTGTGAAAGAAACAGGGACAGAGTGAACTGCCCTCCGGGCTTGCAGTCAGAGGATCTGGTTGTGGTCTTTTCTATGCCTCTCCTTGTTTGGAATTGAGCAAGTCACTTTCCTCGCTGGTCTTGATTTCCAGATCTGTTAAAGGAAGGTTCTGGACTAGATATGTATTATTAAATAAAGTCTCTTCTTGCTACAACACAGTGTTCCTCCAAATAAACTAGGAGTCAGCCAAATGAACAGCCCCGAGTCCTCTGGCCTGTGTAACACCTCTTATTATTGAAGAGAAATGCCTCAAACCCCAACCCTGTAGACCGTAATACACCCACTGACCCTCCCCTTGGTACCTCCAAAGTTTACTGGGAGGGTTACATTCTTCTTAGGCATATCTTATTCAGATGGTCTATTTACACTGAGTTCTTCTTGATGCTGTGTTTTTTCCTTTCATGGTTGATTTTTATAGTTCTCTGTACTTTATGTTGATGTTTCAGGACTGCCCCCCCTTTTTTCAATTGCCCCTAAATACCACATATTATAAAGAGGACCAGGTAATAGACTTTAGCAACAACAATGAATAGGGAATAACAAAGAAAGGGTTACATTACAGGAAAGTAGGTCACTTAAAACTGAATTTTAAGTGTTTCTATTCTTAAAAGTCGCATGTCATGGTTGTCACAGAGAACCTTCCACCTGCCAAATTTTTTTACCTCCATCAGCCCCTCACTCCTTGCTCACTCCCCTCCTTTCTATGTCCCCGCCAGGGAAATTCCTAGATACTTCAGATTTGCCCCAGTTCATTTCCTAGAGCAATTCAGCTCTCTCTCTTTTCTAATGATACTCTTTTGCCATGCTTGGGGCTAAGTGTTCCACATCTAAAAAGGGTCAACACATTCTTTTCTAATTGATCTCTGTGCTTCAGTTTCCTCATCTGGAAAATAAGAAAAATCATATTTCTGTGAGTAATTATGAGGCTTCAATGAGATGATGCCTACATGGTACCCCAAAGAGTACCTGGTACATGGGAGGTCCTCAATTAATGTTAGCTATTATTAGCTACCGGTATTTGCAATACTACATAATCTTCTTTTGAGGATTAGAGACAAAGTGTGTAATACAGGGCCTGTCTCATGGAAGGCATATAAAAACACATAAATGTGCTAATACTTACAGAAGTCTACTCTATACCAAGCACTCTTCTATTTATGCACATTTAATATTCATGACAACCAAGAAAGAGGGCTGCCTTTCTTTTCCTCATTTCCCAGATGAGGAACCTGAAGCATAAAGAGGTTAACTAACTTGCCTTAGGCCACACAGCTACTTAGTGACATAACTAACGCTTAAACTCAAGCAACTGGGTTTCAGAGGCTGTGTTTTTACCCACCATGTTGTTCTGCCTTTTTTTTTTTTTAGTAGTAGCATTCATTAATAAATGAGGACAGAAAGTTTACTAAATGCATTTTCTAACTGTAGCAATTTATAACAAGAAACAAATTCTCCTAACATACTTTTTAAAAAATTTTTATTTAAATTCTTGTTAGTTAACATACAGTGCAATATTGGTTTCAGGAGGAGAATTCAGTGATTCATCACTTACATACAACATCCATGCTCATCATAATAAGTGCCCTCCTTAGTGCCCATCTAATCCATCCCTCCACCCACCACCTCCCTCCATCAACCTTCAGTTTGTTCTCTTTTGTTAGTAGTCTCTTATGGCTTGTTTCCCCCTCTCCTTTTTTTCTTTTCCCCCTTCCATTATGGGGGGGGATACTATATGAGTGAAATCATATAGTATTTGCCTTTCTCTGACTGACTTATTTCACTTAGGATAATACACTCTAGCTCCATCCACATCATTGCAAATGGCAAGATTTCTTTTTTTATGGCTGAGTGATATTCCATTATATATATATATATATATATATATATATATATATATATATATATTACATCTTCTTTATCATTCATTCATTGGTGGATATTTGGGCTCTCTCCATAGTTTGGCTATTGTTAATAATGCTGCTATAAACATTGGGGAGCATGTGCCCCTTTGAATCAGCATTTTTATATCCTCTGGATAAACACCTAGTAGTATGATTGCTGAATCGTGGAGTAGTTCTATTTTTAACTTTTTGAGCACCCTCGAAACTGTTCTCCAGCATGGCTGCACCAGCTTGCATTTCCACCAACAGTGCATGAAGGGTCCCCTTGCCCTATATCCTCGCCAACACCTGCTGTTTCTTGTGTTGTTCATTTTATCCATTCTGACAGTCCTAGCATACTTTTAAAGATAGTTTTTGGTAGTTCACTAGGTCTTCCAGGAATGTTTTCAAGAAGTGTGATTGCTTTTTAATTGCTTTCGGTAACATTCATCTCATGTCTAAACTGTAAGAGAAGAAGCGACGCTGGACAATGCTGGTAAAACCATGAGATCTCAACACCTGTATCAAGAGAGTATTGAACTTCAGAGGTCCCTCTATTTGTTTAGGTGTATAAGACACAGAGATGACCTTATTAATGGAACTAACAGAACTAATGGAACTCAGGAATATGAGAGTGGACCTGAAAAACGTTTAGTATTTAAACAAAGCAAAGCCAACAACAAAACCAATCTGGTGCTTCCTTCATAGTCACACAAATTGTTCCTGTCCTGCATTGTAATTAAGCATTGGGGATCAGCTACCCACTAAAATGGGGCAGTCAAAATTACTTTTCTAAGATCAAACCAAACTTTTTATGTGGCAGCTTTGGGGACAAGTACTCCAGTGAAGGAAAAGAGAGGGTTTAGGGTTCCAGATGGGGGTTGCAGATCTGTGGGGAGATTGTCTATGGTCCTTCTTGAAATAAAGGCCTTTTACTGGGGCGTGTGTGTGAGTAGATGCTAGATTGGTTGCAAACCCAGGACCCATTCCTCTCTCCCCCATTATAATGCATTTCCGCTTTCTAACATAACCTAGGCTTTTTGCAGATATCTACTCCATATATACATGTGTTTCAGAGGGCACTAACCCCCTCCTCCCCAGCTCCAGCAAGTGGTCCCTGATTATCCTGATTAAGTCAAGCCAATCATTGTCATCTCATTCTCTTGGCTAAATCACTGAACCCAGTATAGACCCATATAGGTATAGACCTGTGATGCAAAATGTGAGACATTTACTGGCGGCTTCTGGGAAATGTATCCGGGTTCTAAAAAGAAACACCCCAGAGACCACCCCTCTCTGCTTCTGGACAATTATTTTGTCTCAAAGTAATGCCTGTAACAGATAGAGGCCTTTTGTGTGCTAAGGATCGCACAACAGAGAGAAGAAAGCCTGGATCTTTGATGATACTCTAGAGTCATGGACTCTACTGCTCATAGTGCCTGACTTGGGTTCTGTCTGGCTCTTTCAGTTGCGCGAAATAATAAACCTCCTCATTGTTCAAGGCAGTTGGAGTTAGACTTTGCTCTCGTTTGGACGCTCCGTGCGTTCTCAGTCATAACATGCATGTATGTCTTTGTGCAGCCAGTGCCAGGACATGGATGGGGAACATAAGGTTAGCCAGACTGCTTCTAGGGAAAGGCGGTAGCTCCCCTCAGCTAAGATAAAACAGAAGTTCAGGATTTTCCTAACACCTGAAAAATGGCAGCTTGGCTATCCAGCGTGGTTCAGGGACCAGCAGCATTAGCCTTACCTAGGAGCTTACTTGAAATGAAGAATCTCAAGCCCCAACCCTGACTACTTCATCAGAACATGTGTTTTAACAAGATTGGTAGGTGTTTCCTGTACACCTTCAAGTTGGAGAAGCATTATCAGAGGATGCTTGAGTCCTGGAAGAGAAGCAGGAGAAAAGGGCCCAGAAACAGGGTTCCCCAGGTATTTCTTGAGGAGCGTTCAAGGCTTAGCTTCCCTCTCCTTTCCCTTGTTCCTAGCTGGAGGGAAGGGTCTGGAAACCATTCACATGTGCTAGCCCTTCTCCTGGTCCCCTTCTCTAAAGATGTTTCTCTTTGACTCTTTGAAACCAAAATCACAACCCTGACATGGAAGATTCTAGGACTATTACTCTGACGCCCAGGTGACAAGGGATGCTTCTCCCTGATCCCGATGCCTCAGAGGGCTTTCCATTAAGTAGCTGGAGCCACACTTCACAAACACAGCCATTAGTTGTGAATTCAACGTGGGGCAAGAAAAGCTGGGGTGGAAGGATGGCCAGTCCACGGCAGCCTTCAGAGCAGAGTGTGTTTATGAGGTACTCAGGCACAACCTGGTACATAATTTGTGGAGCTTGGTGCAAAATGAAAATGCAGGGTCCCCAACTCAAGAATTATGAAGAATTTTAAGAAGGCAGTATTCGAGCACTAGACCAAGGGCAGGGCCCTTCTAAGCTTCGTGCAGCTGTGCCCGTGAAGCCAGCCCCGCTTTCAAGATAAAAAGGAGCAGAAGACAAATGGACACAATGGTCTCTTTCAAAAAAACTTTTTACAACGATGAGAAATTGTCATTGGAACAGGTCCAAGATGGGTTCATGGGGAATAAGGTTGTGAGAAAACCATTCGTACCAAATATCATTTATTCATTTCTTAGTTCCAACCTACCACATGCAAGGTACATGGCTAGCATCTTGGATACGAATTTAAAAAAAGAAGAGACATCCCCCTTCCTAATGGGGCTCCACTTTAGTGGGCAAACTAACATGACAATAGGCCTATAATCTGAGGCAGCAGGTCATGATAATAGAATAATCCAAAAAGTATTTAGTATTTGAAACTGAATCACCAATCCATAAAATCTAAGTGTCTTCTCTAGGTGAGGAAATTTCCCCATCCTAATAAAAGTTATTGGTGTGTGTGGTGAGCTTTTTAAATGAGGCCAAGAAGCAGGTTGTTCTAGGGTACCACAAGTTGAGTTTCTGGTTGAAGGACAAGGCACATCATTTTGCCTACATGGAAATTTTGTCAATTGTGTACCTACCTATCTTCCTCACGTATGAAATCTGGCCCTTATTCCTTTTTTTCTTCACTATATCCTCAAAAGACCTATCCCAATTCCATTGCCAAAGGTGGGCAGATCAAATGAAGTGACCCATTTTCCTGATGTGTTTGGAGAATGCTTGGCAATGTCTAAGAGACCCAAACTTGGGCATAGGAGAGAATGGAGAAATCTGTATTTAGAGTCAGTCTCAAATTAAAAAGAGGCAGCTTATTTTAGACCTTTCAAATCCCAGTAAGTGAGCAATTTTCACATCTTTGAATACCAAATCCAATTAACCTTTTGTAGAGGATTTTGAAGCAAGCTGCATTTGGCCAGGGCAGTTGCTTGATTAGCAATGTTGGCCATGAGTTTGGAGTGGGAAAATTCCAAAAGCCTTATGTACAACCATTTTTACAAAAATCTAAAGCTATATCACTGATTCAGATGTCAAGTTTACCTTTGACACTTGGAAGAGAATCCCCAAATTATAATCCCTATCCAAGAGAATAGCAAAGCACATTGAGATATGGATGTTGGACCCACAACTGGGTCTACTCTCTAACTGACCCCCACCTAAACCCCCCGGCATCCTTAAGTGGATGATTCATATTCAGACCTTAGGAAACCTACAAATTATTCTTTATTGTCAACCTAAGATGCTTTATATGCACAATGGAAACCTGAACGTTAAACTTGTAAATATCAAAGTACTACTATAATATTTTGTCAAGCATGGACTCAGAAAACATCATTTAACCAGGCCGACATTCTCTTAAGTAACTGGAATTCACATGATCAAGATTAGGCTTTTCTGAGAAAAAGCTTTCAAGTACCACACGAATATTAAGCTTGAAAAACCAATGGGGAACAGTTTGAGACATCTTGTGTCACATATCATTTTATCCATGATGGATGCACTCACCCTTTAAAAACCCTTTCTGATCTGCACTTTAATTTGAACAGGGTCCAGTTGGCATCAGAAGTAGGGCATCTTATACAAATCATCCCATGACTTCTGGGTGGGTGCAGGGGGGTTCTGGAGCTTTGGTTTTAAAGGGTACTAGTTACACATATCCAAAGCCATGCTTTGCAAGGAAGCCGGGCACACAGCCTGCCTTCCTCCTTCTCCATTGCAAGCCTGGAAGCAAGCCTGTCTATGCTTTTGTGAATCTGAACCTACATCAGGTTGAGCCAACTCAATCAGTGGGGAAATACAAATGCCCACTTCATTTTTATTCAGCTGATTAGAGGCTTGTCGTGCAGAGCTTTCTGGGACAGCATGCCAGCGAAGCTCCAGGAAGCAGAGCTTCCTTAAAGAAGGCACATCCTGTCATTAGCCATGAGGCATTTCAGAGGGTCAGAGAAGACCCTTCAAAGGCAAAAGAGAAGCTCCAGCTAGGGCAACTTTGTTATCATTTAAGGCCAAAACACAAGAGTAAAGCTATTTATAAACAGCTAGGAGAGCATCTTACTGGGGATTATGAATAAATGAGAGTGAGATCTAAAGGACTACCCATTCCTAGTAAGATAATATTGTGTTCCATTGACTGTAAAGTCTGACTTAAGAGGTTTTGTTTTTCATTATTGGAGTTACTCTAATAATATATTCAATATTTTCCTATGATACGCGGTGGTGTGAGAGGTAGCATGGTACAATGCTGACAACTATATACTCTGTAGCCCAAATCTCTGAATTTGAATCCTGACTTAACCATGTTCTAGCTTTATCTTGGGTAAATTACTTAACCTCTCTGGACCTCAGTTTTCACATCAGTATAATGGGGATAGTGTAGCACCTACCTTACAATGTTGTTGTAATGGTTCAATAAGTAAAGCATTGATAGAACACTCAGAACAGAGCCTGACACATAGAAATAACTCCCTTCTCCTCCAGTCTGTAAGAGAAAATGGCTAGGGCCAGGATTTGGCCAATTCAAAAATCTTCTTTGATTTCATTCATTTTATTCTTCCTTTAGTATGAAAACAAAGCAACTCTCTGACACCATAAGACTATAGAAATGCTAAATTTGTATCACTGCATTTTTAAAAATCCTGCCATAAATGTAGGATGAAGCAATCAAGGATACTTGTATGAGAGGGAGTCATACATTAATTCAACAAATATTTATTAGTTGTTCATTATATGCCTGGTATCATGTTTATGCTCAGAATATTTTTTTAAGATTTAGTTATTTATTTTAGAGAGAAAGAGAGAGAGAGAGCTCACATGAGCGGGGAGAGGGGCACAATGAGAGGGAGAGAGAGGATCTCAAACAGACTCCCCGCTGAGCAGGGAGCCTGATGCAGGGCTCTATCCCAGGACCCAGAGATCATGATCTGAGCCAAAATCAAGAGTGAGGTGCTTAACCAACGGAGCCACCCAGGCGCCCCTCAGAATTCTTGATAAACAAGAGGGCTAAGGCTTTTTTTTTTTTTTGTACTCAGGCTGGACCTTGAAGGACTTGGAAGAATTCAATGAAGAAAGCTGCAGAAAACAGCTTTGGCAAAGGTTCAGAGATAAGATAAGATGGTGGACATGGAAGAAGAGAAAGTTTATTTTGGGCAGCTTGTGCCGATGGAAGCCTGGAGAACTTGATACTGCAAGCAGTAGAGAAGGAACAATTGAGGTTTTGGACAAGAGTAAGAAGTGAGCAAGCCTATATACCTAAGGAGGACATACAAGAAGGACTGGGAGGGAAATTGGGTAGAACCTGGGAATATGGACAGCTTGAAATCTATTTCAGGATTCCAGGAGTGAAATAAGGTCCAGATTTACAATAGTAGGTGACATAAAGAGGAAAAAAGAATACAAAGAGTCATTTTAAAATCAGAACTGATAGTACTTGGTGACTGAACCTAGGAGATAAAGCACAAAAAAAGAATAAAAGGTGATCCTATGTCTTCCCAAGCAGTTGAGATGATTAAAGAATTACACAGCTCAAGATACAGAGTCCCTCAGATTACTCAGTTTAAAGATAATCGATTTTATAGACTGGTTTGATCAATGAAAAGCATCTTAATCAAAGCAGCACATTAAAAATTAGTAGCAAACCTGGAATGAAATGTCTAACCTAGTGCCTATTTCTACTATACATCAAGGGAAAGGTCACGGCATCATGTAAAATACATAAGCAGACTCAAATTTGAATTCTTTGCACAAGCTATAGGATCTTATTCTGTCTAAGCCTTGGAGAAAGTATCAAATCTCACAAGACTGTAAAAAGCAAAACAAAAGATATTCAACTCAGTGGAGCTCATGGCTGTTGGGCTCCCTCTCTTCTACACTCTACTCCAACCTGTTTCAATTCTGCAGAGCATCTTTTCTCCTGAAATTGTACAACCTTGTGAATCAAGGCAACACACATTCAACAACTACCGGAAGAGAATTCGTGAAGCTCTGTTGGATTCTGTAGAGGATTTGCTCTGGAGTAATGGAACCAAGTGTGTTTGGTCCATACAGGAGATACGGTAATGGGAGCTGGAATGTGATTAAGAGACAGAGTCACAGACAGTTGCAGCCTAAACCAGGCATCAGTGTGCAAACGGGGCCAGTTCATACACATCCGGACAGACGCTAAGAGACGGACAACGGGCAATAATGCCTCTAAGCTCAGGGGTTGACCCAGATGCCAGAACGTCAGAGCTGGAAGGGCACTCCAAATCACTGTGCCGAATCCTGTCATTTTATACATGAGGACACCGAGGTCAGGAGGCAGTGCGGGAAGGAAAGTGTACAGAAAAGCAAAGGGAGCAGGACGGTGGGCAGTGACAAGCTCATATGCTGGAATCAGGTAGACCTCGGTCAAACTACTTAACTTCTCTTGGCCTCAACGCTGATGACCTTCTTTTTAAAATGGAAAAAAAAAAAAAATTATACCATCCGTAAGAGGAACTTGTGGTTAGCAGATGAAGTGCTTTATGAGCACTACCAGGCACAGCTGGCTCTGAGGGTCATTTTGAATTCATCTTTACACGCCCCCCTCCCCACCCACACACGACGTGGTCACATGGGCTCTGGTGCATGTCTGCTGTGGGGCAAGTGATCAGGAAGCCATTATTCCCCCAGCTTTCTGCCCAGCCCCTAAGACCACAAGGCCTGGGTCAACTGCCCCCCAAATGCGGAGCTATTGCCAGCTCACCCCTGCATTGTAGATGTGGGTAGCAGGGTACCAGAGAGGCAGGAATTGCAAGAGTTAAGAGTAAAACAAAACTTGGCTGATGTTTTGGTCTCTGAGGCCCCGGTGGCAGGCGGCCAACTGGTGTTGTGGCCAAAGTGAACTTGACAACGACGGAATGGGAAGCATCTTAAAGGGAGAACTCGTTCTGATTTCTTCCTGGGGGAAGGGTGGTTGAAGTCATTTCGCCCTCTGACAAATGATGGGGTTTCCTGACATAAATGACCTACCATAATGCAAATGTAAATACAAAACCAAACCGGGGGGGGGGGGGGAATGTTTAGATGAGCAATTACTATGTGCCAGGCACTAGATAGACTGAGCTTTCTATATGCATCAGCTCATTCATTCCTCATCATCATAACTCTCTGAGATATGTATTAGTATCGTAATATTGATTTTTTAGAACTGAGAAAACAGCAAACAGAGGCTCAGAGAAGTAAATGAGCCAAGACTGCAGTGCTAGTAAGTGAGAGGGGTCCGGATTTGACCCAGCGGCCTAGCTCAAAAGGCTGCCTGCTGCAGTCTGATGGAGGGAGGGGAGCGTGAAGAGCAGAGAGCTCAGGACGGAAACACAGAAAGCAGCAGCATGGTGCAAACCACATTAGGAGGAATGAGGAAAGAAGAGAGAAGAGGGAGCAGTGGAACAGTGCAAAATCGCACACTGTGCAGAAAAGCACCCAGCAGAGGAACCCAGACAAGCAGGGCCCGGGAAGCTGTGTTGCTAAATGAGTTCAGCGAAGTCTGTCAAGGCTCTTAACAGCACAGAGTCAGTATAAAAGGCACACTCGAGTGCTCAGATGGGGTGATGAGCGGTGAGAAAGAGGTCCCATGTGACGTCTTTGGCTGCTCTTGACAATGGACAAGAGTCTCACCGACCCAGCTGCCCCAGACTGGTCCAGGATGATGGGTGGCAGTCACTAAACACGGGCCTCAGAGATGATGGGATCAGGGACTCGGTGGTTCCATCCTGCTCTGCCACTTCCTAGTTGTGCACGTAACCTTGGGCCTCATTTTCCTTATTTATCAAATGGGATTAAGAATAATCTTGATAGGGTTATGGTGAGAGACAGGTGATACGTTTGTAGAGCCCTCACTCGGAGCCCAGCACACTCACACATTACACACGGCAGTAATAATGACTAGCAGTACTACCCCCATCAGGGGACCTGCCCACTTCTCTATGGGCCAGCTTTGCCGGCAGAGAATCTACAGAGTCTTGGACTTCTGCACACTTTGGATGCATGTGCCTTATATATGGGGTTCATCTCTCCTGCTGTTTTTTCTGCTTCAGTTGAAGAATTTGTGAGGACAAGAAACACAGAGCACAGGTAAAAATGTTAGATACCAAGGGCTGTGCTTGAATTTATTGCAAAGTAAACAGCATAAGCACTCTGTTTCGAGTTCATAAATAAACTTGGAGACGATCTGCATATTTTTACACGTTCCTAAAATATGCGTTTTGTTATAGTTATTGAGGACTGAGCATCTGTTAGAAATATTACAATCAAAGGCAGTGTTAAGCCTTAGCTACAATGGAGCTATTAATATGGAATTGGGAACTAACCTTTTTCAAGCCACACAGTCAAAATGACTTTATTTCCCATATTAAACAAAGGTCAACGGATGATTGAATTGCCTCTGAAATGCTACAAAATAAAAAAAAAAATCTATGATAACTGAAACTAGGAGATGTGCTCAATAGATTGTTAAGCAAGAAGAGGAACTAGATTTCTCACCCTAGCACGGGAGAAATGCATTCAAGTTCCAAAGAAAGCTTTGCAAATTTCTCTGAAATAGCCAATGTAGTTTATTAAAGTTTGCTTTAACACACAGTGCCATAGAAACCTATAAGGTAAAATGTGAGAAACTGTAAGCCAACTGGATTAAAAAACAATCAGAACAAAGATATTCTGGATAATAGTTTTATTACTGCTGTAATTACCTACTCATTTTTTTTTTTATTAGCCAGAAGTTTATATGTGAGGTATTATAGATGTTTAATAGTATTATAGGGACTGGACAGGAATCTCCTCAAATTTAATTGCTGTACGGTGAGAAGAAAGAGGTAAGCACACGGTAACAATATTACTTACTATAAACTTTCAACTGTTGTGGCGCAGATGAGGCCACCGTTTTGCCCTTACCTGGGAATATATGAAATATAACTTCTCAAAGGTAAAGTGGGAAAGGCAATATTATTCAGTGGTTCACAAGTTTGGGAGTCAGAGAGATCAGCGTACAAATTCTAAATATTTGGGCAAGTCATAAACTCCTTGATTCTCAGTTTTTTTCATTTATATAATGGAGATAACTATCATAGGAGAACCCCATAGAATTGCTGTGAAGATTAAATGGGACAAATGCCTATAGAAAATTTAAAAACAGTTTCCGGCACATAGCAGGAACTCAAGAAGTGATATTTTTTATTAATACTATTTTTACATTAATATTTTTATATTGATAAATCTGAGCTCTACTTGAACAGTTCCGCCTCCTGGGCAGGGCAGTATAGTTGTACCTACTTGTTAAGAGAAATTATGGAGCATTTCAGGGATAATGTTATTCTTAGTATTTCTTATGACGCACTATCCAGAGATCGAGTGTTGTCCGGGGCAGCCATCTTTTGGTAAATTACAGGGCAGATACCTATGAGTAAGGTCTAACTCGAGAATAGAAAGAAAAGGAAGAACTAAAATCAGTGATGAGCAACTCCAGTAGAAGAGGTGACTCAGAGATAATGACCATAAGGAGCTATCCCTCTCACCGATCAGCTGGGAAAATCAGGAGTTGACCATGCACAGATGTATGTATCGCATATGTACTGACAATATCAAAATTTCAAAAACACATTTTCATAGGCTTTGGTAAGGAGGAATGGAAAAGTCTGCAGATTATTACGGCCTAGCCTCTGGGTCGGTGGTGAATAAATAACAAAAGACCGTCTGGACAACTAACAGGAAGAAATACCGTTCAGGCTCATAATTCAGCCAAAACAGGTGCTTACAGTGCAGAGTGGGTGCAGCATTGGGCTCTTTACAGGGCTTCAGGAGAGAGAGAGGGAGGCACTGTCTTCTCTCCCAGAAACTTTTCTAAAAGCTTCACTCGTCCAGAAGCCTAGCACAGCACGGCGACACAGCAGTTGTCATGTTGGGATTTGGTTGGCATTCATTTAGGAGATAGAGCAACAAGAACAGGAGCTTTCTAAGGAATCTGGGAGAGCCAAGGCATGGATGGTACCCAAACTCTGAGGGGCTAACCCCAGAAACTACTCAGATACCAGGGCGGAAACGAAGTAAGCTGGCAGGAGTCAGGGAACACAGATGCAGACAGTTCTAGGCAAGGGACCAAGAACACAGTCGATCGACGTTTTGGGAGCAACCACATTAACAAGTTCTGGGAAGGCTCACGGAAACCCATATACACAGGCCCAGGGTGTGTACAATGTTTACAGTGACAACAGTAATGCTAATAATAACAATAACCATAGCTATGATGGATTGAATGCAAGGGTCATACAGGAGTCCCCCTTTCTCTGTGGGGGATACCTTCCAAAAGCCCCAGTGCATGCCTGAAACTACAGATAGTACCAAACCCTATAAACACTGCTTTTTTTTTTTTTTTTTAAAGATTTATTTATTTATTTATTTATTTATTTGACAGAGACAGAGACAGCAAGAGCAGGAACACAAGCAGGGGGAGTGGGAGAGGGAGAAGCAGGCTTCCCGCTGAGCCAGGAGCCCGATGTGGGACTCGATCCCAGGACCCTGGGATCATGACCTGAGCCGAAGGCAGTCGCTTAACCAACTGAGCCACCCAGGCGCCCAACACTGCTTTTTCATATACATATATGCCTATGATAAACTTTATAAAGTAGACACAGGAAGAGATTAGCAACGATAATAATACAATAGAACAATTATAAGAATATACTGCAATCAAGACTGTTGAATCTCAGATCTGTACCTCTGAAACAAATAATGCAATATATGTTAAGAAAAAAAAAAAGAAGAAGAAGAAGGTAGCGGGAGGGGAAGAATGAAGCGGGGGAAATCGGAGGGGTAGACGAACCATGAGAGACGATGGACTCTGAAAAACAAACTGAGGGTTCTAGAGGAGAGGGGGGTGGGAGGATGGGTTAGCCTGGTGGTGGGTATTGAGGAGGGCACGTTCTGCATGGAGCACTGGGTGTTGTGCACAAACAATGAATCATGGAACACTTCATCTAAAACTAATGATGTAATGTATGGGGATTAACATAAGAATAAAAAAAATTAATTTAAAAAAAAAAAGAATATACTGCAATCAAAGTTATGTGAATGCCGTCTCTCTCTCTCACACAATATCTTATTTTATAATACTCACTCTTCTTGGGATGATGTGAGATGATAAAATGCCTACGTGAGGAGATGAAGTGAGATGCATGACAGGGGGTGCGACTTAGTGTTAGGCTACTATTGACCTTCTGAAGGTCAGCAGGAGGATCATCTGTTGACTGGTAGACCATGGGTAACTGAAACCCCCCAAAGCAACCCCACAGATAAGGCAGAAGTACTGCTATGTCAAGAGCAAAAAGTCATGTGATGCTTGCAACAACTCTGACTCACCCTCATCTGACCAGGTTTGGTCCCATAGTTAAAAAGCTCTTTGAGAATTCAGCGCTTCCTTTATAGCACTTTGCTTACTTATAATCATTTAGTTATCTTGATTAATTTAATGTCTTTGTCACTATACTTTAAGCTCCACAAGGCTTGCGTTCATGCACCTAGCACTTAGCATAATGTTTGGAGCTTTAATAAACACTTGCTGAAACTCTTGTAAATTGTGATAGATTAAAAAGCTAAGAAATAAGAGAGAGAGGGAGGGAGGGGGGAGGGGAAAAGGCTGGGAGGGAGGAAGGAAGGACAGAAGGACGGAGGGAGGGAGAGAAATAGGGAGGGAGGGAAGGGAGGAAGGGAGGAAGGGAGGAAGGGAGGAAGGGAGGAAGGGAGGAAGGAAGGAAGGGAGGAAGGAAGACAACCTGAAGCTCAGGCTTGCCCAAAGACACACGGCCAGTAAGTTGCAGAGGCAGGATTTGAACCCAGGTCTGTTTTGACTCCTAAGACTGTGCACTTACCTGTTATATCATATAAGTAACTAGAAAAGAAAAACTGAGCCCTTAGTATAAAGAAGATTGGAACAGGAACAAGTCCCAGCTACAGGAAGCTTCATATATTTTCCTCTGGGTTACAAATACATTTCAGAGCAGAGACAGTTTCAGCCCCTGAAGGTAGGAGGAGAGGAGCTACAGAGTCGGAGGCGTGCACAGGTGAGTCTAGTTACGGGAGACAGTGCGGATCTCCATCAATGAAATTTAGCCAGGACACAAGAGGTTTTAATGGAAACATTGGTGGAGAAAAATGGAACACAGAGAGGTCAAGCTCTGTCAACAGGAAGATCTCTTGAGCACTTCTATCTTTCCGATCTGACTTAGAGAGAAAGAGCTTCAGTGGTGAAAGCCAGCCTAATAAACTAACCGATTCAGTATCAAAATGACTTTCAAATAATTGAAGTGCTTCAAAGCCATTTAAAAACAAGTACATGAAAAAAAAAGCACATGATATACTCTAAGATCTTCATCTTTTTTACCTGTCAACATGACTGAAAAAATCTACTATCAGAACCATTTGGGTTAGAGAAAGAGTTCATTCAATAGCTGAATTAAACCATCACCTGAGCCCTCAGACCTCAGCAGTGACAGTGCTGAATGGCTTTGGGGAAGGCTACCAGAATCCCTTCCAATCTCTCTTAGCTTTCCTGAAAATAAACATAGCATTTAAATAAAGTCAGAGTACTTATTACTCAAAGACAGATTCAAGACAATCTCCTCTCAAAACAACAACAGAAAAAAATAAAACCCAGAAGGCCATCTGTAGCTACTCCAGTCCATCCAACATCGAAAGTAATTGTTTAAAGATGCAAACGGAAATGTGACCTTCTCCTTAAATCCCTCCAGTGGCTTTCCACTGCCTCCCAATCAATTCCAGATCCATCTCCATGGCTCCCATAGCCCTGCCTGATCTGAATCTTGCCTTCCTTCTCTCCTGTTTCCATCCCCTCCCTTCACTGGTCTCCAACCACTATGGCTTTTCTTTTGTTCTTTGAGCTTCCCAAGTCCCCAGCAGCTGTTGAGCCCTACAGTGCTCACTCCTGACATACTCCACTCCCAGATCTTGACATGTCACGTTGTGAAGAAGTCTCAGCTGCAATGCCTTTCCTGACCACCTAAAGCAGCTTTGACTCCCCCACTCTTTTCCAAGTGATTCTTTGTTTTTCTTGGACTTTACCACCATCTGAAATTATTTTGTTTATTCATTTGGTTTGTGAGTCTTGTCTCCTCATAGTCAGATGCAAGCTCCAGCAGAGCAAGGGCTCTCTGTGTTTTGCTCCCTGTATCCCATGCTTAGAACCATGGCTAGCTCACAGCATTCCACTGCCACTAGAAAACTTCCTTGGTATCCTTGTCAAAATTCATCGAGAGAGAGCAACAAACTCTCTTCTTCAATCTGCCCACATGAGGTGGGTTGCCACAAAGATAGAAGATAGTGGAAAACTCAAGGGAAGAAAGCCAGATTAAATAATTTGATTTGGCAATTAAATTGCATGGATTAAACCTTGCTGAGATCACATACGGAACAATATTTGTGTTTGTAAATAGGCTAAGATAGATTTCATTCGAACACACTTTAAAATGCATTTTAAATGTCCCACTACATATTAATTATTAGAAACAATATTTTTACCTGGTTTCACAAAATTTTATGTAACATTTCCCATTCAAATAAATATTTCATCAAATGAGGGAAGGCGTTCTTTGCCCAGTATCCAGGAATGAAGAAAATCATTTGTATGCGTCAGAGGTGGAAGGTATGGGGAGAGAAGTTAACTGTAGTAGGGTTACATCCTGAAACGCTTGTAGTAGAGCACAGAATTTTATTTTATTTTCTTAAAGATTTTATTTATTTATTAAAGAGAGAGAGAGAGAGCATGAGTGGGGGTCCCGTAACTAGACTCAGAGGGAGAGGCAGAAGCAGGCTGCCTGCTAAGCAGGGAGCCCAACATGGGGACTCGATCCCAGGACCCCAGGACCATAACCTGAGCCAAAGGCTGATGCTTAACTGACTGCACCACCCAGGCACTCCCCACAGCACAGAATTTTAAAACTAGTTAGCCCCTTCAAAATTATTTAACCTAACCTTTACTTGAAAACAGTTTCCAAGATACTAAATGTAACAACAGCCCTAATGCTACATTATGTTTATATATACATTTACTGCTTGAAAAATATTTTCACATATATTTTGTGCTTTGATATTTACCACCAAGTGAGAAAGGCAGGAAAGCTCATTTGCCATTCCACAGATGGCAAAATAGAAGAGATGGTGACTTGCCCAAAATACACAGCCAGGACCTTCAAAGAGGACATAAAAAAAATCAATTCCCACCCACCTGGCAAATTCTTGGCCTCATCCTCATAGCTAATAAAGAATGGTGCCAGGAGATGTTAGACTTTTTTGAATTAAAATCAGTTTCTCTTTCTACTACTTTGCTTTCTTTTCCCGATGTTCAATAGCTTGTCCGAAGTCCCTCAGCTGGCTGGAGCAGTGTCAGGACTAGAACCCAAAGTAGAAGTCCTACCACCTCACCCAGCTATCTTATTAAATGAAAACGAAGACTTCATGACACACCACATGACTCGTTAACATGAGCCGTTCTAGCTCAGTATTCAAACCAAGCTCCAGCTAACAGTCTCAATGTCTGACAACAGGGGAATAGTGACATAAAGGACAATGCAATGGAATATTCTACAACCAGTAAAAATAATGCTGTGGAGACTATTTCAGGAGGATGATAATGAGAGCTGACATTTCTTGACTGAGCATTTACTCTGTGCCAAATACTGTTTTTTATGTACATTATATGTCACATATATAATTATAATATATATTATAAAAATAATACTAACTGTATATAATATGTTAAACTCATTTAATCCTTATAATAACCTTTTCCAATAGGGATTATCCTATACAGAAGAAAAAAAAAGAAAGCACAAAGGGGTTAAATAATTTGCCTAAACTTGCACAGTTGGCAAGTGTAGAGGGGTCAAGGTTTGCATCTGGGAAGTGTGTCTCCAGATCCTCTCCTCTTAACAAATATGCACACTGCCTAGGACAGTGTTTCCAATCTAACGTCGAGTGAAAAAGCCATGAGTGTCTGTGTGTGGATACACACACATGTGTGTATACATATGCACAGATCAAATTGGGTTCTTTGACATAAATATTTATTTTGCCTGTAAAGCTATTAAGAGCTAGCATTCATTGAGTGCTTACCTACCAGGTAAGTGCCAGGTAAGTGCCAACTGAAGACCATACATTATCTTATTTAATTTCCCTACGATCTTATGCGGAAGGTGTTATTTCACCCTCTTTACTGCTAATAGTGTTGAGGCTTGAAGGGCTTCAGATTGTCCCCAAAGCCCATGTTCTACACTCAACAAATTGTCGCAGTAGTTATTTCATAATAATGAGATAATTGGTGATTTCAGTTTCTCCTTTGTACCTTCCTATTTTCTGAGTTTTCTACAGTGAAACCCGGTCTCTCTTAAAATGAGAGCAAAACAATGAAAGTAGTCAGGCAGACTGTGTGAGATACTAGATTAACTGCACGCTCCTGAACCAGAGTGTGGCTCTCAGCCAAAGTGATCCTACGCAGCAGATGGGTGCTCTGGGGAGAGGAGAGGGCGCGCAATCCTGGGTACTGCCTGGCATCCAGGAACCATACTGGAGCCTTCAACAGAGTAACCTTTGCTAGGAACCAAACACTCTTCTTAATATTTTGCATATATTAACTCATATAATTCTCACGATAACCATACACTGAGCAGCTTGCATCTTTCCCAAAGAGTTGTGCTCCCTCAACAACATTCATTCATTTGCTGGCTTTTTAATGAACACTTACACATGCCACACTTTGGGAATACAAAATTGAGTGAGACACGGTCCCTGCTCTGGCAGAGTCCTTGGTTCTTGGCGGAGGAGCAAACAAAGTAGGCATATAAATGGAAAATGGCAGCTAAGATTTATTGAGAATGTAACACTTTACCTCAAGACTGCATCATCAACCCCTACCAGCCAGCCTGCCCTATGGCTTCTAGACTTGCCTGCCAGTCCCCACCATCAAGTGAACCAGTTCCTTAAAAATATCTCTTTCTCTCCCTCTCTCTCTCTTTCCCTCTCCCTCCCCCTCTTCCTTCCCCTCTCCCTGACCCTCACCCTCTCCCTTTGTCCTTCTCTCTCTCCTCTCTCTCATTCTCTCTCTCTCTCTGTCTCCTTCTTAACCTATTGGTTCTGTATCTCTGGAGAACACACTGCTGATTTAATCCTTACAACCTCACATGATTAAATTACCCACGAGAAAGTTATTGCTATTATCACTTCCATCTTCTAGATGAGGAAGCAGGTGCACTAGCTTCGCAAGGTCACATACATGAGATTTAACCTAGATCAGTCTAACTCCAAAGCCAGTGCTCTTAAACCTTCCGATACGTGGCCTTAGGAGGGCCACAACTGAGAGCTAAGTGAGCTCAGGGAGCACCTCACTTTCAACATGGAGAATGTGAGGAGGCTTCATTGAAGAGGGGCACTTCTGTTTGACCTTGAATGATCAGAACAGACTGTGACCACACAGATAAGGGAAGGAATAGCATATACAAAGGAAAGAAAAGGGCAAGGAGCTCCTGTCTGGCTGGTGCAGCGGGATCTGAGCGGATAAGGCAGCCCATGTGTGAAAGCGTTACACCGCACACTAAGGCATTTGCACTTCATCTCAGAAGCACGGGAACAACCAAAGGTAGGTGGGGAAAGTGATGTCTTTGATGGCTGTGAGGAGCATGGGTGGGAAGCAGCAAAAGTCTGATCAGGTGTGGTAGCAGAGGATGAAAGGGAGAGAACAAAGCCAAGATCTCTTTGGAAGGATAATCTATAGCTCTAAAGGACCTACTGCTGTGAGGCAAGCAGGAAGGAGAGATGAGGAATGAATCCAAGCATGGACTGGGGCTTGGCTACCCGGTAGACACAGTTCTTTGAACTGGAGGCACAAGGAGGCTAAGAAAAACTTGGTGGTTAAAGCCTATGGTACAGGAGAAGGGTCCTACCTGTTATAGGGCTTACAGACCATTCTCTACCATTGCTACCAACCCTAGTGCTGTGAGCAATTTTTCACATGCCATTTTTCCGTGATACACTAAGAGACTTTGTGAAGGAGACTACCTACATCCCAGTTTTGCTCATTGTTTTTCAACTTTGGAAAACTGTCCACGGTAGGGAAAGCAATGTGATATCATCCCATGTGCCAATTCCAAACTAGCAGAGGTGGCCTGGAATATGATGTTGAGACAGATGCCGCGGCCAGACAGAATGATGGTTAAGATTGATTAGTGATGCCTTCCAAGCTCAAGAAAGGGGTAGTTGTAGCCCAGGGACATTGAGAATCGAGGATGATAGAATATGCTAGTAATTAACGGTATGGTAAAGGGAGGAGAGTAATCTGTAGACCTCGCTGCAGAAGAGGTACAGCAATAATTTACTTGACAAGTCAAATAGCAAGCAGTAATGCCTAGTCACTGAATACTAAGAAACCACATGTAACGATCAAACTGAGAGAGAGCGATCTGAGAAAATCAATGGCATGTGCACTACACTTCTGCAGATGTTTCCATATTTATTATCTCATTCGATCTTCACCATGACTCACTCTATGGCGTAGAGAGCCAGCATCATTCCTACATTACAAATGGGGATGCTGAGGCCACGGCAGTCCCAGAACTCACTCAAGGTCATAGAGCGAGTCAGGAGATCCAGCCCCTTCAAGTCCTAGTTGTTCCCTCCACACAGCGCTGACGCACTGCCAGCGAACACATGAGCCATGGAAGCGCAGGAGAGAGCTATAAATGGCCACATTGTGTGTGGACTGAGTGGAGCGCTGGACCCGTGGGACACATTCATTTGTGTGTCTTTGGGCAGTCACCCAACCAGTCTCAGCACCTTTGAACGTGAAAGACACTGCGGGTTCCAAGCCTTCGTCTATTCACATTTTTGGAATCATTACTAAAATAAACTTTGACTTGTCCCCTTATGGAGAGAATAAAAATCCTTGGGTAAGTTATTTCATTTGGCTTTGGTTTGCTCAACTGTAAAACAAGGTTGGGCTAGATTGGTTAATCTTCAATGGTGGCACATACCATCATGTTTTCCTGATAATGGCCAAAGCTTTCACAGAATGTCAGTGAACACCGAGCTGTCCTTCTGAGAGAGAGAGGGCTTTTGTTCATAGTGGGAGCCAGGTTTTTTGATAAAACATTGTGTAGAGGGTAGGCTGTGAAAGTTTAGAGTCCACTGGCTGACTGATATCACGTGCCCCTCTGCATCATAAAATTCTGGGAAACCAGTGAGTGCCACTGATAGGAGCCCACTTCTGTGTTAGGTGGCCTTCTTCAAGCTGATGGCTGATCAGAAGGGTCATAATCTGTTAATAAAATCACTTTGCTTAGTACTGAACAAAGCTTTTGAAATACTGTGTCCAATCTAGTCAATCTGTTGTTTGCTTGTCAGCCAGCGACCCAGGCCAAACAATTTCAGATACAAGCAGGACTTTCTGGTTACACAATTACACAAATAAAGAGCACTTGACTGGGAGTCAAATGTGGTAAATCAATGCTGGTTCTGCCACTTGGTAAGATGGTCACCTTGAGCAAGTCACTTAACCTCCCTGGGCCCTACTTTTCTCCTGTTTGAAAGAAAGAGAGTAAACTTACTCTTTCTACCCCACAGAGAGGATGTAAGAACAAAATGTATATGCACATAAGTGTGTGATAACATGTACTAGACTCTAAGCCTCTGAGGACAGAGACCACAGCTGCCTTTTTTCCCTGTCATAGTCACAGTGCCTAGGATACCTGAGACTGAGGTAAAACCTCTGATGTACCTGTTGAGTAAATGAAGCATTTTGGAAAGTTTGAAGTGTATGCAAATGTCACACAATCTTATGACAATGTCCTAACTGAGCACAATATTTTACTCATTATGCTGCCTGTTAAAAGTAGGTAACATGAGTCACTCTGCATGGTCCTTTTTAAAAATTCTAAAATACCAGTCCTGATGCACAAGAGAAGAAGTTGATATGAACAAAAAATAAAAATGAAGGTCTCTTGTACATAGTCAAAACATTCGTGAATTGATGTGTAATTCTGATTCTGGAGTCACCCTTATCATGGGGCCATTTCTCTGGTGTGGAAATGTTCAAGCCTCCAATTGTAGTTGAACACTCAGCTCTAACTCCAGGCTTGGAACTACAAGCTAAGGTAAGAGCATGATATTTATCCATTTACTTAAATACATGGAAAGAATGAGTCCAAGAGGCACTACAGAACCAGTTTCAGAACGCCAGGCTTCTCAATGCCCACCAGTCACTAGACACATGGCTAACACAGGCTCAGGCTAACTGGCGAATGCAAAAGGAAACTGGCTTTCCTACCATCGAGGATTCACAGGTGTCTGCGTATATGTTACCTCAGAGTCCCTCTCTTGAACATCCCCCTAACCTTTTGTCCAGAAGCACTGACATCTTTGTGCTCTGCCCATGTTCTGAGCCTCTGCACATGCTCTTTCTCCCGCCTTTTTGGACTCTTCCTCCAAATAATTACATTGCTGCTCACTCCCTCCCCTCCTTCAGGTCTTTGCTCATATGTCTTCTCAATGAGGCCATCCATTACCGCCTTCTTTACAATCACAACCCCATCTATCCCACTCCTTCCTCTCTTCCACAATTTCCTCTAATCCCCTTTCTCCACTCGATTCTTCTCCAAAGTTCTGATCCCCATTGAATGTACTCTGCGTTCCATTTTATTTTCCCATCTCTCCTGTACCAAATAGGAAGCTCCATATAGGCAGGGATTTGTATCTGTTGTTCACTAATTGAACCTCTAGCACGTAGAACAAGGCCGAACACCTAGTATGCATTCATGCAATTGATGCAATTTCTGATGAATACATGGACAGTTCTATGCTATAGGGACTATGGATGAGAGTGGCATAACTGCACTTTCATCTTCCAATACTGAAAAGGGGCAAAACTAACATGGCATCTATGCCAAAGAACAGCAGAAGAAGAGTAATCAATGAAAGGCAGAGAGTAATAAATTTGAATTAGTTCTGTGTTAGGGACAAGTACATTTTGAGATGGGAGGAAAAGGACTCAATCATTCAATTTAAACCTTGGAGAGAGTAAGTCTGGGGAATCCAAACCATTCAGTGAATGCCAGAGACTCTTAAAGCTCTAGATGCTCTAGAGGTAGGCACATCAATTCTCTCATTTTGTTTGCAAGGAAACAGAAATCCAGGAAGGTAAAGTAACCTTCTCAAAAGGCACACAGCCAAGCAGTCACAACACTTAGACCCAAACCTAAGTCTGTTCTGGGTCCATGCTCTTTCTACAGAAAAAATCCAAACTACACAAATTCAGCAAACATACTGAGCTTCTAAGACTAATGAGTTCTTTGAGCAGGAATAATTTGGCAAAAACCTCATTTACCATCACATTGCACAAAGACATTGTACAACATCACACTCACCGGCATTCATTTATTTATTTAAAAATACTTTGCCAGATTCCAAGTCAAACTTTACCTCTAGAAGCCAGTGTTTTCAGATCTGGTCATAATCTAGAGAAAAGGAAAGAGAGCCCTGGGAGAGAAACATGGGGTGGAAGAAAGAGGGAAGTAGAGACAGAAAAGGCAGAAATCAAGGAAAGCAGAAAGGGAGAGAGGAAAGGAAAAATATGTGCAGCTTGTTGACAGCACTGCTTGTGGGATTTTCTGGGAACTTCTTTGAATGGCTGTGCTATCATTCATCTCTTTCCATTATAAAATCATTTCTTTGGAGCTAATCACCAAAATGATTCAAGCCCAAGCACGTATTTTCAAATGGACCATTTCTTTTCTTTTGTTTCTCAAAATGTATTTTCTTTTTTTTTTTTTTTTTTAGATTTTATTTATTTGTCAGAGAGAGACAGCGAGAGAGGGAACACAAGCAGGGGGAGTGGAGAGGGAGAAGCAGGCTTCCCGCAGAGCAGGGAGGCTGATGCGGGGCTCGATCCCAGGACCCTGGGATCATGACCTGAGCCGAAGGCAAACGCTTAACCACTGAGCCACCCAGACGCCCCTCAAAATGTATTTTCTGTATATCACAATATCCCACTCCATAACACATTGTTTTTTCTTAATTATTTCTTGTTTATTTTCCAGCAAGAACAAAAATTTGAGCATTTATTTTTCCTACATGGACTATAATGCCCCCAATAATACCTTTCAATGTACCACATGAAATCATCGGAGTCATTTATATCTGGTTTTCCTCACTTCTCCAGTGAATAACCATACTAAGCGTCCACAGTGTGTCAAGAGCCAAGGATGAGGAGGTGAATAGGATAAACCAGATTCCTGTCCTGGTGGAGCTCAGCTCTGAGTGAGAAATTCAGCCCATGCACCATTAAACAACCATGAATCATAAATACATCTCTGAGGAGAGAGGGTGGACTGGGACGTACTTGGGGGCCCAGGGTGTGTGTTCGAGAGCTTGGGATGCCAAGAGGATAGGAAAGTCCTTCTGAGGAGGTGGCAGTTTTGCTAGGGCCACAAGAAAATCAGTCACTCCATGAATTGACAAAATTGTGGAGCAAAAGCCCCAAGGCAAGAAAGTATCTGTTCTAAACACTCTGAGACGGGCAGTGGATACAGTTAAACGGCATACACGTTCCAAGAATGGAGACTGACCCCTCTCCAATGGAGCCTGGACCTCCATCCCCAGTAGCTCTCTCCCAGGTAAGCAAACCATCCTGTGCCCATGGAAATATTTGCTAATCAACATAGAACCCGGTTAGCCCCAACACCTCTGTCACACACCCCACTTTCTCCTCAAGGATATCCTGCCCTTCTCATGCCCCTCAGTTCTCTTCTATCTCTGATCTCTTCCTTACTCAGTTCATTACTCCTCAGGGACTTCGTCATACACATTAGCCCAAATCCATTAGAATCCCTTAAACGTTTTCTCCCTTCCAACTCCTGTACCATCATCTCAGTAAATTCTCTCTCCCTTTATTAACTCCATTTGTGAGTTGACATAATGAAAGTACTCACAGTTTAACAGTAGTACATATGATGAAACTGAATTGAGAAAGGGTAAACTGCGAGTATAGAAGTAAAATGGAACATAATTGAAAATCCAGTGTCATAAGTCTCTAAAACTTCTGGAAATATACCTAAAAACTCTCTTCAAATTGTCTCTCCATATCCTCATTGTCTTCTAATTAAACCTTCCTTTTCACCAATAGCAACATTTAAAATTGAAAACACATTTAAGTCCATTGTTCGCTTCTGGCTACTTATTGTGGTACCTCTACTGTTCTTCACACATTTCATTGCAAATATTTAGTATTTCAACTAGATAATGGGTTTATAGCCTTTAAACGACTAGTGTGAGAATCTAATCATCATATGTATCATTATTCCTATGGGAAAACTTGTTTCAAGTGAGCAATTCATAAACAAACTTTCAGGAACATAAAAACTGTGAGTTGGTGACTTCCTGCAATTTGTTTATTTGAAACATGGATAATGTATATGCCAAAGCCAACAGAAAGAATTATCCAGAGTCTTCTAGAATGGTTTATCTAAGATAATTTTTTAAGATTGCATATTCCTTTTAGAGATTTAAAGTGTTGACCCATGGAATTGTATGGGAACTTACATATATAAGAAGGCTCTTTCTGACACAGAGCCTTGAGAAAGGAGAAAAATTACATAAATCATGACCCATGTATTAGAATCTCATATGTATGCTTAAGGTTTTCCAAAATAACTTCACTCTTTCTGGGAAGTTAGAAGCATTCCCTTTAAAACTTCTTAGTTAACTAGAAAACGAACAGTTCCAGCTTCAAAATGCTTTGTTCCTTTTTGATCAGATCAAAGAATTTTCCAAGTAAATAAAACTCTAGCTCTTGATAGGAAAAAAAATCTTTACTATTATAAGGTTCACTACAACAACAAAAGCCCAGTTAAGCTAGAATTATTCGAAATTGTCTAAATAATAATCTTGGAGATAAAAGGCATTAACAAGGAATTAAAAGGTATGGTTCTGTGGGTATTCATATTGGAAAGAGAGAGAGAGAGACAGAATATGCCACCCAGGAAACCAAGTCCTAGTTTTCAATTAGGTTAAGATGCCCACCTTGATACAAATTTTAAAAAGGTTCCTATTAGAAGATCCTAAAAAAAAAAAAAAGATGTTATGAGGGATCAAAAATATGAGCTTTATTGTTAAATGAACTTGGGTCCAGAAAATTCTCACCTCCATTTATCAGAATTCAGGAAAAACATGTAATTATGTCTTCTGAGGTAAATATGCTAATGCAAAACATCCAGATGACTACGCTGGTTCATTGTTTTTCTTCTAAAATTGAAGGAAGCAATAGATATATGACATAATAAAGGACTCCAATTTGGTTATACTATTTATAAGAACTTGAATTGACTAAAAAAGAGAAACATGAACTTGGGTTCAAATTCCTTTCTGCCATTTTTCTGCCTCAAAATATTATTTTTTATTTTTGCAATTTCAAGAAAGTACTGCAAAAGGACTGCATGCAGAATATACTTATTTACAGGTCATCGTGGATAGTAAATATAATAAACTTTATTCAATCACCTTATACATTACAATTATATCCAGCAAACCCATAACAATGTACTTGTTAATTTAAAAAATTATTACATAGGATGAAGCCATTGGCTGAAACTTCTTCTAAGACAGTACCGAAGAGCCTGGCTATGGAACTAAAAGCACAGTAACTTGCGGTCCAGTCCTGTGACACAAGGGAAAACTTCCCAGGCTGCCCTACAAACACACAGATGTCCTAAGAAACCCTGACTTTGCTTAGCTTATCTTAGAAGGGGTAGCTAAAACGGCATTTTCAAACTTTAATAATAATATATGAAAATAACAGAATCCTTGAAGCGTTGCCCTAATCACATAGACTGCATTGTAAGCTTAACCAGTATATGTGCCTTTTAGCAAATAACTCCTTTTGCTCACCCTCTCTCCCTTCCCATTCATACCACAGAAGGCTCCATATCATGGGAAAGGCACAACTCCATACCAACCACTGCCAAAAAACAAAGACGGCAGGAATCAGTTAATCCAATATCAAATTAAAATATATGTTTTTAAATAAAAATATTTGAAAGGAATCATGGAGCCACAAACTACTGGTAACATGTCTGAGGTCCCTGCATAATTATTTCACTACCTTCTATGCTGGGGAGGTAGTAACATTCTTCAACTATGACCAGAATTTCTAATAGGCATTGAATGAATGGAGCCCGTAACTCATTCCATCAAAACAGGATCACAAAACTAAACTACGAGACATTCTGAAGAATATTTGTTTACTTCTGTTTTACACAGAGTAGAGAAGTAGCTTGGAAAAGTTGCCACGGCCATGCTTTTCCTGAGCAGCAGACTAAAACACTTTGGTGAATATCGAAATATATACAATGTAAATGTAGGCTCTCTCCCTTCCTTAACAATGTACTGCATGTGTGTGTAACTGTGTGTATGTGTGTGGGCGAATGTACTAGTTGACGAGGGACATCATTTAACCATCTTCATGGTGGATGACACATTCTCAGAGCCCGCTGTTCCAGCAGAGGGCTTCCATGACGGGATTTTAGGGTGTCTTTTAAGAGGTTCCTTACCTTTCCAAGGTTATTGTGATAGATGGAAGAGTCTAGCTTCCTCTCGGGGTGAGTTAAGTAGAAATAATAACTGCTCTGCCACATCTTCAGAATAGAGCAATTCAGAGGTGAAATTCTGGGATGCAATATCAGAAAGATACATATGTTGCCAAAAAGACTGGCAACTAAGTTACAAGGCTATTGATAGGCAAACTGATTTCTAGTTAAGGGTCCTACCTGCCTTTCTAAGGTCACTGAACCATTAAGATAATAAGTCTTGAAAAGCATGTAAGTAGGAACTATGGGTAGATAGAAATGATTAGTTTCATTAAAATTTTGAAGCCAATGGGAACACCTGTCCATTTTCTTTTGCAGGGATCTGATGGAAGGCAACTGCATCCATAGTGTCACCTCTAATTCAAAACAGTGCTAAAATAACATCCTTCATTAGATGAATTTGGTAGAGCAATAGTGCTAATTCAGCTCCAGCACACGTCTTTGTTACAGTTCTCATTTCAGTTTCAGCAGCTCAGATAAGCTTATCAGAGGGCTTTGAACTGACTGACATTCTGGGATGGCACAATAGATGATATTGCCAAGAGAGTCGTTCGTGAGCATCAGTAAATATTACTTCCTTCAAAAAAGACACTAACTCCGTAGTTTGCAAGGCAAGAAGTAAAAATGAAAGAGCTTCCACTTCCCTGTGTAAGATTCAGACCTAATCAGAGTGTATGCAGATTTCTTTTTAGGAAATGTTATAAATGAAATTTAGCTGGAGAAGTATAGTACCTCTATAGACAAGATTGTTTTTGTTTTTTTCTGAAGAGGGTAATCCACATGAGTTTGAATTGAAAAGTGTATCAGTAATACTCTCTGTTTGTCTTGCCTTGTTATTCAAAGATTAAATTCATTTTACATTAGTGAAAATGACTTAATCTTAGGGCGTTAGTAATCTCAGTTTATTTAGACCTGTATTTTAAAGAACTAGCTTGAGAGCCCTTTGCAAACAAGACCAAGCTCCATAACAAAATGATACCCAATCTCTCTTTTAAGGCTATTTTGTAAAATCTGTAGGCCATGACTGTAGAATTCTTCACTCCCCCAAATTACATTAACAATGTTTGACATGATGACAGAGAGAGCAAAAAAGAATTCATTTCTGCCAAATAAGTGTGGGCTACACCACTGCTTTTTGAAACCATCCTCCTCTTATTCCATTTTGGTAAATTTCTAAGGAATGTTTAAAATCTGTAGGACAGACCTTGGCTTAAGAGGTGGCCTCTCTGCCATTTTCATGGCTGATTTGAGACCCATTATGCACTCGATTCTGCATTGTGAAATCCAGGCTGGGGACAAATTTCTGCCTGTCATCTTAGGAAAGGCCAGGAGTTTTGCACCATCCTGTAGTATGAAAACAAAATCAAAGCCAGGGTAGGGCTGCCTGCTTCTTTCTTAATCAGCTTGCTGCTTTTTTGAGGCAATCTTGGCTGTCATTATCTCAGGCATGGAAGGGTAATTTAGTAGAACAAAATATAGTTTAAACAACATCTCCCAGGGAAAGTTCCTTCTTACACTTAATATTGAATGCAAAAAGGTAATCAGTAAGTAATCATTTGGTGCTTGGCTAAGAATCATTGCACGAGAATGCGTTTAGGAAGCACAAAATCCCTTTTTTTTTAACCTGATAAGACCCCGAATCCAGGGCTAAGAGGCCCAGATATTTTCCTCATATTGCTCATTCTGTTGTGTGACATCCCCATATAACTATAGCTTATGGACCAAATTTGCTGCACCTCTCACTCCAACAATAAGATGTAAATTGCGGAGATAAAAATCTTACAAGAATTAAAAAAAAAATTTAAACAGTTCACTGAAAATGACAGCATGGATAACTCTGTCAATGACCTCCCCTATCTAATGTCAATTTCAGGAAACAAGTTTCCATTGTAAATGTTTAATCAGTGTAGTCCCAGGAACCCAGAGCAGAAAACCTTATCTTCTCTCCCAACTTACTTGCTCTGCAAGCTCTTTCTTAGCTCTATCTCGGCTCCCTGGAAGCACTTTAGGTTTATTTTTTTTCCCCCTCTCAAAAGAGCTGGGAGCTCTGTAGGTTCTGAGCTAAACAGAAGCCTTGTGGTTTGATTCCATTAGTCTGAGCCCTGGTCCACTGCAAGCAAACTGCAGCATTTCTGCTTGCAAATCCTGGCAACCAGGTTCTAGACCAGCCCCAAACAGAGGCTGCACACATTCTTCAACGCTGTTCAGCCCAAACCTTGCCTGAAGCCAGTCAACCACAGCAGAAAGCATCCTACCTTCCATCATGGTGGCAGAATTGCATTCCTTAATTTCCAAGGAGTCTGAAAAAATACAGGAGGATAGGATTCCAGGTCCCAGCCAAGTCCTCGCAACGCCGCTGCCGAGAGGTCGGCTCTGTCCACTGCTGAAGCCAAATGAGACAAGTGTTAACCCCAAAGATAGGCCATGGATGCTGCTGGTGCCGCTTCACCTACAGGCTCCCAGGAAGATGCTGCGAGAGAAAGGGAGAGGAACAGCAAGCCGGCCGAGCTGCACCGCCTGCGCTGCCTCGGCCAATCCCTTCCGCTCTGGACCGCGTCACATGGTAGCCAGCCTGCATCTCCTGACACAATACCCCGGGAGAGCACACAGAACCTATTTTCCGTCCCTATTCCCCTCCACCCCCACCCCTCCCGCTAGTCACCAAACGCACAGCCCCTTCCCCACCTGGTGACGCACTTCCCCGCCCCTCCTCTTCGTCTTCTTAAGCCTATTGCAGCGGCTGGGTACCCGAGATTAATTATCAGACGCTGCCACCTTAACGGGGGACTCGGGCATGAAAGGAGCACCTAAGTGGCTCGCTGAGGAGGGGATTGGTTTTTTTTTTTTTTTTCCTTTCTTTCTGCTTTTAAAGAAAAACTTGTTAATAATTACGTGCAGTCTGAGGTCTTAGCCGCACACTTCTAAGCGCCCATTCCCGTCTCCTTTTGCCCTGCAGGAATTCCAAACGTTAATGTCTGTGGCCCCCGCACACGTCCGTGAGTCTCTCTCTCTCTCTCTTTCAAGAGAGAAAAATCAGTCCGGCTGACGTCACATCATAAGCAATTATCCCCAAAAGGATGATGCAGAAGAAATTTCATCCCAGCTGCCTTCAACAGAGCCAGGGAATTAATCGCGCATGACATGCCCAAGGGCTGGGAACTGTCATTAAAACAAAGAAACAAAAGAACCCACCCGAGTGGGGCTCTGGAATCAAACTGGCAACGCTTGAGATAATTTCTGGGGCGGGAGGCGGGAGAGACGGCAGCAGGCAGGGCGGCCAGGCCTTCGCCCGCCGGAGGACAGCTGTGCGCGCCGCCTGCTCCCGCGGCAGCCTGGACGCGCCGCCGGCCCCGGCCCGACCCGGAGGCGCTCGGCGTTCCAGTCCCCGCTCCGCGCCCGCCGCGCGCCTCCCCGGGGCCCCGCACGCGGGAGCCGCCTCCCCCGGCGCAGCGGGGCTGTGCGGCCAACTGCAGGCCCTGGAGGAAACCGACGTTCTTCTAGAGGACACTACGGTTTTTCGCAAGGCGCCTCCGGCATCTGTAACCGCCTTCCAGCCCATTCGTTCACCCCAGTGGAAATCCGGAGGGAGGCGATCGTGCCGGGTTCTGGCCGGAGGGGTGGGTGGAGCCCAGGGTTTTGTAGCTTCCAGGGATGGGATCTGGGTGCCGGGCTGCTGCCCAAGTGCAAAGGGTTATGGCACCCTGGCTGCAGGGGCTGAAAATCTGTCCCCTGACTGGTCCCCAGGGACCCCGGGAGCCTTTCGAAGGGCCTCAGGCCCCGAGGTCCGGCGATCTTGGGTTTCTTTCAAGCAGGCTCTGACAGCCAAGGAAGAAGCAGGCAGCTGCGTATGGGAGGGAAGCGAGGGACGGGAGATCAGAAGAGAGGGAAAGTCCTCCTTAGAACTCTAGGGGACAACAGCAGAAGTGGGGCATTTCTCCCTCTATAATCTAGCAGGAGGATTAGGAGAAAAGCCATAACATCACAGGCCAGTTGTGAGCATCAAATGAAATAACTTTAAGAAGTTAAGATGCATTACATGATCAATGTTGAGTCTCTAGTGCTGTTATTAATCCTTTATGTTATAAATACATCCACAAACTTTTAATATTGCTTAGCCCGTGACATAGTCTAGTTCTTTCCACCAGAGCAAATATGAGGTATTGCTGGCTAAGACCTAGGAAAGAAAATATAACTCAAAAAGCTGACTGAAGAGCATACTAACAATTAAACAAACAAACAAACAAACAAAACACCAAAACCCCAGTTCCTTAGCAACTTAGAAGTTTTTAAAAACTCTTATTCTCCCTCAGGACACATATTTCAGTAGCCTCGAAATTTCACAATGACACTCTCCAGGGAGGTACAAATACTTGTGCCTTTTTCCTTATATCTATGAGGCAGTTGAATTTTAAAAGAGAAAAGAATTTCAAAGTAAAACTTGTGTTGAGTACAATTTACACTGTTCTCAAAACTGCAGAAACAAGATTCATGTGTGTGTGTACTTAGCCAAATTTTCTGTGGTGGTTAAGAACGTGGATAACTATTGGCATCAAACAGACTGGGTTCAATTCTGTCCCTGCCACTTAATGAGCTCTGTGATCCTGTACAAGTTATGTAATTCTCTGTGCCTCACAATTTCTTTATCTGTAAAGTGGGGATCAGAATAGTACCAAGTTCATAGGGCTATAAATAGTAGCAATAACAAACCTTTGTTAATGACTCACTATGTGCCAAGCAGTAGTCTAAATACTTGGCCAGTAAATTACTTAGCATTGTGTCTGGAGTGTAATAAACCTCCCATGTTAGCTTTTTAGTATCGGTATTATTACCACCAAAGGCTGCCAGAGGCGTTGGAGAAGTTTTTAGCTAACTGACAGTTATACCACATACACAGAGGGGATGCATCCAGAGGTGGAACAAGTTGGAGCTTTCTGAGGCTCCAGGGGACAGGTGAATAGAAGAGAGATTTGAAACAAAAGGGGTTAAGGAAGGTCCACTTGCAGAGATGGGATTTTGGAGTTCAGGAAAAGATGGAATGGACTTGGAGTGGCAGTTCTAAATCAAATAGGGGGTTTGAAATAAGAAAAATGGCTCAGATAATATCTGGAGGTAAGTGCAAGCACTGAGATGTGGAAATAAGAATTATTTTAAGAGATATAAAGGGCAAGAGAACCAGAGAAGCCCAGGTTGCCTGCCTTGCCTTACTCAAAGTACGTTTTACAGTATATTAGGGCAAACTTCTCAGAGATTTAGCATGGACACAATATCAGTTTTGTTTTAGACACACAGCAAGGCAGCTAGTTAGAGACGAAGACAGCTCAAAGATTTTTTCCGTCAGTGGGGTGTATATAGGAAAAAGAAGTGTCTGGATATGATTGTCAGAGAAGGACCAAGAAAGGGATGTGTCACCAAAGGTGGTAAGGCTAGTCCGAAGACCGGTTAAACTTTGTGCAACTTTATTACCAACTGTAATTATCAATTGGTAATTACCAACTATAAGAACACTTGAGGAGGAAAGTTCTTCTTCAAATAAAAAATTGCCCAAGTATGTTATCAGAACAGATTAAGCATCTTAATTTTGTCTTCTCATAGGTTTTTGAGAAAAAAAAAAAAAAGGTTTTTCTCAAGAACAAAGATAACACATTATATCGTGGCTCAAATTTCATTATTTCCTAGTACAGTTTTTGCTTACCAACAAGTACAAAAGGGAATTTTTAGCTGCTGAAATAATGGAATATTTTTTGCAAATTCTAAATGGAAGTCAAAAGAAAAGATTGTTTAAATTACTAACTTGCTTCAAAGTGCAAGGACTGCCTATAGGGATTTAGTCCAGGATGGTGAGCGTGAGCCCAGATCATACCAGGCCCTCAGGGCCTGCAACCCGTTGAAGACCAAAACCTTAATTGCTGAAGTCACTAGACATTGAATTTTTTTTTCCTGAAATAACATTTGTATGGTGGTGATGCCCTGTTATACATGTTTTTTGGAATCAAATCCTATTATATTCTTACTATAAAAGTTGAACTTCTTCACAATTCCCCAATTTTAGTGTTTGAGGAAAAATCTGTTCATAGTTCACAAAGAGAAAGAAAATCATGAGAACTGAGTCACAAAGGAAGGAGGAAAGAAAATTAACATAGCAGTGATGTTTAATAAGTGGATATATATGGATGTAGATAGACATACAGATATATAGATATAGATATATCTCCAAGATAGTGATCTTAGCATGGCATTTGATTCTGTCCCTCTTGTTGTCCCCGCTGAGGCAATTCAATGAATGTAGAAGAGAAAATATTGTCCAAGCCCTGGAAATCAGCAAGATCCCACTGGAAGAGTTAGATTTCCATGGGATGAAATAGGTGAAATAATATATATATTATATTATAACTCTGTGAGCTCTACACAAATAAAGCCCCCTTTGGCCATGTCAGTTAGAATGAAGAATACCAATTAGAATTGACATGGCCAAAGGCGGCTTTTCTGGGTAGCTTACAGAGTTATACGAAGGACTACATAGAAAGCAAGAACTAGGATACTCCAGGAAACTTTGTTACCAAAACCAAGTACTCACAACTCTGTTTCTCTCAGCATGTCTGCTGGTTTTCTCTTACTAAGTTTTCTCCCTGTGATCTGAGAGCTGGCTATTTAAATCCTTTAAGCTCCCATCTTCAGAGCCTGACCATTCAAGATCTACTCAAAAAACATCTGGAGAAGGGCTCTGATTGAACTGGCTTGGCTCATTGTTCACCCTCTGGACCAATCAATGAGACCAGGTTGATGAGGTATCATACTGAACTTTTTTAAACCAAAACTCACATTGAACTTAGTCACATGCCTACTACTGTGACTAAACAGGGGAAGGAGATAGGGAAATTTCTGTGACAAACAACCCTTAATAGTATGAACCCCTTATATATTTGGAGGGGTAGAAAAGGCATTGTCAAAGGATGAAGGAGCACTATTACCAGAGAAAGTGTGGGGAGAGAAACTATGAAACAAAGACTGTTTGCCATGGATATTACTCAGTTCACCTAAGATAAAACTTATAAAAGGATTCATGATCCAGAGGAACTGAAAATGATACTCTAATCCCATTCAGCATACTTGAGAGGTTATTCATATATTCTCACTCACTATGCCCTGAGAAAAACCACAGACCTCATAGTCGTCCTCCTCCTCACTGTGGGAGGGGTGGGGAAGAGGGAAGCAGACCGTACTTCTTGGCTCACTTATCCCAAATACAAGACATGCCTTGGTATGCTGGTCACCCACTGCTCTATCCATGCTCAGACCAACTTGAGTACTGAAGGAATGTATATCAGCTAGGAGTACTGCTTAATCTAAATGTACATGGATAAAGCTAAGCAATAAAGACTGAGTACATGAGAAGAGTCAGCAGCCTCAAAAGAGGAAGAAAATAGACAATTCTAGCTCATTAAGCAGAGGAAACATTTTCATTGAAAGCAGAGGAAATGTAGAAAACTGGAAAGGCATTTAAAAAATCTATTTTTTTGGGACACCTGGGTGGCTCAGTCAGTTAAGCATCTGCCTCCAGTTCAGGTCATGACCCCAGGGCCCTGGGATCGAGTCCCACATTGGACTCCTTGCTCAGTGGGGAGCCTGCTTCTCCCTCTGTCTGCCTCTCTCTCTCTAACAAATAAATAAATACATAAAAACTTTGAAAAAAATCTGTTTTTTACTTTGATATAATTTTAGGGATATAGCAACAATAAATAAAATCAGAGTGCTATGACAAAACAGTAAGGGGCAGTTGTGTGGCTCAGTCAGTTAAGCGTCTGACTCTTGATTTAGGCTCAGGTCATGATCAGGGTTGTGAGATCGAGCCCCATGTGGGGCTCCCTGCTGAGCATGGAGCCTGCTTAAGATTCTCTCTCTCATTCTCGCTCTGCCTCTCCCTACTTCCACCCCTCCCCTCCCCCATGCACTCTCTCTCTGTCTCTCAAAAAAAAAAAAAAAAAGAGCAGACTGAGGACCAGAAAGAGTGCATAAAAGTAGTAAAAACATTCTCATTAAAAATTTTTAAATGTTAGGGGCATCTGGGTGGCTCAGTTAGTTAAACATCAGATTCTTGGTTTTGGCTCAGGTTATGATCTCATGGGTAGTGGGATCAAGCCTTGTGTTGGGCTCTGTGCTCAGTAAGGAGTCTGCTTGAAAAATTCTCTCCCTCTGCCCCTGCCCCCACTTTCTCTCTCTCTCTCTAAGAAATAAATCTTAAAAAAATGTTTAAATGTTATAGCTGTAATCAATGGTATAGTGAATACTGCCAAAAAGAAACACTGATAGGCCCAGCGCAAGATGCTGGAAGCACAGACCCACAGCAACAATGACAGGCCCAAGCATAGTGATATGTGTTTCTCACACCATTTTCTCTATCTGGATACACAGGAAGACTGTATTTGTTGGCCTTTCTTGCATCTTAGTGAAGTTATATGACTAAGTTAAAGCAATGGAATTTTCCAACCCTGGCCTTTGCAAACATCCTTCAGATACTCTTTGCCTCTTTATCCCTTCCAAATGGTAGACAGCTACTTGATCTACATTAGACTTGGAATGTGCAAGAAATAAACCTTCATTGTACTAATCTCTGTTCAATTTATATGTAGTGTGTATATAGTGTGTAATATTTACATATGTTTACAATCTGTATGTGTATATTGTATTTTATGGATGATATAATACAAAATACATATTTTTTAGAAAAGTTAGAGGAAGAGTAATCTGAACAGAGGAAAGTGTAGAGGCTATCAAAAGGGAAAGAACTAGGTATGTTCTAGAATCTAGAACTGCACTATCTAGTCACTAGCGACAAGTGGCTATTTAGCACTTAAAATATGCCTAGTCTGAATTGAGATGTGATATAAGCATCAAAATGCACACCAGACTTTGACAAGAGTACAAAACAAAAAGAATCTAAAATATCTCATTAATAATTTTTATATTGATCATATGTTGAAATGATAATATTTTATATATTTGATTAAAATGTGTACTTGCCAAGTCTAAATTATACATGTGGTTCACATTTGTGGCTCAAAATTTCTATTGGACAGTGCTGTTCTAGAGACTGACAGAAAACCCACCCAATAAGCGCTGTGAACAAGGGGGATGGGTTACATTTCAGGGTTATGTGCTAATGGTGTATATCACCACCACATGCACATCCATTCATTTCTTCATCCAACAAAGGTATGTTAAGAATTGTCTATGCCCAGGAACTTTCAGGCTTTGGGACACCAAGATGAAAAAGTCGTAAACCTTTCGAGAAGTTTATTGCACATTGGGGGAGGCAGATATGCAAACCGAGCATTAAACACAGATTTATAAATGTTCTGAGCTAAGGCAACACAGAGGAGGAACAGCTGGGGTAGAGAAGAAGCCAAGGAAGCTTGTGTATATCCACTGTACTGGAGGCCATCTCCCTTTCCCATGTCCCACCCTCATCCCCAACTCACTAGATGAAGAGCAGTGACTGGCATTTTCTTAGTTCCCCATTTTAGCCTCTGTGTCAATCATTTGCTGCCATTAGCAAAATATCTTCTAGAATCCATCCTGTCTACTTTCCCCATTTTAGCTGTTTCTCTTTTTACCAACCCCAGACCACCTCCAGGTTAAACTTTTCTCTATGACTTCAGCAACTGTATCATAGTCCTCTTTATCTCACCTCATTATTCATGACTTCAGCATCCCTTCCATGATCTGACATACCTATTTCACAGTTGCTTGACTTTCTCAATTCCAATGACCTTCATTTCCATGGAGTCTTAGGCACTGAAAGTATAGCCACATTTTGGACCTCATCTTTGTTTATCTCCAATATTTCACACTGTAGATTTCCTTGTGCTCTCAACTAGTTATCTGCACTTCCCCACCCTCCACATGCCATACATATGCCTTAACGCATCCTGAATCTACACTTGCTTCTTATTGTGATTCCTGGGGCTGCTGATCTTCCTTATTCACTTCTCAGAGCCTTGGGAGTAAAATCTGTGTTTATGTGTGGTAAGATGGGAGGGGGGAATCCTTGAGAGCAATCTCTCCTTCAAAACACAACAATATTTTCTCTATTCTGCTCTAGCCATTCTCTCCTTGTACTCACCTAACCTGAAATGCCTACTTTTATCTCTATAAATGCCATGCTTTTTTCAAGGTCAAACTCAAATCCTCTCAAGGAAACTGATCATACGGATCTTTCATTATCTTAACTCCTACTGCATGTATCACATCTGCTTCTGATTATATAACTTGTCATCTCCTAATTTTATTTTGTGTCTATTAGTTATTACCCCAATAGAGGTCTAGAAGAAAGGAACCACACCTTCTATTTCTTTGACATTTCCTACAATAGATAACACAATGCTGGATGCCTATTTGGTGTTCCCAAAAATTATTTGATAAACAAACATATTATTTTTTATGAGAGAGATCTAGGAAGATCCCAGTAGGAATATAAACCCAGAAAATTACCTCTCCGATTGGATCCAAAAGCCAAACCTGGTTACTGAGGTTGTTATTAGAGCAGCCTGAAACAAAAACTACAGGGCATTGTGATAATAGCTGAGTTTATTAGTCACTTCATAGCATTCTATATTTTATTAAGCATTCTTTTTTTTTTTTTTTGCCTTCCACCAAATTATTTTCTTTTTTTTTTCTTTTTTTTATTTTTTTATTTTTTAAAATTTTATTCTTATGTTAATCCCCATACATTACATCATTAGTTTTAGATGAAGTGTTCCATGATTCATTGTTTGTGCACAACACCCAGTGCTCCATGCAGAATGTGCCCCCCTCAATACCCACCACCAGGCTAACCCATCCTCCCACCCCCCTCCCCTCTAGAACCCTCAGTTTGTTTTTCAGAGTCTATCATCTCTCATGGTTCGTCTACCCCTCCGATTTCCCCCGCTTCATTCTTCCCCTCCCGCTACCTTCTTCTTCTTCTTTTTTTTTTTTTTCTTAAGATATATTGCATTATTTGTTTCAGAGGTACAGATCTGAGATTCAACAGTCTTGCACATTCACAGCGCTTACCAGAGCACACACCCTCCCCAGTGTCCATCACCCAGTCACCCCATCCCTCCCACCCTACCCCCCACTCCAACAACACTCAGTTTGTTTCCTGCGATTAAGAATTCCTCATATCAGTGAGATCATATGATACGTGTCTTTCTCTTTTTGACTTATTTCACTCAACATAATACCCTCCAGTTCCATCCACGTCGTTGCAAATGGCAAGATCTCATTCCTTTTGATGGCTGCATAATATTCCATTGTATATATATATATATATACCACATCTTCTTTATCCATTCATCTGTCGATGGACATCTTGGCTCTTTCCACAGTTTGGCTATTGTGGACATTGCTGCTATAAACATCGGGGTGCACGTACCCCTTCGGATCCCTACTTTTGTATCTTTGGGGTAAATACCCAGTAGTGCAATTGCTGGATCATATGGTAGCTCTATTTTCAACTTTTTGAGGAAACTCCATACAGTTTTCCAGAGTGGCTGCACCAGCTTGCATTCCCACCAACAGTGGAGGAGGGTTCCCCTTTCTCCGCATCCCCGCCAACATCTGTCGTTTCCTGACTTGTTAATTTTAGCCATTCTGACTGGTGTGAGGTGGTATCTCATTGAGGTTTTGATTTGGATTTCCCTGATGCTGAGCGATATTGAGCACTTTTTCATGTGTCTGTTGGCCATTTGGATGTCTTCTTTGGAAAAATGTCTGTTCATGTCTTCTGCCCATTTCTTGATTGGATTCTTTGTTCTTTGGGTGTTGAGTTTGATGAGTTCTTTATAGATTTTGGATACTAGCCCTTTATCTGATATGTCATTTGCAAATATCTTCTCCCATTCTGTCGGTTGTCTTTTGGTTTTGTTGACTGTTTCCTTTGCTTTGCAAAAGCTTTTTATCTTGATGAAGTCCCAATAGTTCATTTTTGCCCTTGCTTCCCTTGCCTTTGGCGATGTTTCTAGGAAGAAGTTGCTTCGGCTGAGGTCAAAGAGGTTGCTGCCTGTGTTCTCCTTTAGGATTTTGATGGACTCCTGTCTCACATTGAGGTCTTTCAACCATTTGGAGTCTATTTTTGTGTGTGGTGTAAGGAAATGGTCCAGTTTCATTCTTCTGCATGTGGCTATCCAATTTTCCCAACACCATTTGTTGAAGAGACTGTCTTTGTTCCATTGGACATTCTTTCCTGCTTTGTCAAAGATGAGTTGACCATAGAGTTGAGGGTCCATTTCTGGGCTCTCTATTCTGTTCCATTGATCTATGTGTCTGTTTTTGTGCCAGTACCATGCTGTCTTGATGATGACAGCTTTGTAATAGAGCTTGAAGTCCGGAATTGTGATGCCACCGGCTTTGCTTTTCTTTTTCAATATTCCTCTGGCTATGCGGGGTCTTTTCTGGTTCCGTACAAATTTTAGGATTATTTGTTCCATTTCTTTGAAAAAAGTGGATGGTATTTTGATGGGGATTGCATTGAATGTGTAGATTGCTCTAGGTAGCATTGACATCTTCACAATATTTGTTCTTCCAATCCATGAGCATGGAATGTTTTTCCATTTCTTTGTGTCTTCCTCAATTTCTTTCATGAGTATTTTATAGTTTTCTGAGTAAAGATCCTTTGTCTCTTTGGTTAGATTTATTCCTAGGTATCTTATCGTTTTGGGTGCAATTGTAAATGGGATCGACTCCTTAATTTCTCTTTCTTCTGTCTTGTTGTTGGTGTATAGGAATGCCACTGACTTCTGTGCATTGATTTTATATCCTGCCACTTTACTGAATTCCTGTATGAGTTCTAGCAGTTTTGGGGTGGAGTCTTTGGGTTTTCCACATAAAGTATCATATCATCTGCAAAGAGTGAGAGTTTGACTTCTTCTTTGCCAATTTGGATGCCTTTGATTTCTTTTTGTTGTCTGATTGCTGTGGCTAGGACTTCCAATACTATGTTGAATAGCAGTGGTGATAGTGGACATCCTTGCCGCGTTCCTGACCTTAGGGGGAAAGCTCTCAGTTTTTCCCCATTGAGAATGATATTTGCTGTAGGTTTTTCATAGATGGCTTTTATGATATTGAGGTATGTACCCTCTATCCCTATACTCTGAAGAGTTTTGATCAAGAAAGGATGCTGTATTTTGTCAAAAGCTTTTTCTGCATCTACTGAGAGGATCATATGATTCTTGTTCTTTCTTTTGTTAATGTATTGTATCACATTGATTGATTTGCGGATGTTGAACCAACCTTGCAGCCCAGGGATAAATCCCACTTGGTCATGGTGAATAATCCTTTTAATGTACTGTTGGATCCTATTGGCTAGTATTTTGGTGAGAATTTTTGCATCCATGTTCATCAGGGATATTGGTCTGTAATTCTCCTTTTTGATGGGGTCTTTGTCTGGTTTTGGGATCAAGGTAATGCTGGCCTCATAAAATGAGCTTGGAAGTTTTCCTTCCGTTTCTATTTTTTGGAACAGTTTCAGAAGAATAGGTATTAATTCTTCTTGAAATGTTTGGTAGAATTCCCCTGGGAAGCCATCTGGCCCTGGGCTTTTGTTTTTTGGGAGATTTTTGATGACTGCTTCAATTTCCTTAGTGGTTATAGGTCTGTTCAGGTTTTCTATTTCATCCTGGTTCAGTTTTGGTAGTTGATACATCTCTAGGAATGCATCCATCTCTTCCAGGTTATCTAATTTGCTGGCATAGAGTTGCTCATAATATGTTCTTATAATTGTTTGTATTTCTTTGGTGTTGGTTGTGATCTCTCCTCTTTCATTCATGATTTTGTTGATTTGGGTCATTTCTCTTCTCTTTTTGATAAGTCTGGCCAGGGGTTTATCAATCTTGTTAATTCTTTCAAAGAACCAGCTCCTAGTTTCGTTGATCTGTTCTACTGTTCTTTTAGTTTCTATTTCATTGATTTCTGCTCTGATCTTTATGATTTCTCTTCTCCTGCTGGGTTTAGGCTTTATTTGCTGTTCTTTCTCCAGCTCCTTTAGGTGTAGGGTTAGGTTGTGTACTTGAGACCTTTCTTGTTTCTTGAGAAAGGCTTGTATTGCTATATACTTTCCTCTTAGGACTGCCTTTGCTGCATCCCAAAGATTTTGAATAGTTGTGTTTTCATTTTCATTGGTTTCCATGTATTTTTTTAATTCTTCTTTAATTTCCTGGTTGACCCATTCATTCTTCAGTAGGATGCTCTTTAGCCTCCATGTATTTGAGTTCTTTCCGACTTTCCTCTTGTGATTGAGTTCTAGTTTCAAAGCATTGTGGTCTGAAAATAGGCAGGGAATGATCCCAATCTTTTGGTACCGGTTGAGACCTGATTTATGACCTAGGATGTGATCTATTCTGGAGAATGTTCCATGGACACTAGAGAAGAATGTATATTCCATTGCTTTGGGGTGGAATGTTCTGAATATGTCTGTGAAGTCCATTTGGTCCAGTGTGTCATTTAAAGTCTTTATTTCCTTGTTGATCTTTTGCTTAGACAATCTGTCCATTTCAGTGAGGGGGGTGTTAAAGTCCCCCACTATTATTGTATTGTTGTCGATGTGTTTCTTTGCTTTTGTTATGAATTGCCTTATATAACGGGCTGCTCCCATGTTAGGGGCATAGATATTTACAATTGTTAGATCTTCTTGTTGTATAGATCCTTTAAGTATGATATAGTGTCCTTCCTCATCTCTTATTACAGTCTTTGGTTTAAAATCTAATTTGTCTGATATAAGGATTGCCACCCCAGCTTTCTTTTGGTGTCCATTAGCATGGTAAATGGTTTTCCACCCCCTCACTTTCAATCTGGGGGTGTCTTTGGTTCTAAAATGAGTCTCTTGCAGACAGCATATCGATGGGTCTTGTTTTTTAATCCAGTCTGTTAGCCTGTGTCTTTTGATTGGGGCATTTAGCCCATTTACATTCAGGGTAACTATTGAAAGATAGGAATTTAGTGCCATTGTATTGCCTGTAAGGTGACTGTTACCGTATATTGTCTGTGTTCCTTTCTGGTCTATGTTGCTTTTAGGCTCTCTCTTTGCTTAGAGGACCCCTTTCAAGATTTCCTGTAGGGCTGGTTTTGTGTTTGCAAATTCCTTTAGTTTTTGTTTGTCCTGGAAGCTTTTTATCTCTCCTTCAATTTTCAATGACAGCCTAGCTGGATAGAGTATTCTTGGCTGCATATTTTTCTCATTTAGTGCTCTGAATATATCCTGCCAGTCCTTTCTGGCCTGCCAGGTCTCTGTGGATAGGTCTGTTGCCAATCTAATGTTTCTACCCTTGTAGGTTACATATTTCTTCTCCCGAGCTGCTTTCAGGATTTTCTCTTTGTCTATGAGACTCGTAAGTTTTACTATTAGATGTCGGGGAGTTGACCTATTTTTATTGATTTTGAGAGGGATTCTCTGTGCTTCCTGGATTTTCATCCCTGTTTCTTTCCCCAAATTAGGGAAGTTCTCTGCTATAATTTTCTCCATTATACCTTCTGGCCCTCTCTCTCTTTCTTCTTCTTCTGGGATCCCAATTATTCTAATGTTGTTTCGTCTTATGGTATCGCTTATCTCTCGAATTCTGCCCTTGTGATCCAGTAGTTGTTTATCTCTCTTTTTCTCAGCTTCTTTATTTTCCATCATTTCATCTTCTATATTACTGATTCTCTCTTCTGCCTCATTTATTCTAGCAGTTAGTGCCCCCATTTTTGATTGCACCTCATTAATAGCCTTTTTGATTTCTACTTGGTTGGATTTTAGCTCTTTTACTTCTCCAGAAAGGGTTTCTCTAATAACTTCCATATTTTTTTCAAGCCCAGCTAGTATCTTTAAAGTGATGATTCTGAACTCTAGATCTGACATCGTACTAATGTCCGTATTGAGTAGGTCCCTGGCAGTCAGTACTACCTCTTGTTCTTTTTGTTGAGGTGATTTTTTCCGTCTCGTCATTTTGTGCAGAGGAGAATAGATTAATGAGAGAACAAAATGCTAGCAGAGTAACCACGTCCCCAGAAAATATACTTTAAACAAATCAGAAAAGACCTGAAGCAGTGGGATAAGAAAGGGAAAGAGAGATAAAAGAAAAAGAAAAAAAAGAAAAAGATAAAGATAAAGATAAAAACAAAAACAAACAAAACAAAACAACAACAACAAAAGAAAAACCAGAATGTGATCAAATATGATCTATATGGTATATAGATCAGTGCCACACACTAGTTTTGGGGTGTATTTTGGTCTTTTAGAAGAAAGTGCCTCCCAAAATTTTAAAGAAAGAAAAACTTATATATGTACAGAAATAAGGGTTGATATGATGAAGGGATGGAATATGACTGTAAAAATGGAAATTATAAAAAATGTTATAAAAGGAATTGATAAAAAGTTGTTTGAAAAAAGAAAGAAGAGGATTTAAAAAAAGAAAAAAGAAAAAGAGAAAAAAAAGGGAGAGGATGTGATCAGGCAGGGGAATAGAAAACACCATATACTAGAGATTTAGGATATATTTTAATCTGTTAGAAGAAACTATCTCAAAATTTTAAAGAGAGAACAACTTATATATATAAGCTAAAAATATGGGTAACTACTATGAAGGGATAGAATATGACTCTAAAAATGAAAAATAAAAATGTTTTTTTTTTAAAAAGGGATTGATAAGTTGTTGGTTGAAAAAGGGAAAAAGAAAAATTCAAAAAGAAATAAAAAGACAAAAAAGACAGTTAAAAAAAAATTAACTTTAAAAGACTAAAGAATCATGGTAAAAAAGCCGTGAATTCTATGTGCAGTAGTCCCCTAGCGCTGGAGTTCTGCCGTTCTCATTGATCGGTAAACTTGGTCTTGGCTGGCTGTTCTCGCTGATCTTCTGGGGAGGGGCCTGTTGCCGTGGTTTCCAAATGTCTCTGCCGGAGGCGGAATTGCCCCGCCCTTGCCCCCTCCCGGCTAAGTAATCTGCTCGGGTTTGCTCTCCGGGGCTTTTGTTCCCTGCGAGCTTTCCGTACAGCTTTGGAGGCGGAGAGTGAAAATGGCGGCCTCCCAATCTCCGCCCCGGAGGAGCCGAGAACTCGGGGCCCGCTCCTCAGTGAGCCCCCAGAGAAAAGCCGTCAGTCACTCCCGTCTCCCCGTTCTCCGGCCGCACCCCGTGCTCGCCCAGCCTGTGACCGCGCGCCTCTATCTCTGGCACCTGACCCCGGGTGGAGTCTCCAAACCCAGCAGATCCCTGCGGTGCACTCCCACGCGGCTCCTCCCGGGGGAGGAAGGTGAGTCTCCCCGGATCTGCCGCTTGTTGGGTCCCTGCTGGAGGAGCAGGGGCCCGACTGTGCCGTAGATCATGGTTTATGGCCACCCCGAGCTGAGAGCCCGCGCCTGGGCTCCGCCTCTGCAGCCGGCTTCCCTGCTCCGCCACCTGGGAGCTCTGCCGCACTGAGGCACCCCCGGTCTTTCTGTGACCCCGAGGGTCCTGAGACCACACTGTCCCGGAGGGTTCCACCCCCCACTTAGCCACCGGAGTGACGTCCCTCAGCGGAGCAGACTTTTAAAAGTTCCGATTTTGTGCTCCGTGGTTCTATCACTTGCCAGAAGCGGCCCACGGAGGCCCCTCCCCCGCCGTCTATCTTCCCGAATATCGCCGCGGATTCACTTCTCCGCACGTCCTACCTTCCAGAAAGTGGTCGCTTTTCTGATGAGAGAGCTGTTGCTCTTCTTTTCTTCGATCTCCTGTTGAGTTTGTAGGTGTTCAGAATGGTTTGATCCCTATACAGCTGAATTCCTGAGAGGAGACGAAATCCAGGTCTCCTACTCCTCCGCCATCTTGCTCCGCCCCCCCCTTATTAAGCATTCTATAGGTAGTCTGCTAAGTAACTTATGACCATTATTTCAAGTAATTCCTTCAAACCTATGATTTAGGTATTCTAGTCCCATTTTACAGATGAGAAAATAGAGGCTCAGAAGTAGTAAATAACTTGTCCAAGAAAACAGAAAATATCAGAGCTGGGATTTGAACTCACATCTGTCTGACTCTAAAGCCCATGACTTAACCTTGAAATTACAGGATTACAAATTGGTCTTGAGAATATTAATTGTTATTTTGGGGGTTCAATATTCCTCCTTTGCTCTGGTAACACCATTCCCCTTTTGGGGGGCAGAAATTCCCTTTTCCTTCCCACTACACTCCGTCATGAAGAAGAAATGGTTTCTGTCATCTCCCAACATGGCTCTACCTCCTTATCCATAGTGTTGGGTGAAGGGAGAGATACCTGGCCCAAGATGAACCAATAATACCTTATTCCCCATGTTATAACTCAAGCCAGCCCAATTAGAATTCTTCCCTGAGGTTCAAGAAACTAAATCTATGAGTGAGGAACCTTTTCCTTTGAGGTACTCAAGCTGTAAGAATGGAAACTTGAAGCCATGGCAACCATGTCAGCCATGTCCTTCCCCTGGGCATGGGGGGATGGGTTGTGTGTAGGGAATGCACCTGACAAGGAGAGAGGGGGAGAGATAGCCAGCCCTATTGGCTTGTGAGCACCTCCATCTTTTTTTTCTCCTGTTGCTTCTGATCTTCCTACAGTTAGAAGAACGAAAAACTTCCTCATTTTGCTCAAGCAAATTCAGGTTGATTGTCACTTGCAAAGGAGTCCTAAATGAAGCTCTTTTCTTTTTAAAGGTCATTAGGCAAAATAAGAATCAGTACGTCAACTTAGTTCAAAGACATGGATGGAGTGAGACCAATAAATTTAAGAAGCAAGCCCAAATGAAGCCATCTCCATCTTAAAATGGCGTTTTTCACTGGTATTCACCACCTCCTTTTTAATGACCACTACAAACTAAATAAATCATGTGCTAGACCAAAGGAAGGAATCAAAAGGAATAAAGACATTTGAATATGTAATATGTCATATTAACCAAGAAACTAAAATGATAGAGAATTTATTCACAGAAGAAAAAGAGCCTTGGCTGTCTTGGCAGACTTAATTTCACCAGGATGATGTGTTGAGGTTTAGGTTAGGCGGGAGTCAATCTTTGGCAGTAAATCAGAGAGGCACACTCACCACTAATTATTTGACTATAAAAAATAAACTTTCTCACTCTGTATTTTCCTTTTGAAAATATAATTGCATGAGCTTATGGGTTTAACTGGGAATCCATGTTGAGGAGCAAGCTCTAAAATGTAAGTAATTCATTGGTTCACCTTGTGATTTCCATAGCTACCAAGGACTTTAGCACCCTGACCTCTGGGAGAGAGAGGTGAAGGCTTGAACCGAAGCTTTATTTAGCAAATCCTTTTCACTCAAAACCCATAAGCTCCTTGTCTCTGTCAGCAAGTGACCAGAAGGTGCCTTCTTAACAGACCCCAGCCGAGGGGAGCATGGCTGGGAGCTGACTGAAATGGGAAGAGCCTTGGGAGCTTCTGCTGCAATTAGACTTATCACTGGCTGTAAATTGAAAATTTCTCTGATTTTCCAGCTGGAAGTAAATAACACGTGTATGACTCATGCTCTGTTTTGTGATGTACAAGTATGGGTGTGTGGTATGTGTGATGTGGACATGGGCATGCACACATGCAAGTGTGTTTATCAGTTGCAATCGGGCAGTGTTTCCACACAGTCCATAGTCCAATAAAAAGTGTTGCATTTCCAGTTGCTTCTTGTGGGTTCTGTGATTATGGGCCAATTCAACTCATGTCAGAACCTACCATCAGTATAGTCAAGGAGTATGACCAAATATATTTGAAGGCTGCTCATTTACATGGATCAATGTGTGCCCAAGTTGTAATATTAACCATTCATTTTTCTCTGAAGGCTTTAAAGTTTGGGAGTGGCTTAGGATTTACACACAAAAAATCAGCATTGCTTATGTAATTGCTTTTTTTTTTTTTTTTTGTCTTTGAGAAAACAGTTCTTCCCCTCTTTAGTCACTTCACTGGAAATAGACCATGGTGCAATGTTTCTACCATAAAAAGAACAAATTAACCAATTCTCTAAATCTTATCACTTTTACGGGTGACAATTTGACCAAATTATTATACCCATAAAATGGAATAAGAAAAGGGTCTTGCCAAATAAATCATTGCAGTTTCAGGGTTGCTTGATAAATAGTAATAGGAATATAAATTCTACCAAATGAGACTGCAAATTCTACTAAATTAGATACATGGGTGGACTTGAGAAATGGATTTGAGATGAGATATATATTTGCTTTGTGAAAAATAAGCAATGTAGTGGTTGTTAATTTCATTAAGGTATTAGCTGATAACAATTCAGAATGTTAATATCATGGATGATAAGCTTTGCCCTAGTTTTAGTTCTGATCTGTAATAACCCTGGGTGTATTTGTATCCCCATTTTCAGACCATGCCTTTTTCAGGCCCGTTGAAACAGGATTTTTGATGTCTTTCATCTGTGGTTTCAACTGCACTTCTTGTGAATCTTCTCTGACAAACCCTGGAAAGAATGTTAGTAATTGCACTCATTCCTACCAGCAGGTGAAGCTCACAATTATTTATGTTTTCAGTGTGGTATCGGTGTGCTTTGGGTGAACTCTGAATGCCTGCCTGAATGCTCTCTACCATTTTACCCGGTCCATATATGTGATCTTCCCTTAGTTGTCCCGCTTGTTTTTCATAGGACCTGCTCATCGGGGATTCTGGCACTTTTTCTAGTTTTACCAAATGGAACTGGTATCCATTTTCCACTTGCAGTCTTCCATTACTGAACATCACTGTTGCAGAGGCCACGAGCTGAATATAAAACAGCAACAGATGATCACTCCCTGCCTCAGTCTGACTTTGTTCAAGATAGTTGAGATACTGCAAAGATTAATGGGTATACTTGGGTTAAATGATGAAGACAGGGCTTATTACACAAATGTGGAAAGAGCTGGGGGAATATCAGTCTTGATGACCAAGGCTGGAGAATCAAGAAACAGTCACAAATGTCAGACCGAAGCAAAGGAGCAGGGCAGGGAAGTTTTCAAATCTCTGTGATTGCTAGCTGAGGAAGACGCCTGGAAGCCTGCCACGTGGGATTGCAGTGAGTTCCAAAAATTCATTTGCTTCATGTCTACCTTCTAAATCTCAAGAAAGGGGCGCCTGGGTGGCTCAGTTGGTTAAGCGACTGCCTTCGGCTCAGGTCATGATCCTGGAGTCCCTGGATCGAGTCCCGCATCAGGCTCCCTGCTCGGCAGGGAGTCTGCTTCTCCCTCTGACCCTCCTCCCTCTCATGCTCTCTGTCTCTCATTCTCTCTCTTGCAAATAAATAAAAATCTTTAATAAATAAATAAATAAATAAATCTCAAGAAAGTCGTTCTCATTGGAAAATTCTAATCCAGAGCCATATAGGGGAGGAGATTTGGGGAAACATTTTCCAGATGGACAGACAACGATCTAGCAGCATCAACTCCTTTGGAAATTTGACATCTCTGCCCATTTTTTTTTACCACATTTAACCCCCAGTATGGAATAAAACAACATCATGCTTTTAATTAGCACAATGCAACCATCTTTTAACAACCAAAGACCAACAAGCAATCTTCCCGAAGAAGAGACTTAAGTCCCATATGTCATGTTGACTATCCCTAGATTATGTCTAACCCTCTTAAGCCGAGTTACATTTACCTCTTCGAAATCCTGTAATTTAATATTGAAATAGACAGGTAACCATTATTAAAATAACTAATATTAGATAATATGACAATGAAGAAAGGATAAAGAAACAAATAATTCATTAATTTATATAAATATAAATAAATCAAGGCAATAAAGAAAATGAGTATAATTACTACAATTATTGTTTCTACAAGTAATAATTTGGCCACAATTGGTATTTATATGTTTCTTATCCTACTAAGCTTCCCTTAGTCTCTTTGTCTTCAGGAAGTAGCTCAGTTGGTTGTGGTTCTCTGTCTATTGGAGTTAGCAAAATCATCTTGGTAGATGTCTGTCATTAGCGTCCTGTCTGTATTGGGTTTCTATAGATTCCCATTATCTTTTGCCACAGAACACAGAAGTACTAAGAACCCTCTGTAGAATTGTCTGGATTCTAGTCATACCCGATTTACTCCCATTTTGTAGTGGCAACCTACTTTCCCCTTTATAATTGGAATGAATTACCCCAACCATTATAGCAACAGCCTACTTTATTGTTAGTTCCGTGGCATGAGGTATCCATAATAGCCAGATGGTGGTTACAGTGTCTAGTTCATAATAATTATTGTGTGTCTCCTGATTCTAGGAATTCAGATCTTAAAAACAGCGAGCCCAAGTGGTAATAATGGAAATGGAAAATTTTGCTGGTGGATCATTAGAGGTAATAAAGAGAGGAGACAGTTCCTCTGTGTGGTTCCTAAATGCACGCATTCTGGCTATGAGTGAAATAACATTATAAACTGGTTGTTAATTCAGAGCATATAAGTATCCTGAAGACACTGCCCCAGCCTTGCAAAGCTTGTCAAGCACTTACAGGCCTACATCTTAAAATGGCAATGCCATTGTTATATTAGGCCAGCTGCTTCAGGGTGATGGGGGACATGACAAGATAGTGAATTCTGAATTCTGAGGGCATGAACCTATAGCGACGTCGCATTCACTGTAAAATCACTTCCTTGGCTAAGAGCAATGCCTGTATGGAATAAGCCCAACAGTGAATAAGCCATTCTGTAAGTCTACAGGTAGTGGGGTTAGCAGAAGCATTGCAGGCAGGGAAGGCAAATCTATATCCAGAATAAATGTTTGTATCAGTAAGAACAAATCACTGCCACTAGGCAGCTGGCTGGCCCTCCCAGGGAATGGCTCCATATCGAGGGAATTGGTATTGATCTTTGCTTTGGCAGCTTGGTCACTCCGTAAAGGCTACAGCCAACAGCCTTGATGAGTGCGCAGTCTTCATCCCATTTTGATCATAAGCACATTGGGCAAGAAAAGATGTGGCTGGAAAGAGACTGATTGACATCCACACGTGGGATTATATTGCTCCTCTGGCTATTGAAAGTCCCCTCTACTGTGGTAGCCCTCTGGGGAGCATTTATATGGGGCGCATGTATCCTCATATACTGCGCCAATTTGGAGAATTCCATCCACTTATCTCTTCTCCAGACCTCCTTGTAAACAATTTTGCAATTTTGTGTCTTTCAATTCTATGACCATCTAACTAAACTGTTAGCCACGGCCCATAAAACAGTAAAGATGCATATCTCTGCCCATAGTTCTGTCCAAGAGAAAGGAATAATAAAGTACATTGCTCAACATTCTTTGTACTGGGACGATTTCCCTTCACTAGCATTCTTTAGGGTCACTCCTGAGTGAGGCTGCTGTGTTGCAGCTGCCTGCTTATATCCACCAGCATATAATGTAGATCATCTGTGAACAAGCTTTGGTTTTGTCGATGAACTGTTAATAGGGGCCTCACCCTGAAGCTAAAGGTGCTGGCTGAGGAGAAGACATCTGCAATAGGAGGAAGAACTGTAGGAGTCTTAGGAATTAACTATGCAAATGGCTTGTGCTTTCAAGACCTGCTTCAGCCTTATCTTGTATATACAGTTTCTACCTGATGATGAAGCGATGTTGAACTTACCCAAATTTATAACTTGGTGAGCCAGACAACACACATTTTGTGAGAAAAGCTTCTCCCTTTACGAGAAGGTGTATTTTGTTTGGCGGCACATCTCTGCCCCCATCTCCCCTAACTGGATGAAACGTACCTGAATAAAGCAACAGGATGTATCTTATTAAGAAAGGACCTGCAATTGTCCAATACATAGACGATGTTGATCATTGCTTTGTGTGAGTTCCCCACCTGGCCTGCCCCTGCAGGAGATACACCTTCTTCACTCAGCAATATCCTCAGGGCCTGGTCCTACCATCAGACTTCTCAGACAGCCGCTTCTGAAAGGTGAGGCTCTATAGGGCTGAGAATCTGCTCTGAATCCAGAGCCAGTGGGTCAAGTCTAGTTTCCTGGGGGGGGGGGGGGGGATTCTCTTCCAGGACCTAGAAGCAAGTCAAAAGCTTTTTCTCAAAAGGAAAATAGTGATCTTCAGAAGATAGCATAAATTTACTCCAAAATTCAGAAGGTCTGCACTGTTATTCATCTACAAGGACCTGCCAAAGACTCTATATCACGTTCATATCTGTTACCGACATTCAGCCACCATTGAATATGCTGCGTTATATGGCTTAAGCGGCAGAGCAGCTTGAACAGAAAGCACCCTGGACCTGTCCCATAGCTCTCTCTTGCTCTGTTTCCTACTGAAGACTGTCGATATTAAGAGGTTAATACTCAGTAAATGGATGGATCAAAGCAGAATTCCTAAATGACGTATAGATTGCCTCAAAATCCAAAGAGGCATCCTAGGTGTTACACCTTTTTCTTAGTGGTTGGAGCCCCTTGTTCTTCACTTTGTAGGTATGATCTCAATATATCCCAGACAACAGAATTCCTAGAAATTTCACTGAGTTTGCAATCTCTGAATTTTGTGGACCTACCTCCTGGCATGTATAGGTTTTATTAGGATATTCAAGGATATTATTAGCTACTTCCTGCTTAGCGGTTCCAGTGAGCCTGATATCATCAAGGCAGTAGACCAGATTAGTGTTCTGTGGGGTAGCTAGACAATCAAGGTCCTTGAGGACTGAAGTATTATAGAGGTGTGAGGTGTATTGATACTCCCTCTACATGAAAGAAAACTTCTTCTGGTTGTGTTTACTAACAAGTATAGGGGGAAAAAAAACTTCCATTAGATCAATAGCTGTATAACAGATTATCAAGAGCTGTGTTGATTTGCTCCAGTAAAAATCCACATGTGGTCAATAGCTTCAAATAAGTCACCACCTAATTAAGTTTATGCTAATCCACTGTCATTTCCAAGATTTATCTTTTCTATGCACTGGTCAAGGAGGTAGGTTAAATGGATAAAATGGTAGGAATAAATGTCCCTCCATATTTCAATTTTTTGACACAGCATGTTTTTTGGTTTACTGTTTTAGAAGAGAGGTCTTTCTTACTGTAATCTGTCACTGCACAGATCAAGGAACTAATATGAGAAGTCTGAATATGCCTACGTGAGCTATGCATTCAGAACCAGGTAAACTGTGAGGCCTGGAGACCTAATGGCCTTAGAGGCAGGCATGAGCCGAAACTTCATTAACCAACCACTTGACATCCTTAAGTCCTTACTTTGACTATTGGACCACAGTGGTGTATGGGTCTAAAAGAATGAGCATCAGTTCAGAGTTAGTGTCTACTAATCCCTGGAAAGTGTGTCTATTTCCATTTCTTCAGTATGCAGTCACCCTGGTAAATGGACCCAAGTCCCTTTGGGAAAGATTGGGAGGCAGACTTACAGACAATTTTTAGAAGAATGGGCAGATCCTTTACTTAAAGTGACCTCGTGTATTATTAGTTTCCTATGGCTGCTGTGATAAATTGCCACAAATGCAGCAGCTTAAAACAATACAAATATAAATTTATTAACTTGCAGTTTTGGAGGTTAGAAGTCCAAAAGTGGGTCTCGTCCTAAAATTAAGTTTTTTAGAGGGCTCTATTCCTTTCTAGAGGCTCTAGGGGACAATCTACTTTCTTGCCTTTTCCTGATACTACTTGTCTTTTGCAGAGGCTACCTGTATGGGCTCATTACCCCCTTGTATCTTCAAAACCAGCAGTGATCAGTAGACTTTCCCCAATGCCATCTCTTCAGTTCTGACTCTTCTGCTTCCATCTGCCATCTTTGAAGGACCTTGTAATTACACTGAGTTCACTCAGATAATCCAGGATTATCTCTTTATTTTAAGGTCAGCTGATTAGAAACCTTAATTCTATCTGCAACCTTGGTTTCTCTTTTGCTACGTAGTATGACATCCACAGGTTCTGGAGATTACGATGTGGCCATCTTTGAGGAGATCTTACTCTCCTTACCATACCTAATCTCTCCCTTTTGAAAGGGGCTCTATGTCTGTGATTTGACTCAAGTCTAGGAACTTGTTGAAGAATCATGTCCAACTATAGTGTTGATTCGTGTCAGGTCTCTGTCATCCAATCAAGTTTTGTTTTTGTTTCTTTTGCTTATACGAATGAAGTAGGTGCTTCATTGTGGTCCTAGGGTCCCCATGATAAATTAGTCACTCCCAAAGATTTCTATAGACCAAATCATTCTGATTACTTCTTGGATTTTATAACTCAGGGATTTCATCACCCACTGAATTCAGAGCCTATGTCCATGGCAGCATCTCTTACTTTATTTGCAGACAACTGCCACTACAGAGTCTTTCGAGGATACTGATACTGCCTTAACCAATTTATTTCTCAAAATCTTGCTGAAGGGCCTCACCCTCCCAGATGGCATAACTAGCAGGTTGTTAAGCAGGTCATTCATAATAAATACACTCCAGCATTCATAGCTCCATAAACCTTTGGATACCTTCCTCTATAGCAATGGTTCTCAACTGGAGCCAATTTCGATCCCTCAGGGTACATTTGACAATATCTAGAGACATTTTTCATTGACTTAAACTGGGGGAGATGTTACTGGCATCTAGTTGGTAATGGCTAGAGATACTGCTAAGCATTCTACAATCTGCGCCCAACCCCCGACAAAGAATTATTTAACTCCAAATGTCAATAGTACCAAAACTGAAAAACCCTGCTCTGTAGTATAGCAAGGAATTTTTGGTATTTTAATTTCATTACTTATGGACCACGACTGGGCCTAGATTTGGGTCAACCCATCTAGAAACTCTTAGAGACATTCTCAGTCATTCTCACTGAATTCAGAATCTCTAGTTGATGCATCTATAAATTCAGTCTGATTCAATATTGTATTTTCCTCACCCTGGTTTAATGCCCTCCCAATCCCTTCTTTAAAAAATAATTATTTGGGGGCGCCTGGGTGGCTCAGTTGTTAAGCGTCTGCCTTCGGCTCAGGTCATGATCCCAGGGTCCTGGGATCGAGCCCCACATCGGGCTCCCTGCTCAGTGGGAAGCCTGCTTCTCCCTCTCCCACTCCCCTGCTTGTGTTCCCTCTCTCACTGTGTCTCTCTCTGTCAAATAAATAAATAAAATATTTAAAAAAAAATTATTTGTATCCTTTTACCAACTTCTCCCTATTTCCCCCACATCCTAGTCCCTGAAAACCACTTTTCTACTCTGTGTTTCTATGGGTTTGACTTTAAAAAAAAGATTCCACATGTAAGTGATACAATTTGGTTATTTGTCTTTCTCTGTCTGTCTTATTTCACTTAGCATAATGCTCTCAAGATCCATCCATGTTGTAGCAAAGGCAGGATTTTTTATTTTCTCATGGCTTAATAATATTCCATTGTACATATACACCACACCTTCCTTATCCATTCACCTGTTGGTGGACACTTAAGTTGTACTCATGTCTTGGCTGTTGTGAACAATGTTGCAATGACATGGATGCACAGATATCTTCTTGATCTCCTATTTTCATTTCCTTTGGATATATATCCAGAGGTGGGAATCCTGGATCAAATGGTAGTTCTAGTTTTAATTTTTCGAGGAAACTCCATACTGTTTTCCATAGTTGCTGCACCAATTTACATTCCCACCAACAGTGCACAAGGGTTTTCTTTTTTCCACATCCTCAACAACGCTTGCTATTTCTTATCTTTTTGAGAATAGCTATTCTAACAGGTGTGAGGTGACATCTCATTGTGACTTTGCATTTCCCTGATGATTAGTGATATTGAACATCTTTTTACGTACCTGCTGGCCATCATTTGTATGTCTTTTTTGAAAAAGTGTCTATTGATTTCATTTGCTCATTTTTAAATTGGATTTGCTTTTGTTTTTGTTTTTGTTTTTTGTCCTTGAGTTATATGAGTTCTTTATATTTCTGGATATTAACCCTTTATCAGATATATGATTTGAAAATATTCTTTCCCATTTCATAGGTTATATTTTCATTTTGTTGATAATTTCCTTTGTTATGTAGAAATTTTTTAGTTTGATGTGGTCCCATTTATTTATTTTTGCTTTTGTTGCCTTTCTTAAGATCTGTTCTCATCCATATTTCTCAAGTTTCTACTGATATAATTGGTAAGACCTTACACTCAATGACTGTTCATCTGGATTATACTGGGTATTGAGTTATATTACAGGTCTAGCATCAGTAGATGGGATGGAGGTTGGTCTTAAAGATCAACATTTACCTAAAAGGAAACTCTCTCTGGAGTGGTCATTACAGGTTCTGTGGGCAAGAAGAGCCTAACCCTTTTACACAGAGAATGAAAGCCTGTTTCTAATGGCAACACAGGCTCAGGAGAGTTTGGAACTTCCAGGTCCTCAGCTTAATTAAAATCTGCCAGATATTCTCAGCCCCATTTTTAGGGTCCTGCTCTTTCCCAATCAGTGCCCTGAATTTAACATGAGGGAGAAAAACTTTGGATTTTGTTGTCAGAAACTTCAACTCTGAGACTACAGGAGATAGGGTTTCTTTCAGGGCAGTCATAGAAGTTTTCTGATTATTTATCTAGCCTTAAGCAGGAATTTTAGAGCCTTAAGTATATCTCCCTCATCCTAAATTCTCCATTATATTTAGAAGCAACCAACCCATCCAAGAGTTACTATGCATTTTTTTCCATTGTAATGGAAATTATAATGTTCTACTATAACATTCTATTGCAGAAGCTTCCATCCTTGATTTCTATAGGTACTTGACTCTAGGTTAACTACAGTGATAATTTAAGTAACTTCTTTTCCTACTGCCTGCCATAAACTACCATTGACTCACTACCACTAAAAATGAAAAGTTATTAATCCTTTTAAATCTAATCAGGTCAGAAAACCAATGCAACACTCCTATCCACAAGTTTCTGTGCCCCTGAGACTACTTTTACCCCAAAATTTGCATTAGTTTTGGTTTGGTCAGAAAAACAGAACTATGACAGTATAATGAAAATAATTATTTTAATATAGAAATTAGAGCTTACAAATTAGAAGGATCTGGGGGATCTGGGATATGTGCTATTCTGAGGCTGGATGATGGGAGAAAGTTTCACTGTGGCATCAACAAAAGCCATAGAACAGAGAACAAAAACTGCCACTTTTGGGAGAAATCTTTAACTACTACAACTTAAAAGTAGGAAATTTGGAAGAAGTTTGGAAGCCTGCCACGTATGACTGCCATGGTATTGCAAACATAATAGCTTCTGCTTCACTTCTGCTTTTCAAATCTCATGCAAGTTCTTCCATTGGCAAATTCAAACCCAGAAACATACAGATGAGGAATTCTGGGTAATGTGGTTCTTCACCTCAAAAGGGACTGGTGATAATACTCTCAAGTCGGCCACGAAAGCGGCATTCTCGCCAATTTTACAACTACTCATGAATTTCCATTTCCAACTTTGCCACCTATAATAACCCTGGTGTTTCTTTTTTTATTTTAATTTAATTTTGTTATGTTATGTTAATCACCATACATTACATCATTAGTTTTTGCTGTAGTGTTCCATGATTCATTGTTTGCGTATAACACCCAGTGCTCCATGCAGTACGTGCCCTCTTTAATACCCATCACCAGGCTAACCCATCCCCCGACCCCCTTCCCCTCTAGAACCCTCAGTTTGTTTCTCAGAGTCCATAGTCTCTCATGGTTCGTCTCCACCTCCGATTCCCCCCCTTCATTTTTCCTTCCTGTTATCTTCTTCTTCTTTTTTTTTTTTTAACATATAATGTATTATTTGTTTCAGAGGTACAGGTCTGTGATTCAACAGTCTTACACAATTCACAGTGCTCACCATAGCACATACCCTCCCCAATGTCTATCACCCAGCCACCCCACCCCTCCCACCCCCCACCACTCCAGCAACCCTCAGTTTGTTTCCTGAGATTAAGAATTCCTCATATCGATAACCCTGGTGTTTCAGTTCTTGTTTGTTTTACCTCAATCTGCTTTTGAATACCCTCCCTAGCATTAATGAATCAGCTTCCAAAAGTAACTGCTCAACATTTGATTCAAAGATCCATTTTAACTTTGCTTTTTAGGATATTACACTGGCTTGGGGGAGTCATGTTTCTGGACTGAACCAGATAGTTTATGTGTTTGAACTTGATTTTGGCTTCGTTAATCCTTTGGGCTTTCTTCATAGCAGCTGTAGGTAGTAGCCCTTCTGAGTTTCCTAAAGTCTGTGACCCCATCACTCTAATTTTAGTTCAAACCTCACATCCTTAGAGAAACTTAGCCTGACTCCCATATCTAACCTACCCTGTCAGATCAGATTGACTACATTCTCAGAGCAGCACTTTGTACTTTTTTATAGCCCTTATCATTCACATTTGTGCAATTATTTAATAAATAATTCTAACTCCCCTCTGTCCCAGGAGGACAGAGACTATGACTGTTTTGTTTACCACTACATCCTTTTGTTTACCATTATATCACAGTGCCTGATACATAATAGGTGCTCAGTAAATATTTGATGAATGTATCATTCGATAGCACCATGCCATCCCTTGCAAAGGTGACAACATGATGTAAAGAAAGGAGTGCTAATAGACCATCAAGAGAGCTCTGTTCTACTTCTTCCTCACTTGCTACCTTGTCAGATGACCTTGGGCAGGTGACTTAAACTTCCTGAGTTTCAGTTTATTCATCTGAGGAGTGAAGCAGTTGAACTGGAGGGAAGGTCCACTTTACTTCTGAGTCTATAACTTATTTGCATGACTGAACCTTGTACATAGACTTTTCTTAAGTTAGGATGTACTATTAAACACCTCCATTGAATATGGGGGATGTGGAAGATGGGGGGATACTGACATGACTCCCAAATTTTTAGCTTGGGTGACTGCTATTATTTATATAAACAGTAGCAATCCAAGTCCATAGCATGAGGCAGGGATCTTTCTTTGCATTCAGGATTAACAATATCTTCCTTATTTTTACTCATTTTCATTAATTTTGATCACTCTTATTGGACTGTGCTCACACTACCATTTTTACAGGAAGGTAGCAGTATGTTTTAGCGGCAAATGCATGGGCTTGGGAATCATAGATCTAGTTTTTAATCCTCATTCACTTGCTGGTCATCTGATTTTGATGAAATAACTTCACCTCCATGAGCCCCAGATTTCTTTTCTATAAAATGAACATAAGAAGAACTACCCTATATAATTCTTATGAGGATGAAATCCGACAATCTTTGCGAATATCCAAGCCCAGTTACTGGAATGTAGGAGGCACTCAAAAATTGAACTGAGGTGACAAATGAAGAAATTGAGGCAACAGGGAAATTTGTGTACGTGTTATGTTGTCTAAGCTTATGCAGCTGGATCACCTATTTCTAAAAACTGCCTGGACCACGGATATGTCACAATCCTGTAAAAAAGTAAGATAATAAAGGATGAAAGATGTTAATTCAGAAATGAAGCCATGAGAGTAAAAAGAAGAGGCACATGCTTGGCATAAACAGTTCTCAGTGTCTAAAAGGACATTGAGCACTTTGGTTTTTATCCCTTTAATCTTTAATGTTAATTTTGGAACTGTACTGAGCAAGATGAACAGCATGTTTCCACTATTAGACTCCCAAAAGTTAATTCAAACAATACAATACAATACAAAATACAATACAAAATGCTAAGAAAAGAGCAGAATTTTAGTTAACTGCAAAAGAATGCCAAAACATGATTTTTCCACCCTTGTGTTTGAACACCTTCCAAGGACAAGGTTTTAAAAGTTTCTAGCCATAGTCTATAAAATATGTACATTCTTGGGAATTTTTTGTTGTGTCAGAATCTAATGATACCTGTGCAATCATCGATTATTAATGATTCAGTTAATCGACATATGTTTTTCTAAGTGCTCACTTTAACAGATACTAGGAATGCAAAGACAAAAGATATCATTTCTTTCCTCAAGATTCTTAGTCTAATGTTATGAAAAGACTTGTAAGAAATAACAAAACATAACTCAAAAGTGAATGTTTTTGTCATCATTGAAGTAATTTAATTTTAAAAACTTTCCTTTTAAAAATATAAAGAAGGTTAGGTTTCAAAGGCTATTTCTGAATCCATTTGTTTATAAATTTAAAGTGTTGGAAGGGCTTTTCACGTGTATTTCCTTGGTGCAGTTCTAACCAAATGAAGTGTGATTTGTTCCTTCACAGGTTTAAAGCCAAGTTCCAATTTTCCCAGGTTTGAATTGGTGAATGTTGTCTCAGAGAACTTTTTCAAAAAAAGATCAGTTTCATTAACATTAAAAATTAGCACAGGGAGTTGAGCACCAGCCTGCCCCCCAGCACACACATGCAGGGACACACATACACACACACACACACTGATGATCTCCAGGGCTGCCATGGAACATCCCAGTGCTTCTGTGTGTCCTCATAACTGCTTTGATGTTCACAGAGTCCAATAAGCATTGAACAATGGCATGTTCAAGAGCTGCACTAGAACTTTCAACAGCATTTTCACCTTGCTTAATCTTTAGTCCTTTAACAAATCTTGCACATCTTCCTGAATGAGTATTAGACTAGTGCACTTCCAGCATGGATGCTAATTCCCTAGCCATGCCCTTAGAAGGTTATCCATTTTGCTCATAATCTTTCTTCATATCTTTCTACATTGCCCGCAACAAGTAGAGAAAGATAAGACAATGGTCTGTATGTATGTGTGTTAAGGACCTACTGGAGGTTCTTGGTCAGCAATTTAAGGTGACTTCTGTCAGCAGGATTGAATGTTTTCCCCTAGGCACCTCCAGCTGAGATGCAGATGTGAAAGAGTGAAGAAATGTTGGATTGCCAGGATTGTGGTTTTGCCCACAGGTAAGATGAAGTGAGCAATGGGCAAGGGATTCGATATGTGCGAGCAAGTGACGATAAATACTGACTTTGGAATTTTAAGCCAGATACAAAATAAGAGAAGACATTGAAATATGAGGAATTGTGAAAAGGTAGAATGATCAATTGATTAGCAGTGACTTGAAGAATCAAAAGATCATTGGAACCAGCAGTCAGGTAGAGAGAATAATGTGGAAAGATGAAAGATGCTGATCAGAGTGATTTATGGCTTGGTGGCAGATAACAATCTTGACAAGGTCTACAGTTTGACTTGGGGAGTGAAGAGGCTGAGGTAGAATGGATGCAAGATCATTGGGAGAGAGACATTAAGCAGATGAGCAGCCAGGCTGTGAAAGCGTTGTATATGAATATATGGAAATCACTAAGAGTTAAGATTTAAGTGTGTGGAGAGCACATGAGTCAGGAGCTGACATCACCAAAAAAATGTAAAGATGGGGTGATAACCTGGGAGGCAGTGGATCATGGCCACAATTCTCCTGGCACAAAAGTAATATTACTAAAAACCTCAAAACTGAGCATAAAGACCAATAAACACAATTTAGCCCAGAAGTATTAGGCCAGCAAAGCCTAGAACCTTGAATTAAATCAAGCCATTTGATATTTTTACCTGACAAACAATACACTTAAAAAAAAAAAAGATTTGGATTAGTTGCCAACAAATAAAAACCAGAATTAATCTCATAAAAGTCCAGGTTTCCATCTTCTCCTGATAAATGGAAAGTTTTGTCAATATTGGGCTCACTGGCACACAGGAATAATAAACTAGAGGGGGCTGGTGACTGGCCAGTTAGACACAACCCACTCTCTCCAATTTGCCACAGTCCCCACCACTCCCTTGTGTCACACTGACATCTTTTATCCAGTTATCTATATGTCTCACCTAAAGGCATTTGAGTTTTCAATTCTGTGTTAAGTTAATAGGCACTATTTTGACCAAATGACTGTGCAAATTGCTAAAACTATTTTTAAAAGTGAAGATCACAGAAGGAAAAATATCTATGTATCTGAGAGATCTTTTCAGTTGGACGTTAAGATTTTTTATCACATTGTCCCATCAGTTCACAATCAATTATACTAATTGAATCCACATTCCTAAATTATAATTCATTTCAAATTATATTGTACATATATTTTTTGTTCCATAGAAGCAAAAATTACCTTAAGGATTATACATTCAACCTTCTTAATTCATAAGAAGAGAATGGAAACACAGGGAGTAACACGTTCAAGGTTATGCAACCATACCGCCTGACATAACTGGAATTTAAATTATTGTCTTAACTCCCCAAAATTAAATTTAAAGATTATAATTTCTTTGGTTTGGGTTCTTTGGAAATACTTTTATTGTAAAATGTGGCAAACACAGAAGCTTAAAGAGTTTAATATATTAGTATATGTGTACTTACTACCCAACTTTATTGAAATTTAAGTGTCTTTATACTTGGCAATGGAATATAGAGTTGAAGCTCTTCCCCCACTTTCTTCAAAATTCTCATCACTTCCCTTCTTCCTCAGAGATAACCATTATGGCAAACTTGGTATTTTTCATTGAGGACCACCTTCAAATGTAATTACATTTATGGAGAATTTTTATTCCTATTAAGATGTGTGCACCTACACGGCTAAAAGGAGAATGCTAAAAGGTGAGTTAATTTATACATCAAAATCACCCTATGAAGGGAAACAGAGCTGTTCCAAGGATGCCTCCCAGGGAATTCCCAAGTTGAAACTCAAGGTCATACATGAGAAATTCATTGGTTTCAATAATAAGAAACAACTCCTGTTTCTCCAAGAGTAAAAACACAGAGAGATGCTTCTAGGCAGGGCCAGCTTCATGGACAGGCAACCCGTGCAATCACACAGAGCCCCCGTAGCTCAAAGGGTCCCAGGCTTGGTTTAATGCTCTACTATTGCTGTCTTGAAATTCTAGTTAATTTTAAACAAGGGGCCACACCTTTTCATTCTGCACTAAGCCCTGCCAACTAAGTATCTGGTTCTAGTCCCAAGGCAAGTGGCAGCTGAACTGAACCTTCCATCCTCAGCTCTCTGCCTAAGAATGCAGTTGTCTTCAAGGAGCTGACCAGGACTGCCAAATTCACTTTGACCTCAGGGGGGCGCTGTTCCACCTCTCTAATACTCAGTCCGGGTCTTAGATGTAGACTTCTTGCCTTCATTCCCCAATGCACAGCTAAAGATAAAACCAAGAATGTTCAAGTAGGATTTTAAATGATGAGTTACTTCAAAAGGGATATGGACATGGAAATACAAAGATAAGAATTACAGCCATTTGTTGAGTTTACCTTGTGCCAAATTCCAGGAAAAAAAACCCTGGTAAGACAGTTGTTTTTAAAGGATTTTTTAAAGGGCTGTCTGTGCTTTTAGATCATGCCATTCTAGTTACACAAGAAGGATTTGCCAGAGAGCGTCTTGTACTCTCTGAGCGCATCCTACTAATCAGATGCAAAGCTCTGTCCAGTTCCAATAATTACGCATTTCAAATTTTACAGAATGCTATCATCTGAACGTTTGTGCCTCCCCCATTCATATGTTAAAATATAATCCCCAAATTGGTGATATTAGGAGGTGGGAACTTTGGGAGGCTGCACCCTCATGAATGAGGTTAGTGAGTGCCTTTATAAAGCTGTGCGGGAAAGCTCTCTTGCATCTTCTGTTATGGGAGGACATCATGAGAAGTTGCCTTCAAGGAGGAAGCAGACTCACAAGACATGGAATCAACCAGTGCTTTGGTATTGGTGGTCCCAGCCTTCAGAACTGTGAGAAATAAGTTTGCTGTCTCTAAGGCATCCAGTTTCAGGTATTTGTTAGAGCAGCCTGAACAGCCTAAGATGCAGAAGAGTCTGGATTTCAAATATGCTGTTCCATTTTCTTCTGAAGTTTTCTTATGTTTCCCAGGCAGTGAGTTTTGATTTGGGGCTCTGAAAACATGGTCATGAAATTGAGACATAACTATAAACTGGTACCTTTTAACCAAAACCATTACCAACTCACTTTATAAACAGAACTTTGGGGTACTTCAAGCCATATATTCCTCTAAGCTACCTATAAATACCTGACTGTAGGGTGGGAAAGTTAACTATTTACGGTAATTAAAAAATGCAGCTCAATAAACCTAATACTTGTACAGAAGACACATACACATTTCCTAGTAGGGGTTTATATTTTTATAGTATAAGCTGGTCCTTACTATGAAATGAACCAATTGTAGGTGCCACATTAAAATGATACTTTCTCATAAAGTTTAAAGAGATGATGTCCATGAGATGAAGGAAATTTCCTTTTGTTTCCTAGTTTACAAAGAATTATTACTATGAATGGATGTTCAGTTTTATTGAATGTGCTTACCATGTCTATGATTTTCATACCTTTTTTCTTTCTTTTATAAAAAACATAATGTGTCCAATTATATTAGTTGGTTTTCTAACATTTCAAACTCTGAATAGCTGAGATAAACTCAACATAGATATTACATATTCATTTGGTTATTTATTACTGGATGGGGTTTGTTGAATCTATTGTATTCCTGTTGTTTATTTAATCTGTTTCTGCTCTTATTTTATAAGCTCTTTCATTCTACTTTCCCTGGGCTTATTCTCTTCAATTAAGTTCTAATTTCTTAGGTTCAGTCCTTGGTTGGTATATTTTAAGGCTTCCTTCTTTTCTTTTCTTTCTTTTTTTTTTTTCTGAGAGACAGAGCTCGCGTGCGAGCGTGCGAGCAGATAGGGGTGGGCAGAGGAAGAGGGAGACAGAGAGAATCCTAAGCAGGCTCCACACCCAGTGCCTGAGCCCAATGCAGGGCTTGATCTCGTGACCCTGAGATCATGACCTGAGCCGAAATCAAGAGTCCAATGTTTAACTGACTGAGCCACCCAGGCGCCCCCTTATTTTCTAATATTACCATTTATGGTATAAAATTCCTTCAAATACTGCTTTAGTTGAATGTTGCAAGTTTCTATATGTTTTAATTTTTACATTCAGTTGTAAATATTTCCCATTTTCCATGATGTTTTCCTTTGGTCCATGAGTTATTTACAAGTGAATGTTCAAAATCAATAACAAAAAGATGACTAAAAATGAAATAATCTTCTATATGCAATCTATGAAATTTCATCAGCTTCTAAATTTCTATCTTTAGCTCTGTCTTAATCTTCTATTCAGCCTATCCATTGAGTTCTCACTTCAATTACTATATTTTTACTTTGGAAAGTTTTGTTTTCTTTTCCACATCTTCCTGGTCATACTTTGATACTCTTATTGGTTCTTTAGGCATATTAAACATGCTTTTAAAATACCTATTTGTGGGGCGCCTGGGTGGCTCAGTTGGTTAAGCGACTGCCTTCGGCTCAGGTCATGATCCTGGAGTCCCTGGATCGAGTCCCGGGATCGAGTCCCGCATCGGGCTCCCTGCTCGGCAGGGAGTCTGCTTCTCCCTCTGACCCTCCCCCCTCTCATGTGCTCTCTCTCATTCTCTCTCTCTCAAATAAATAAATAAAGTCTTTAAAAAAAATAAAAAATAAAATACCTATTCGTTGGGGCGCCTGGGTGGCTCAGACAGTTAAGCATCTGCCTTTGGCTCAGGTCATGATCCCGGGGTCCTGTGATTGAGCATCAAGCCCTGCATCAGACTCCCTGCTCAGCAGGGAGCCCGCTTCTCCCTCTCCTGCTCCGCCTGCTTGTGTGTGCTCTCTCTCTCTGTCAAATAAATAAGTAAAATCTTTTTTAAAATATCTGTTAATTTTTATATATAAAAATACTTACTGGGTCTAATTCTACTGGTTGTTTCTGTTGCATTTTGCTTCACACATTTTTGATTTCTGACTGTGAGTTCATGTGACTGAAAACTTAATATCTACATTTTTTTGTCTTAAGACTGAATTTAACTTGATTTTCCCTAAAAAAGGATCTACTTATGCTCTGTCAGGTACCTGTCAGACACTGCCAACAGAGGATTACTTTCAACTAAGTTTTTTTATTTCAAGATCTCAGACCACAAAGAAGCATGAATTCTTGCCCAAGATTATATTGATAAGGGAAATCTGTGTCCCAAGATGGCTGACCAAGCCAGCAAAGGAGTCCCAGCCCCTGCCCTGGGGCTCTTCCGGGTTCCTCCCCCTGCCCTGCTTCCCGCCCACCAGAAGTACCAAGTATGAGGAAGTAGAAGAGTATAAATTGCCCCCTTTGTGCTCAGGGCTCAGACCTTTGGAGATCACTCTCCTCTGAGCCCACCAGCGTTAAATAAACCTCTTATCCTCCAAGATCTCTGAGTGCCACTTGGTTCTTCTGTTGGGCCATCCAGTCCAAGTTCCACAACAATGTGACTATGGGCTTCTGTTGAGATTTCTCAGGGGAAATTTTTTTTTTTTTTAACCTTTTCACTCATAGTTAATGCTGAGAAGTCAAGTATGTTCACAGAACAGGGTATTCCACCCTCCTTACCTAAACATCCTTGGAGGACATCATCTCCCAGGTCCCCGCATGAAAAAGTGGTTCTGGACCACCTTCCCACTTACTCAGGTGCCAGGAATGGTCTTTGGTGTCCCAGCTGAAGCATTAATGCCCAAACTCTTGGCCACCAGAATCAGACACTTTCAAGACACCACTCCTCCAGAGCTACTTGACCTTGCTGGTTTCCCTCTTCCTTATCTTTTCTGGCCTGCATTTCCAGACCTTAACTTGCTCTAGCTCAATGGTACCTTTAAAATACTTCAATCAAACACTTTTTTTGGTGTTATATCCCAGAAACTTTTCTCCAGACTGCTTAATAATTTGTCAGAAATGGAAATCTAGGCATCAGCTTTAATAAAGAGGAAACTATGAAATGGGCATCAACTACTTCATTTATTCAGGTACTTGTGTGTGTTAATAAAGAAACCTCAGTTTAGGGGTGCCTGCATGTCTCAGTCAGTTAGGCATCTTCCTTTGGCTCAGGTCATGATCCCAGGGTCCTGGGATCGAGCCCCTGCATTAGGCTCCCAGCTCAGCAGTGAGTCTGCTTCTCCATCCCCCTGCTTTTGCACTCTCTCTCTTTCTCTCTCTCTCTCTCTCTCAAATTTTTTAAAAATCTTAAAAAAAGAAAAGAAAAGAAAAGAAACCTCAGTTTAAGAACTGGTGAAGGAAAGAAAGAGCATGGTCAGTGAAATGCTCAACTGAGGATAGATTGTCCAGGACAGTCCCTCTTTATTTTTCATGTTTTAGGTTTATTATTTCTCCATTTATTTTAATTTAATATTTCTCCATGTCACTGTCAAAAGTGTTCCTGTTTGGATGATGAATTCTAGTCATCCTTACTAAGGAAAATTTCTTTGGTCTCTCATGTGAGAGATTTATCTGTAGCATTTTCTTGTCATTCAGTGTAAAGAGCTAAGGACACTCTTTAGGTCAAATTTTTCTACAACACAGTCAACCTTTACCCATTTGAAATGTAAACATCTATATTTTTATGGAAGTCATCCTTCTGAGACAGAATAAAAGTAATTATAGAAATGATAAATTATAGCTAGAGGAGATAATTACTGCTAATAAAGTTATTAATAATTTGTAACAACTTTGAATGAAATCACTGTTTTTATATAAAGTATGTGTTATAAAGTATTTTAATGTGTTATAAAGTATTTTAATGTGTTATAAAGTAAGATATACAGAAAGTATAAATTTAAGATATATAGAAGGTATAAATCTAGTATGAAAAGTTTAATTTTATTTCTTTATTATTTATTATTACTTCTGTGTTATCTCTCTCCCAAGCCATACCACTACCCACTCAGAAATACTGTTCCAAATTTCATCCTGATAATTCTGATTTCTTTTTTAAAAATATATTTTTACTTCACATGTATGCTCCCATTACCAATAGTTTTCAATCCACTGTGGTTATGTAATCATTTTTCTGGAAGTGGATATTTAGGCTTTATTCAATTATCTATTATTACAAAAAGTGCTTCTCTGAGCATTTTTCTGTATGTGTCTGTGTGCCCATTAAAATATGTTCAAGGATCCCACAGCTGCCAGAATGGTTTGAGACACCTGGGTGGCTCAGTCAGTTAAGTGTCTGCCTTCAGCTCAGATCATGATCCCAGGATCCTGGAATCAAGTCCCCTACATTGAGCCCCCTGCATCAAGCCCCTTTGCACTGGGCACCTCATCAATCACCCCCCCCCCATATGGAGCCCCACATCCAGCCCAGCATCCAGCCCTGAAATGGGCTCCCTGCTCAGCAGGGAGGGAAGCTTGCTTCTCCCTCTGCCCCTCCCCCTGCTCCAGCTTTCTCTCTCTCTCTCTCTCTCTCTCTCTCAAATAAATAAATAAAATCTTTAAAAAAAATGTGTTCAAGGTATACATGTCAAAGAGTTGGAATACTGGATTATAGGGTATGCTTATTTTCAATTTTACCCTAATAACCTCAATTTTAACTTAATTACTTCTTTAAAAGCCCTGTCTCCAAACACTGTCACAATCTGAGGTACTCAGGTTTAGGACTTCAATATATGAAGTTTGGAGAGACATGAGCCCATGTCATCAAATTACATGGAAAACCTTTTAGGATTTTATATTTTATTTCTTTAAATTTATAGAACAATTTGGGGGAGAATTGGACTCTTAGAAGTTTTCCAATTCATGAGCGTTTATTTCGGTCTCTAGAGTCTTTCAATAAAATTTTATAATTCTCCCCATGAAAATCTTACACATATTTGAGTCACTTCTAGTATTCTCATATTTTTAGTGTCTTTTACTAAATATACCTTTCACAAACATATATTTTCTGTGTTTTCTGGTCTTAAAATTGTGTGTGTGTGTGTTTTTAAATTCTTTCCCCACCTAGATCTAAACTACCTTCTTCTGTGAAATTATACAAATCTCACAGTGATTTCTGGTATTTGGGAGAAGAGCTCAGTTGGTTATCTCCCCTCTGCTGTGGTTTGAATATAAAGTGTCTTGGCCAGTTTGTGGACCAAAAGCATGACTTTCTGGACCTGATGTGCTGGGCAGCCTTTTCTAAGCACAGGCTATCTAACCACAGATCCCTGAATAAAACATTCCCTGTTCGTACTTCAAAAATATCTGAAGTAAAAACAACATCAGATTATGAGGCACATGATGTGTGGACAGGTAGCCTCACTCAGTCAACGGCTTTCTAAGCTTAGCAAATCATTCCTCAGGCCTTCATTCAAAGGAATGCTCCAGGACAATTCCTCAGTTCGCCATTAAGAGGCCTTGAGGCTGCTCACAAATGATCTAAATCGTGAATAATCTGTGAGCGCTAAGACACGATTTTGATAGTAAATGCTGACATTTGATGAATGTTTAATATATTCTAGATATTGTTTTATGTATTTGAACACATTTTTTTAAATATTGATTTATTTATTTTAGAAAGAGAGAGAGAGAGAGACAGCATGAGGGGGAGGGAGAGAATCCTAAGCAGACTCTTCGCTGAATGTGGAGCTGACATGGGGCTCAATCTCATGACCCTGAGATCACGATCTGAGCCAAAAGCAAAAGTCGGAGGCTAAACCAACTTCACCACTCAGGCACCCCTGCACATGGTATTTCTAATCCCCACAAACAGTCCTGTGCAAGAGATACAATTACTATTATCCCCATTTTGCAGATGAAGAAACTGAGGCCTCCAAAGATTTTTTTTATATAAATATCTCAGGAAAAAGAGTGAAGGTTGCATTAATAAGTTAATTTGCCCTGACATGCCTAATATTTCCTCTACTCTCACTTTACCCCATATGTAATGGATGTGGTTTTATAAGAAGGAGCTGAAATTTGAAGATTGTGTTATTGTGTGCTGTGAATAGGATGTTCTATAAGACCTGATTAAAAGAATATTCTTAAGTAGGCTTGGGCTGCTGTATTGCCAGTCTCTTGTTGGTTCTTTGGTGATCAACCAGATTAGTCTCTTGCTTATTTTAAGTCAATCTAGGATCTTAACATGTTATAAACTCTGAAAGAGGGAGGGCTTATGAATGCTGATAATGATGTACCACACAGAGAGCAATGTATATTTGCTCCTGGTAGAGCTCATAGGCACAAACCCGAATTCAGGCTCTCTTTTCAGGTTTCATCCTTGCTCAGCTCCAGGCCTGCTTCCTTTTGGCAGGAGGCACTTTCCACGGCAAACTGCATTGCTAATGGGAATACCCTAATTATCCTCGACATTTACATGGCTCAGAGTACACACAGTTACTAGCCAAACAGGGATAAGATCTCCATCAGTAAGAGAAAGATGTTTTTCAAACAATTCAAAAAGCCACCATTTGAACCTTCCTGGAACTGATCTCTTTCTAAGAAGGCTAACCCAGGGAATAATCATTCCATTTGTGTGAAACTCTATTCTTAAACAGAATAAACTTAAACTCTATTCTTATTCTTATAAGGTTCTGTTCAGAATTTTATCTCAATGACTTTTACTCATGAAAACATTTCACTGATCCTATTTCCTTAAAATAAAAATATTTTAATACTGAAAAAATTTTCTGGAACCATAAATCTTTATTACATTTTTCTTGATTGAGTTATCATTATAATTATTAGCATAAGAACAATATCTTAATCCCTAACCCCAAATCCTGAAATTCAAAAATTAATTTGAAACTTTACAAAATGAAAGCATTTTTTTCTAAATTAGCAACAAATATATTTGACTAATAAAACTGTCCAAAATTGATTTAGTACATGTATAGTCTGTCAAACATCAAAAGTGCATTATACATTTTGATAAATATTAAGAAAACATTAGGACTTCATTGGCACTGAATTTCTTAGCAAAAAGATGGTGCTGTTTTAATAAGTTAGTTTAAAAATCCATGAATATATATTAATTTTTGTTAGAATGAGTCAAGGGAAGCATCAACTCTATTGCTTTTGTTGTTGTTTTTAAACATGTAGGTTCTGAGAAGTCTTTCATATAAATAAGTAGATGAAGTAGAATAAGTTTTATTATAGAAATGTTACCAAGTTCTTGAAATTTGTATGTGCCTTAAAGTTATATAATGATTTATTATCAAACTATGTTTCATTGCCAGCTTACAATTTAAGTTCTCTTTTAAGTTCTTCTTCTGTCTTTGCAAATAAGGAATATGGAACCCACCAAACTTACAATAGAGCTTTTCTATCCACTTATGAGAGATAGTTACATTTTCCATAGCAACATTAATGTTTCAAATTGTTCCCTTTTGTGGTACCTGGAAGTTGTTTACAACCTAAGGAATTTCCCATAGCAATTTACAGTAAGTGTGAACTTTGGCTGTTTTTTGGAAAGTAGAGAAAGGGATTCTCTAGCCACAAGTGCCTCTTCAGGCACGTCAACTTTAGGAAAGAATATGAATGGAAGTTAGGTATCTGGAACTTGGTTCTGTAAAAACTATACTTGGCTTGTTGTGATTATACACCGGGGGAGATAAACCCTGCAAAATATTGCTACAAGCAATGAGGAACCACTAATTACACTAATCAAGGTAGTGTTATGTTCAGATTTGAGTTTTAGAAGGATCTCTCTGGCTTTGGAGCAGAGATAAATAGGCAGAGAGTGACATGCAGAGACTGGCACCAGAGGCCAAAGGAGTAAAACTGAGGCCACTCAGACCATGTAGACCACAGGAGGAAATGGGGGTTAGGGAAGGGGCTCTAAAATTCTGCAAGTAGTGGCTGAGAACTACTGACTGGTACTATTGACTCATGATTTCCTTGATATGTTATATTTACCCACACCCTGGGAACTATTTAGGAAGAACCCCAGGGAACAATGGAACAAACTTCATGTATATATGAAATTACCTTAAGAGTTTGATCTTAAGTAGAGTTTTCAGTAATCTCAATTCAAAAACAAAATACCAAGAAATGATGAATCATTTCCTGGAGTTGTGTATGTTTTTGAAACTAATAAACTAAATCAACTTCTACTCCCATAAAGAAATTATTTTAGGTAAACTGGCCTGGGCACTATGCTGTGAACTTATTCTACCTAAATGCTATGCATCCTTTAAAGATGATCTCATATCTGATCTGCTTTCTGAAAACTTCTCAAATGTAGCCAAGGATTGCAAAAATCAAAGATGGCCTTAGCAATCTCCATTTTGTACTAAATTGGTTACAATTAATTTTCATCACCCTGTATTTGTCCATTTTTTCCATATTGTCTTGAGACTTCTCTAATGGGTTTGTAATAGATTGCTATTAATTATAGACACTTGGTATTCAGTTTTACTAAGTGTGTATCTTGTACAACCCATGAGATTTTAAGTTAGAAGTATCATGAGTGGGCGCCTGGGTGGCTCAGTTGGTTGGGCAACTGCCTTCGGCTCAGGTCATGATCCTGGAGTCCCGGGATCGAGTCCCGCATCGGGCTCCCTGCTCGGCAGGGAGTCTGCTTCTCCCTCTGACCCTCCCTGCTCTCATGCTCTCTCTCTCTCATTCTCTCTCTCAAATAAATAAATAAAATCTTTAAAAAAAAAAAAAAAAGAAGTATCATGAGCTTCTGGAGATGGGATCTGAGTCTAAAGCTTCTCCAAGGCTTGCAGAGTGTCCAATGTAGTGTCACACAGAACAGATTCAATAAAGATTTGTCAACTGATGAAATTACACCTCTTGGATAGCATCCTTATCTTTGTGACTATTTAGAGGCTATCCTCTTTCTCCAAGTTTTAAAAAAAATCATTAGTTTCCATGTTTCAATAAAATAGTTGAGTGATCAACTAAACAAGAAGAGAAATGAAGGTGACAGCCAGGTCTTCTTTACAATAAAACTCATTTTTAGCCACTTCCCTTCCATGACATTAAAAACAGAATTTCTGTACCACCCCAAACTTTACTCTTTGGTTGTAAGACTGATTTGGAACTTAAATGTCCAGGGATGAAAAGAGATACAGGAAGAGAACATGTATTGAACTCCTATAATGCAAGAGATGACTTATGTGTGCTGTCATATCACACCAGTAATCTCTTGAGGAAGGTTGGAGTGACAAAATGCTAAGGATTAAGTACCCGCTCTCAGCAATCCTTGAAGGTTCTTCATAATCCTCAGGAACTTTCAACTTCCAGATATCATCAAGAAACCCAGGCCACGGACACTCATCTAAGCTTTCATGTGGAGATGTTTTATAAAAACCTCCAGAATCAGATCAAGGTAGTGAACAACTTGTCCCACTTTTCCATAGATCACTCAAACTACCACATTTCTTTCCAGTAGCAGAAAGAAACAAGAACAGGAGCTCTGAAAACATCCAGCTGATGTCTTTGGTGTAGTTGAGATCTCAGGCCTGTTTCATAGAACAAAACTGTAGTAGCTTCCCAGTCTCTGGGGCCAGGGAAAATGGCTTCCCATATAGGTAGACTCCAATAATGAGTTGCAAAGTTAGTGTGGGCCTGTATCTAGAGAAAGGTTGTATAAGGTTGAGGCAACCTAGCTTTGAGAACTGATGATCTCTGTGTGTCAACTTGAGTCTTGGTTTCTTGAAATCTAGCTGAGGGTACTCTAAGACCAAGATCTATACTGGTAGAGAAGCATGGGGAACACGGGGATTGGGTAAGAATACTACTAAACATTTTTAGAAAGGTCGAATTCGAATCTTGATTTTGTGACATTGACTTTAAGTTAGCCCCTTAAGCCCTCTGAACCTAAACGTCCTTTTATGCAAAAAAAGGAATAATGATACCCACCTTGCCTATACAACAGAATCATCATGAGGATCAAATTTATTCCATCGATTTTAAGCAAATATTTACTACATACTTCCTATGTGGCAGGCACTCTGCTACATGCTGGGGATAAACTGGTGAGCACAGATGTGTTTCTTGGCCTTATGTAGCTTTAATCTAACACAAGGTTCCTCAGCCTCAACACGATTAATCTTTTGTATTGATGAATGCTTTGTTGTGGGAGGCTATCCTGCTCATATCTTTCAGCAGCATCTTTACCCACTAGATGCTAGTAATGCCTTTACTCCCTGTCATGGCAACCAAAAATGTCTCCAGACATTGCCAAATTTCCCCGGGGAGGTATAATTATCCTTAATTGAGAATCACTGGTCTGATGGAAAACAGGTGGCTTCCGAGACAGGGAAAGCAGTTTTTTTGTTTTTTTTTTTTTTTCTTTCTCCTACTGGATGTTAATTGGGAAGCATCTCCTGATGGCAGCCATCTTATGACCAAAAAGATGCTATAGGTGGCAGAATGGAAAGATGGAAATAACTTGGCACCCTGGTAACATAGTAGAGACTTAATCCCCGGAGTTGGCCCTACCTCTGGCCCTCTGGATTTGCTGTTAAGTAAGACAGTGCATTTCCATATCATTTAAGCAAGAGTTTCTGTTGCTTGCTGTTAAACGAATCCTAGCTCATATGACCTAACTTCATCCCTTCTCGTTTATCATCTATAAAATGAGTATTATAATCCATTCTTTGTTTTGTAATAAGGATAAAATGTTTGTGGAACATCTTGCCTATTGTTGAGCATATTGAGTGTATTGAGTGTAATCAAATAACCAGTATTATGATAATGCCTATTACTGGCCTTTTAAGACATTCACCATCATTTGTGTATGTTTCTGTTATACGCTGATCCTTAATATGTGCTTCAGATACTAATTTTTATCAGAGATTTCCTTGGAGAATGTTCCTTTAAGCATACTTTGCAACTTGCCAGTCACTGTTATGTCCATATATTTAAACCTATAGCATTCTTGGTGACCTCACTATTCTCACCTCTCTCCACGTCTCACCTCTCTTCAAATTGCTTATCTTCCTTATAGTGAAAGGGTGTATTATTTCACTCCTCTCCCTTTGATGCAAAGATTTACTTCCTAAGAGAGGCATAAGATTAATGCTGGATCTCCAGTTAGGAAGGAACATGAGTGCTGTGACCCTCCCAGGGAAGCAACATTAAATGTCCTTATCTACACTGCAGTAGCCAATCAGGAGGTTTGTGGTCTCTACACAAGCTAACTGATGCTCACCTCACCCAGCTTTCCTTTCCTTCCTGAGTGCAAAGGAACATGTCCTGGGCCCTCACAGTCAATCAGATGGAGCCATGTGACCAATTCTGGACAGTAGTCTGAGCAAAAGTGATGTGGGTTATTCCCGCACAGCAACATTTGAGAGTGGGCGTGAGCTCTGCAGATTCTCTCTTTTGTAACTTTGGAAGTGACTTTTTCCAGATGGTGTAGCCACAAAACAGAAGGAGTCTGGATCCCTGCTTGGAAGGGAACAGCCTTGGAGAGCTGTCTGACCTAAGGAGACTTTGTGAGTGAACAATAAACTGGTATGTGTAAGCCCACTAATGTTTCTGGGCTTGTTACCAAAACATGGCCAATCGTATTTAAATAAGGGGTATTCCTAATTGTCATGTCACATATCCTGTGGCTATAATAAGTCATTTTTTTATTCCAGATAAAAATCTCTTTTATCTGGAATCATCTAGGAAGGAGGTGTTCCACATTAGTGAATTTTCCAAATACCCAAGTGGAACCAGCATGTTAAACAAACACTACTTGTGATCATCTTTCCCCTGTGCCCGAATGAAAATTGGGCAGCTCATAAATTTTCTGTTCAATCTTAGAAAACACACAGTCTTACAGTTATTTTAAGTTTTAAGCACAGTTTCAATTCAGTATTTAGAATGCTTTATGTAAGATTTTAATCAAAACTCTGAACCCACATTTTGTTCCCTCCCCAAGTTGGGTCTGCTTTGGACTGGAGGTCACAGCAGGAAGGGGACATTTGGATTTCTCCTTCTCCTGTCCCCGCTCATCTGGTCTTCACATGCTACCTTTGCATATGGCCAAGTGTGGGAAAGCGAGATAAGGGGACAGGAAAAGTTTTTACTTGGCTGTGTAGTTTTATGTCCTATAGCGCTGGAAGATGATTAAATTGGCAGCTCTGGATGGGCCTGACAGATAATTGAGGCTGACTTCCTCTTGAAGTGCTTTTGTGGAGCTCTATGAAGGTGCTATGCTAATTCTACTCTCTTCCATTTCTCTTGACCTAGGCAGATGCATCTCTATTCTCAGTGGTAAGACCTGTGATTACTTTCTCAGCTCCCAGGTATCTATCTTCAGTCACACTACTGAATAAGACCCAGAAAGACTTCATACTGATATGGTCTGTGTGGCCCACACACAGTCCACGGGAAACATGTTGGTATTGTTTGCCCTATCAGACTCTGGAATAAAGGTTGATCTCACCGTGACAGCAACCCTTGCTCTGGGGCCCTACACTAATCAATCAACCTCTTCCTCACTCTCTGTCGCCACAGTCTACTTCTGCTTTCGTAAGCACCAGTCTTCTCCAACTGGAGAGGACACATGTGATCTCTCTAAGTGGTCCTCTTGAAGAGCAGTTCACGAGGACTGGAGTTGACAAGATCGTAACTCCACTTCTCCAAAGCGGACCAAGTAGAGACTCACAGCAAGGTAAATGCACTCCTCAAAGACATCTCCTTCCCCGCCGCTTTAAAAAAAACAAAAAACAAGAAACAGTTTCCACTTTTATTTTTGATCTGACTGAGGAGTTTAAGAGACCTGGACTATTTTCTCAGGATCATTGTCTTTATAAATCTGCATTTGGGAGAATCTGGGCAAGGGAAGGAATTGTGTCTCAGGCTCATTTTGGTATCCTGATATATATAGTATGAATACCTTAACTGATACTAAGATAGGGCAAATAAGTCCCATCATAACATCTTGATACATGAAACAACTTTTTAAAACAGTAGGTTCCTTTTTATTTTAATAATTTTTCGGTGACATATATTCTAACTGTGTTAAATACTTTGCCCATAAGCTTAAATTATTTCTAGATAATTGAAGAGTTTTATTACGCATATTAGTTATTATTTTCATGCCTAAAAAATTAATGCCTTTGGGGAATACTGATACATATAAATGTGCTTATTTCTATATCAAATGGCCCCAAATGACTATGCTTTAATAGTAATGTCACATGAAGAAATTAAAGAAATTGGGGGTATTTAGATTGAAGAAAAAAAGACATATGAGAGACCTAAAATCATTCTTTAGACATTCGAAAGGTTATCTTGTGAAAGAGGGATTAGAATTATTTTCTATTGTCTTGGGGGCAGAATTAGAACCAATCTATGTGGAGTTTTGGCTCAACATGAGAACGAACTTTTTGATGAATAAAACTGCGGCTTCGAGTGGCTAGTCATTTACAAGAACCTGTTTCTCCTTGTCCTGGACACAAAATTAGACACATTTCCCAGCCTTGTTTGCAGTTAGGTATGTCCATGTGATTGAGTTCTGACCAATGGAATGTGACATTTGCTGTGTGCAGGCCTGCTCCAGAAATAACTCCTTTGCACAATCCTCCATGCTCTTTCCCCTTCCACTGGCCTCAAGTAGATGATACTGGAAGCCTTGGAGGCTACATGCCAGAGATGAAAGGAGACCGTGCCCTGAACCAGTGCCTGGAGGGGAGGCTGCTACCCATTAGGTAACCTATTTTGGACTTGACTTGACTAGATTTATTTGACTAGATTATCTATTACAGATAGGAGCCCTGCCCTAACTAGCATAAAAACCATTCTGGAAATGGAAAGGGCTCCATTTGGGAAGTACTACATTCTTTGTCACTAAGGTATTCATTCTACAAAGATGCCTTAGAATGAATTAAACCTTTGCGCAATGATTGGATTGCATGTTCTCTGAGTTCCTCTCTATCCCTGAGTTTTCATTATTTTATTCACTCAAAGATTTTTCTAACTTACTACACTCTCAGACATTCGTTTGAGTTGAGAACACATTTTCCTTTAATGGTCCCTAAATCTCTCTTCTAATTTGCTGCTTCTAAAATGCTATGAATATTTTAGACAACCAAACTTGTTAGCTCTGGGCTTAAAATAGCGATCAGTATGAAAAAGACAGGGTATGAATTCTATAGAGAGAATGATTTTCATTTTTCAATCTATTTATATTCGTATGCAAAGAAAAATAAGATTAGAATGCAATACACAAAATAGCAAAAGTGATTATTTTTGTGCACTGGCATTACTGTGGGTGTTTAATTTTTTTCTTTAAACTTTTCTGTATTCCTTTTTTAAACCAAAAAAAAAAAAGAAAGAAAGAAAGAAGAAAGAAAGAAAGAAAGAAAGAAAGAAAGAAAGAAAGAAAGAAAGAAAAAGAAAGGAAAAAACCCCCACAATTTTCCCTTGTATAATCTAACCCAAATAACAATTAAGTTTACTTTAAAAATTAAAAATAAATACATCATAAGCTAGGACCTGTGAGGTTGATGTATGACACAGGAATGTGACTTTGATTTGTAGATTTTGTCATATCCATTATCTCTAGACAATCAGACTCTACCATCAACAGCTCAGGTGACGGACCGACCACATGCTCTCCAGCTAAGTGATGCTACTTTACTGTGAACACATTTCAATTTTATTTATACCTATCACCCAGCCTCCATTTCTCATTGCTCTATGCAAAGGAAAAGCAAGAGAGAAGTTAATATTAGAGGAGTTTATCTCATTCTTTATGGCTCATTTCATTAACTGATTGTTTGTATAGTTTATATACCACCATTGTGACTCCATGGAAATCCTTGATTGGAATAATTATTCAAAACTACAGGCCTTAAATGAATGCGTTTTGTGATAGAGAACTTGATGGGGTATTATTTCATATTCCCCAAAGAATTGTAATTGCTAACTCTCATTATAGCTGGCCTTTGTTTTATTACCCCTTGAGTCCCAGTTTACCTTTCAATTAGTTTTGGATTTGTTTTCCCCCTAAAATCTGAGCTATCGTTTCACATAGCTGGTAAGAGAAGCAGCTTTCCTTGATGTATTTTATTTCTGTGCTTAAAATGACTCCCAAACAGCCTTGTTTTCTTGTAACTGGAATAGACCGCTGCGAGATCGTGGAAAATATATTTATTGGTCTCTACCCCCAGGTCCTGCCCAGGGCTCCCAAACCCTTATAAATTCGTAAGTGGTAAGAACACTGGGAGCATCTTTCGTTCTAATAAGGCAGCTCTGGGTGGGCTCCTGGATGGCTCCTGGGTGGGCACTGATCACCGGAAAGACCAAGCCTGGATTAGAAGCTTAGAATTTTCAGCCTCACCTCTCATCCTCCAGAGAGGGGAGAGGGGCTGCAAATAGAATTAATAATTGATCATGCCTTTGTAATGAAGCCTCCATAAAATCCCCATTGTACGGGGTTCAGGGAGCTTCTAGGCTGGTGAACATATCCACACTGGGAGGGCGATGCCCCTCAATTCCACAGGGACAGAAGCTCCTGTGCTCAGGACACTCCCAGGCCTCATGCTATGGATGTCTTCATCTGGCGGTTCATGTGCGTCCTTTATCATGTCCTTTCATCAATGGGTTAAAGGTAAGTATGTGTTTCCCGGAGTTCTGTGAGCCACTCTAGCAAATTAATCAAAATTGAGGAGGGAGTTGAGGGCATCTCTGATTCATAGCCAATAGGTGATAATGTGGGCTTGGAACTGACATCCGAAGTATATATGTGGGGAGAGGGGCAATCTTAGGCTTATGGGACTGAATCCTTAACTTGTGTGATCTGACATTTTCTCCAGAAGATAGTGTTGGAATTAAGTTAAATTGTAGGACACCCAGTTGGTGTCAAAGAGAATTGCTTGGTGTGCATAGAATTGCTCTATGCATTTCATATCAGTAGGGAAGTGTCCTGGGTGAAAAGTGGACACACAGGGATACAGACCCATAGGAGGAAAGAACTGGGTTTTTTTCCCTATACAGAAGGAGGAAAATTGAGGGTTTTTTTTTCCTTTTCAACCTCTATTTGATCTAAGTGGAGATTGTAAGTGACTTGATTGTATAACTCAGATCTTCCAAGCTGCTTTGAAAAATAGTTTTGAAAAATGGATCTTATGTGAGAGGAAAGGCAGAATGGTACAGTCAGAATCCAGAGGGGTAGGCCAGAAGGGGGACAGAGTCAAACTGAGAAACTGGTTTTGAAGGGTTGATGAACAAATAAAGAGATAGAGAAGCATGGCAGAAGGAAAGGGGTTTAAAATATATTCTGCCCTTGAAATATAGACTTGCATTTTATTGTCTTTTACTAGAAATTATTTTATTACCATTTGGGTTTGAATGTTATTATTAAAACAGTAACACCAATTTTACATCCTGTCATAGGAAATGATTGATTAATGTTTGGAAAAAATCTTCAAACTTTCATTTCAGACATTAATATTAGCCACTTCTATTTACCTCTTATCAGAAGCCACTTATGAAATGCTCTCATTATCTTTGCCTCCTTTAGTTTATTGTTTTGTGTCTGTCTTCCTACTCTACCCTCTGAGTAAATAACTTTAAAAAAATAGTTGTTTCCACTTTAAAATATTAATTTTTATGTAATTTTTAATTTCTCTTATTTATATTTTTAAAAATTGTAAATATTTTGGGGCTCCTGGGTGGCTCAGTCGTTAAGCGTCTGCCTTCGGCTCAGGTCATGATCCCAGGGTCCTGGGATCGAGCCCCGCATCGGGCTCCCTGCTCAGCCAGAAGCCTGCTTCTCCCTCTTCCACTCCCCCTGCTTGTGTTCCCTCCCTAGCTGTCTCTCTCTCTGTGTCAAATAAATAAATCTTTAAAAAAAAATTGTAAATATTTTCTTATTTGGTCCTCATATTTTCTACCAAATGTAAGCATTATTACTATTCTCATCACAGAAATGAAAAGACTGAGGCTCAGAGAAGTTGAGTACCTTGATCATGGTCACATAGTTAACAGGTGGCAGACTAGGGCTATGACAAAGTCTGCAGGCCCCCGGAACCTGCTTTCCATTCTACCACTGCTCTCATTGAAAGGGGGATCCCAGAAGAGACAGGGTTCAGGGAAAGATATTCATGCAAGAGAGATATTTTTTCTCATTCTTTCTAAAAATTTTATAAATGCCAAACTTGGAGTGGAGAGAGACAGGGAGGTGGAATGTAATCATGAATCAGCCCTAGCTTCTGCCTTCAAGGGACCACCCATAGTCTAGTTGAAAGACCATCTATTTTAATAGTTGTGTTTTATGAGGAGGGAGAAAGTAAGAATGCCCATCTTCTCAGAGGAAGTGATATCTGATCTCTGTCATGAAAAATGAGTAGACATGGTAATAGGGCAGTTGGGGAGAGGGAGCCCCCAGCCCTAGAGGCACAGAGTCCTGGGAAGTCTGGATCCAATAGAGGAAGAACCATCCAGGGAGAGAAACTGGGCTCGGGAAGGCAATGAATCAGAGCCAGTTTATGAAGAGTCCTGGATAGAAGGAGCAGGGAGTTTGGGTTTTACCCTGGAGACAATTAGTGGGTATTACCTTGGAGACAGTAAGAAGTCCTTAGAAGTTCTAAAGCTGCGGCCTTTGAGTGACTAGCTGAGCTCCTGCGTATCTAGGAAAGACACAGCTGGACTGGAATGGACACACTTTGTTAAGAAACAGATATAATTGTTGTATCTCTACTCACACACGTTTTTGGGTTATTCTCTTCTGGTTAGTCAACTTGTTCATATAGTTATCAATCCTGGCAGGTGCTTTCAAGTTGATGCATCCATCTTACAGCTGCAGTTGCCCCCAGAGTAGCTCTAACTTTTCTGAGTTCTGGGTCCTTCTCAGATTTTGGCCACTTAGAAATTTGGGCATCCTTATCTCTGACCTTGAGCCCTTCTGAGTCTGCTGGCTTCTAAACGTGGCAGGGGAATTGGAGAGGGAAGCTGAGCAGCAAGGTCCACAAATGTCACCTGAACCAAAGTAAGCCAGTGAGTGAATCCTGGCCTCAGCTCCATTCATATTCATGTGGTTAGCTGGGTGTCCATGTTTGGAAATCAGAAAGGACATGAGAAGTGATTTTTTTTTTTTTTATTGCAAATGTTACTTCATTTAGTCTTCATATGGATGTAGTTTTTTGGAATGTTGGTTAGGTCTGGAGCCGATGGCCAAGAAAGAATTCTTGAGACGTCTTTGGTGCAAAAAGGTGATTTTATTAAAGCACAGGGACAGGACCCATGGGTAGAGAGAGCTGCCACACTGGGGTTGTGAGGAATGGTAGATTATATACTTGGGAGTTGGAGGGGGTAAGGGAAAAAGGAAGTGTCCAAAAGGACTTTGATATGTTAAAGAAGACTCTCAGGATACTGAAGGCCATTGCTAAGGTTGTTTTTCCCTCTAGTAAAGCATTAACATTAAGACAGTTGGGAGTTTGCTGGAGGAATGTTATACCACTCCTATTACAAATCTTTGTCAGTAGGCTGCAGGTCATAAAGAAATTTAGTTTTGCTTACACTCCCTTCTGCCTCTGTTTCCCATATCACTCATGGAGGGGAGGGTGATATTAGGGCTCCAGGAAATTGAGTAATGGGTCTCTGGAAGTTAGGCTATTGATAAGAATGCTTTTTCCTTATAAATCACTAAGACATTTGTAAACTGATGGAGACTCCTGTCCTGCAGGACTGTGATCTCTATTTAACCATTTGTTTTTCCTTTCCTTAGTTTTAGGACAGCCAGGAGTGCCTGAGGTTGTCACACAGATCCCACAGTGTTGGTGGAGGGTTGGAGGGGAGGGCTTGCGGGGTGTCAGCTTATGCTTTGTCCTCACCTTGCCTTCTGCTCCCTCATCAATATTATCTGTGAAATATAACTGTTATTACTCTCACAATAAAAATGAAAAACTGAGATTCAGAGAAAGCCCCTGGTCACCAGCTCACACACAGCAAACTAGGCTCTGTTAGTTTGTTTTCTTGTTGTGCCTGCTCCAGGTTCCTGAGAACCTCGAAGAACAAACATAATCTGAATTACGTTTCACAGATTTGGTCTTTCTCTTCCTATTCTCATTATGGTGCAGTGGTTAAGGGGATTCAGGCCAAAAGGAAGTGGGAGGAAAGGAAGGAATCACAATGGAATCCATGCCTAAGCATTAACTACAGTATTTTGAGAGCCGAAGAGAGGATACATCGAAAACCCTCGAGAATTTTGATGTCTCCAAAAATATTACTGATCCATCACTGAAATATTATGAAAGAGAACAGAAATATCCCTTGTGACTACCAAGTTTCAGATGCACTCATCTCTACTTGCCCAAAGTCAACTATTTCATAAGCATAATCTCAAACAGCACAATTTTATTCACTCCACTTTGAAGAGGAAAAAAAAAATCAGAAACTCAAAAAGGCTGCAAATTTGTGTCAAGTTCATATTAGAGCAAGACTAAGGTGGAGGCAGACATAATTTAGTTAAATTTCAGTTCACCTGGGCAAACGCCTAAGGGCATAGCCTTCCTGTGTTCTACTTCCTCCTCCCACCCATCTTTCCTAACTCCCTACAGCATAAAACTCTGGAAACCTGTCTAAGAATAAATAACATGCAGTTTAGCCAGGCATTCCATGTTTTGCCCCTAATTTAGCTTTTCAACTCTTACTAAATACTCACTTTTATTCCGCTCTGCTCCAGTCCAATTGATTACTTTCTGAGCCCTGTACATCATGTGCATTTTTGGGTCTCCACATCTTTCCAAAGGATGTTCCTTCCCCCTTGAAGTCATTTCCAGGCCCCTCCAGTTTCCACAGGCCCTTTGCTGCACAACTCACCTCAATGACCAGCCATTTGAGAAGCTTTCCCCAATTTCTGCTTTTCCCACCCGATAGCAATTTTTTTTTTTTTTTTCTGTTTTAGGTCCCTTGCTACCATGGTGGGGACTATCTTTTGTTTGTCTGTCCAGGATCCCTATCCTGAGACCTGTGTGCACCCACTTCTTGGTTCCTTCTCCGGCACTGACTCTTATTTTTTTCAGTGGCAATTATTATGTTCCTGGTCTTAGTCGGCTGGTCTAGATGAAACTCCTGTTTCCAGCTGGAAGTTTAGCTAGAGTCTGTCTTAAGATTTTTAAAACTAGACTTGAGAAAAAGAACTAAGCTCCCTCCCTAAGTGGCCAAAGTTATAAGGCGTCAATGTTGGTGGCCCAGGACACATGTTCCTGAAGAACAGGACTGCCTAAGTCGATGAGCAGTGACAAGCACAAGTTAGAGAAGAGAGAAGAAGTCCAGGCAGCACCCAGGTCCTGTTTCCTCTGGTTTCTGAGTTGAACTTCCCTTGCATTCCATGAGCCAATTTGCCAGTTATTTACCTGTTGTCTCTCAGCTCCCTCCTGCTTTTCAATATTCTGCAAACTGCATTTCCCAGAACCCTCTGCCAGCTGGCTTCTTGTTGGCTTACAGGAGGCACTGGAGGGAGAAGAGGCCCAAAGAGAGGAGCAGGGGCCTCCTTTCTGTTTTCTGGCTGATATCATCAGTGTCTTCCTGGTGGTGGCAGTTGGCTGCTCTCAGTTGCTAACTCATCACAGCCCCTCAGAGGAACCAACAGTAGCTGGGGTAGAAGCTGCCCCTTCCTCAAAGGTCTGAGCAGTGGGTCCACAGAGCCACTTCTCAGAGATCCATGGTTCTGGAAGCTTACCCTTTGGCTTTGTGCCCCAGCTGGGGGAGGGAGCCCCTTTCGGCAGCTACCATCTCTGTGTTAGCTCAGGGTTCCCTTTTTGTCCTCTCAGCCTCCAACATCCATGAAACTATTTTGTATTATGTGTTCCTCTCTGATTTTTTTGACTTCTGTGTTTCCTGATACATACAAAAACTCCCCTTTTGTTTAAGGTGGTTTGAAGTAGGGTTCTGCTTCTTGCTATCAGATGACTCCTGACCAATGCAGGTCTGCTTCATGGTTGCAGATTACAAGAGCAGCCACCATGTACTGAATGTTTATTATATGCAAGGCACTGTGTTGGTACTTTATATGCATACTTTTATTTAATACGCTCATCATTATAAAATAAGCATATTGACAAAAGAGGCCCGTTTCAGCATTCATCTCTTACCCCTAGCTACTCCCCGTACACGGGCATGCATGCCAACACACTGTGTTCTCACAGGCCCCCACAGGTCTGAAAGCCTTTTCCCTTCCTCTATCAGCACCAGGTGGGCAGACTTCGTGCTGGTTATCAAGGAACTAGTTTATTCCTGATATCAAAGGGAAAAGGGCCTCTACATGCCGCCAGAATGAAATGCATCTGATGCGTGAGTGATGTTGCTGAAAATGCAGGACCACCCAACCATGCAAGTACTCTCTGTGGTCCCTCCACCAGCCTGGGACTGTGGAAGGCAGACTTGGCACAGGGGACATTGGGCTTTGAGTAGATTGAGAACTTTGCTTTCCAGAAACTTATTTTTGAAACCAAGCCTTGCAAAGGAACTCAAGTCAGGGACAGTGGCCTTGATCTCCTCTAACATGTGAAAGGCCCAACTCTTCCATCTGGATAACTTCTTAAGACAGGAGGTAACTAGAGTCCAAGAATGACAACAGAATAGGTCCAGTATGGGGTCATCCACTGGGCACCAGAATACTCTGCCTTGATTCCTCATTCTCATAAAGTGAGCTCACTGTTATTTCCTTATTTTTCAATCCAGTGAAGCTTAGTTGGAGGAGGAGTATGATTTAACCATAATGTTTGGAGATAATCTCCTGGCAGGAACTAATACATGTGATGAAGGACCAAATCAATAGGTCTCACTGCACATGTGAAGAAACTGAACCATAGTAAGGTTGGTTAACTTTAAGACCACACAGCTAAGAACTGAGCTTTGAAATTATTTGACTCAAACCTCATACTTTTAACCATTATATCTCACTATCTTATCTCCTTCAGAATATGACCAATACATTATTTCTTTTTATCTCTTTTTGACTCTTGACTCTTGCCCTCAATTTATTGGGCAGTGCCTTGCACTGACCAGAAACTCAAAGAATGAATGTTGAATATCTTTAAAAAAACACAAACAAACAAAACCCCCCACCATCTGTGAACTTCATCTTCTTTCTATTTGTTCCAAGGAGACTTCCTCCTAGGGCTTTGAGGAAGGTCTAAGAATTTGTGAGCAGTCCCATCTTTGAGACCTCCAGCCCACCTGGAGAAAAGAAGAACAGTTCTTCTTTTTTCTGTTTTATACTATATAATCTATTTACATAAGATCTTGTCTGAGGAAAGGGTTTCTGCTATCAAAACAAGCTTGAAAAATTCCTGATATAAAAGACTTTTCAAGCTACCTAAATTGGTTCTTGCATATGTTTTTATTTCCTTTTACCCAGACTCATAAGAAACAGACACTTAACTATCTAGGGTACTTAAAAAGCTGAGCTGCTGGGGCGCCTGGGTGACTCAGTCGTTAAGCGTCTGCCTTCAGCTCAGGTCATGATCCCAGGGTCCTGGGATCGAGCCCCACATGGGGCTCCCTGCTCGGCAGGAAGCCTGCTTCTCCCTCTCCTGCTTCTCCCTCTCCCACTCCCCCTGCTTGTGTTCCCTCTCTCGCTGTGTTTCTCTCTGTCAAATAAATAAATAAAAATCTTAAAAAAAAAAAAAATGCTGAGCTGCTAAATCCATAGGGACAGGCCATTAGTATTAAAATAGTGTTGGCCGTAGAAAGTGATGAAAATTGGTGGTGGCAAAGGTGGTAGGGTACAGGGCAGATAGGAGTTGTGTTCTTGCTGCATCTTTGGAGGAAACAGAAGTCATGTCCCCAAGTCTCAAAGTGGCATTGCTGTCAAGGAAGAAGCCTCTGTGATTGGGGGGGCAAAAGGGTTGATGGAATGTCGCAGAGTACCCTGCCAGGCCTGGCTTCTGCTAGATTCACTTCCTCATTTCATTCTGGTCTCTGTTCACCAGTCCCCTCCATAGAGAGCCTGCCCCTGACACGCTGTCTACAAAAGCACCTTCTCCCATTCATCTCCCAGCCCTTATTCTGCTACATTTTTTCCCCTAATTCCTTTTATCTCTACCTGAATTATAGTACATGTGTATGTTCATTTATGTATTTATTTTCTGTCTCCCTGACTAGAATTTAAGCTCCATGAGGGCAGGCACTTTATCTTTTGTACTCACTTCAGTCTCCCCAGTGCCGTAGATGCTCATTCAATTTTTTTGTTGAATGGATGGATAAATAAATTCCATATCTTGGATTTCTCTTGGGCAGAGGTAAAGGTCTACAACTCTATGCATTTCAGAAAGGGTTTGGAACAGAGCCCTGGCCGCTGGGTTTTTTTCTTTCTTTACTAAATTAAGCTAAAAATGACTTTTCTTATCAGGATTATTACATTTACACTGTACTTCCATGTTCACAACAGATAGGGAGATAGGAATCCTTAGTAACTGTGAAGTTAACTTTGACTTATATTTGTAAATCTCTTAGGAAACCCCCTGATATTCTCAGACACAGTAAAGTCTCATTTATTCAGATCCCACAGATTTGTGAGGGTATAGGCGTAAATTGGACTGAGCTATATTTTCTCCATTATCTGGAGTAAGGTTTTGCCATGTCAATTGATAGTCTGAACAGGATTACAGGGCAACTGCTTAACTACTTAACAAAACAAATTCTTTTAAAGATTTTTATTTATTTATTTGACAGAGAGAGGGAACACAAGCAGGGGGAGTGGGAGAGGGAGAAGCAGGCTTCCCACTGAGCAGAGAGCCCGATGTGGGACTCAATCCCAGGACCCTGGGATCACGACCTGAGCTGAAGGCAGATGCTTAACAACTGAGCCACCTAGGCACCCCAACAAAACAAATTCTTATCCAAGTGTTTTTTAGAGTATTCTGCAGTTAGAATATACTCATATGTTCCAGTGGTTTAAATGGCTCATCTATATGGAGTAAGCCATATCCAGTACAGCCTTGAATTGAAATGTTAACTTTGGACCTTGTTTGATTCTTAAAACAATAAAACTTTGCAGAGACTGGGACATGAAATTTCTGTACTCTATTTTTGGCAACAAACTTTAAGAAGGAATTAACTAAATAGACTCCATCAAAGGTGGCCCCCTTGATGGTTGAGACCCAGCTTGCACCTCTAAATTCCTCAGTTTCCTTGTCTTGCTCATCTAGAGCTCATGCCAACTCTGTCAGGCAAGCTCACCTGGTTCCTGTCAGTCCTGGCTAGAGCCACAGGCATATTAGCAACTTTTGCTCTCATCAGTAAAAAATAATTAAAATAATATATTGACCATTTGCTGAACACTGACATGAACATACTGAACTATGAACTAAAATAGTATTTCCTTTAATCTTCTTGATAAGGCCCATGAGTTAGGCATTATCTCATTATACAAATGGGGAAAGTGAGGTTCAAATAGCTTAATTAATATATGCCCCAAGGCCCCATAGCTGGTAAGCTGCAAAGCCAGGATTTAAAATCAATGCTTGTAATCTCCAAATCACTCTTCTTATCTAGTGCACCAAAGGTAGATGACCTTTGGTGCCATAGACTCAGCCTTGGTACACTGAATAAACCCTGAATGCCCTGGTACGTCCCAAGTATTTCCCTTCAACACTCCTGAGGCTGTCCCAGGCCATAGAACTCCAAGATGCTTTGCCCTGGTTCTCTGCCTAGCCCTCTAGTTATGTCTAGTAACAGCCTATAGGCTAGGTCCAATATATAACTCAGATTTGGCGTCTTCCCCTTTCCTATGATAACTCCCAGGGACATGCTCCACCCCACTGATAAGAACTCTGATTCTCATGCTTGTCAAAATCACATCCAAACTTGCTCAGTCCTTTAACATTGCACTTTATAGCCTTCTCCAGGCTCTGCACATGACTTAGTTTTCCATCGTCCTGTCCTAATGACCATGCCTGCCCTCTTGCCTGTGAAGGTTTTATCATATGGTGTGGTCTAATCCCGCTGAGAAATGGTAACATCTTTCTTTTTTTTTTTTTTTTAAGATTTTATTTATTTATTTGAGAGAGAGAGAAAGCATGAGGCGGGGAGGGTCAGAGGGAGAAGCAGACTCCTCGCTGAGCAAGGAGCCCGATGCGGGACTCGATCCCGGGACTCCAGGATCATGACCTGAGCCGAAGGCAGTCGCCCAACCAACTGAGCCACCCAGGTGCCCTGATAACATCTTTCTATAGTTTAGTCCAAATGCTGCTTTGGCAGAAGTTTTCTGCACATGTACGTCATTATTTTCATTTCTCTCTTCTAGTGTTATGATTGAGCTTGCTCATTAGCAATTGTTCATCCAAGAACTTAGCAAAGCAGTCATTGCTGATTGCAGTACACCTGGAGATACAGACTGATGGTGCAAATTACAGTTCCAGGTGAACAATCTAATGGAGGTCAGTTGGCTACCTGAAAGAATTGGAAAGCTTCTAGGCAGACGTTCTAGGGAAATTAACTACCTCACTTTCTTTATCTTCATCTCTTCTGCCCATTCTCCTTGCTCCTCCCAGGCAAATTTACTCAACATTCCCTTTGTGTCATCATCTTAATCCATCCTTGAATACCTCTTCCATCACTCTATTGGCCCAGAACAATTTAGTCCATTCATTTCTTACGTGATCACCTCCTGAATGTGACTGTCTCCTGAATTATCCACAAAACTCCATCTAAAAATTGAAAGAGAAGTTGCAGTGATCTCTGAACTCTTTTTCTAAACAAGCAACTACCCTTTCTCCTCTTTTCTTACTACCTTACAAACAATTCATCAGATAACAGCAACTATCAAGATTTCTTTAATGCACTGGGTTACATCTCCAGTTACAAAACAATAGGAAGTTAAGAAGATAAAGCATATTTTAATAAAAATATCACAAGTAGAATTGATTTGATTTATAATCAATTTTAGATTTCAGTGATTAGGGCCCGTGGGGACCTTAAGAGTCTGGCAGTTGATAATTAACATTAAGTTGGGTGACCAAAGAACAGGACTAGATATCAAGAGGACTGAATTTCAGTTCTATCTCTTTCACTAGTCCTGTATTATGGTGGACAATTCTTTTCATATTTTTGCATTCCCTTGAAAATATAGAAAATTGACCGTATGGTATTCTGGGTTCTGGAATATTTCATGGTTATAACATTTACAAGCCCAATTTAGTATTTTTTAAGAAACAGATGTTAACTTATTTAGGTTTCTTTTATCTCATTGTAATCTACCAGATAATTTATTTCTAGACCACTCAAAATTTCAAAAAAAGCTCTTTAAACTGGACTTTTGAAACTCCTGGAACTCTGTGTTTATTTCCCCTTTATTATCCATGGGTCTTTAAGTAAATTTTATTTGGATGTTCTAATTCTGCCTCATCTGGAATAAGAGATATTAAGAGAGAGGTCCAGTGTCCCTGCTTGGACAAGAGTGTGAAGAGGGTGGGTGTAGGCCTGCATGGAGATGTCGGGGACAATGAGTGATAGACCCTGAAGGGAAAGATGAGTCCCTGGGACAGATGTAGGCTGATTCACCAGCCACCCCTCACCCCTGAAAGATTCTCCTCCTGGTTCCAACCTGGAAGACTATGGGTTTTATTTTTACTGAGAAAGGAAGCTTTTCATTTATGTATTTAACCTTCATTCATTTAAATACTGAAATTACTACATGCTAGTCATCAGGCTAGGAACCAGACATGCAAGAAGGAGCAGTGCAGAGGGGCTCAGTGTGTAGAAATAAGCATTAGCCAAATAGTCAAATAATAAATAAAATTACACAATGTAAGTGCTATCATAGCTCTGGTGTAAAAGGTTCCCTCACCCACCCTACTTTCTCCCCTGTGATTCTCCTTACTCTGCTATGTGGTAGAGGGTGTGTGTGTGTGTGTGTGTGTGTGAAGATCTGCACTTGAGAACAAGGCCCTGGTTCTTTATCTTAGCTCATATCTTTACCTGGACACGAAAGGATTTTCTTAGCCCAGGTTTTGATATCTTACAAATGGAAAGGTACGAGGTCTCATTCTGTGAGAAAGACCATGCATTTTCTGCTTTCAAATTATTCTCTATATCAACAAGATCTGATCACATCACAAATTACCTAAGAGCAAGCACTCTTCCCAAAATAAATATTATTTTCTTCTAAGATAATTTGTATCTCTTATGAGTTAGGAGGATAATGCATTTGTCCTTTTACTGTAACTTTTTACCTTATTCCTTACAAAATAATAACCCTGTCAGGATACTGTTAAAAACATCTGACCTCTTCCTAAACCTATTCATAAGATAAGGCCTATTTTATTAGCTTGGAAAGTCTGTGTCTGGACCAGATGGAAAATATTCTTTTTGATCATATCATCTCTCCCAAGATAGAAGAATAAAACCATATGTGTAGAGAAAGTTCACTCATTCACCCAACTAAATTATGAAAGAACATAAAGCTGAGGAATCTGACTTTGTCTTGGGACACTGGCTATAGGCATTACTAGTAAGTAATGACATCAAAAATCTAAAGGCCAGCTCACTGAAAGAGGCTCTAAAGACCCCACCAAGGAAACACTCAAACCTAATGATTCAAGCCAATGTCAACCATTTGTAGGCTTGATTCTATTGTCATTCAGTTATTTATGCAAATGTATACAACATTATCTGCCATGTGTGCAACATGATGCTAAAGACAGAAATGCTTTTATGCTGTTTACAATCTAGCTGAGCCTTGTATCTACTGCAAACATACAAACAGTATTGATTAGCTGTGACATCCAAAAGATGTATTTTTCTTCTTAGAACACATTGCTTCTGCACTAACAGTGTAAAAGATGTGTGTTATTCAGTGTTGATTGAAAATTTCTTTGACTACCCCTTTTCTTTCTTGATTATTGAGGACAGAGAAAAATGATTTTCTAGGTTGTTGCTGACCCTCTCTTGTGTTGGAGAGAAGGATCCAACAGGTAACCTGGGAACCCATTAAAGTAAAAAGCATTCTTAAAATGTGCAGTCAGAAGAAGAAACTGAATTTCTTAGTATATGGTGACCCAGTCTGGAGTTTGTGGTTCTATTATTCTTATGCCCTGGTTTCAATAACTGGGGTGTTCATAGAAATGGCATCAGATGAAGGCCAATGCACATCTCAGCACAGATGCTGGCAAAAGTTCTACTAAGTATAACTCAGCTCTATGACTAATTGAACAAAAGTAACACAGGGCTGAGTAGCTTGTAATTTCCTGTAAAAGTCTTTAATGTTGGGACTTGAGATCCAGTTCAGCTCCATTTGACTGCATGTTAATAGTGTTTCTTTTTAATGGGATGAATCTTAAGTGTTGTTGGCTTCATTTTTGAGAGTTTCTTGAGTGTTCTCAAGCCTTGTAGAGGGTGCTCAGAAAATCTGTCCTTAGTGTGCTAAGATCCTGATGAAAAGCTAATAAACTTTGACTGCATTCATTGAAACTTAATACCCCCTGTAACAAGTTGAAAACAGACTACAAGTGGGGTATTGTGTCCTGTTCTGGGTGCTGTACTTCAACAGTGACACTGGCAATTATAAAATATAAGGTGCAAGAAGTGCCACCTGGGAAGTAGCCTGGGAGGGAAGTCTTATAGAGAAGAGTTAAGAGAATACTGGATGTTTTCTCTGAAGAAATGAAGGCTCAGGGTTGGGGAAAAGTGGAGTTACAAAGAATTAGCTTGTTTAGGTTTGCTCCAAAAAGCTGCCTAACGACTCAGTGGAAGTTTCTGGTAGGCAAATTTGGGGGTCAAGAATTAGGAAGAAAACTCAGAGCTAGTCAAATAGAAAGAGCTGCCTCTCAAAACAGAATCCACTCCAGGCTATGTTGTTCCGGATGAAGATGGGGACCCGACTCCCTGTAATCTGTAAAAGAGAATCCTGTAATTGGAGGAAATAAATCTGATTTAGGTACAAAAGGTTAAGGTTTGGGGGCTGGGCACACCTGTGTTTGAAGATCAGCTCTATAACTTCTTGGCTTTAAATTTGAGTAAAGAATTTACCTTATCTGAACCCAAGTTCTGCCATCTTAAAAACAGAAGTTAACACTTTCCTCAACATTGTTTGTTTTCTAATGAATAAATAAGACTCTGCATGTCGATGGTCTATTGAAATGCTTGACACATAGAAGGCACTTCTCTGAGTGACTAGTAGGGTCCCTTCCAGTTTTAAGAATCCCAAATTCTAAGAATGATGCAGGGAGTACATAACATTTTTAGCTAGTTACCTTGTCCTGCATTAACCCTATCTTTTCTGACACATGTTATGATCCTGCCTAAACATGTCATTTATTGGCTTGGAGTTTCCTGTGCTCAAAGCTGTGACCAGAGGTTCTGAAATCAGTGTGAGATTACTCAGCTGATGCTTAGTAATTTTGTCATAGAATCATGAGTGAGTTCAATTTAAGATGGTGTGTTTGGCTTTGCCTTTAGTACTGGGGGAAGGAAAATAACCTATCACACCTTACTCTCTATTGGGATATCAGGGTTTATGTTTTGGTTTTACTATAAAGCAGCTCTATAAATTTGGAGAAGTAACTTCACCTCTAATGACCTCAGATTCCTAATCATTGAAACAAAGATGTTGATTAGATAATCTTTAAAGAACCTTCCTATCTATAAAAATAACAGGATTTCACTATATAGGCAGCTCTGTCAATATTTTTCCAGAGTAGAAAGTGTGGATAACACCTTGGAGAATGCAATTTCAATTCCAAATAACTTTATTATGGCAGAACAGTAGGAAGTAAGCAGTGGAAAAATGTTCATTGCAAACAAATACAGAGGAATGTAAATGGCACTAATTCAAGGTAAGAAACATACCAAATTTAGATTACGTAAGAGACCTCAAGTATACGTGAGTCAGGAAGTAAGTAAAGATTAATGAGAAGAGATACACAAGACATCCTGGAAGACCCAAATCTTGTAAGAGACAGTCAAGAAAGCCTTCAAGATCTCTTCTTAATAGTGGAGAAGGAATTTGCCAGACAGACCAAGAGAAAAGGCATCAGGGCTCAGGCCCAAGGGAACATGAGAGGACATGGAGTACATCAGGAGCAGCAAGTGGGTCCAGTATACCAAGAGTTCCAGGTGTGTATAAAGGAGTAGCAAGACTTGAAGTGAAAGAAGTAGGAAGGGGGTCAGAGCCTGAAAATGCGTGTTTCCGAGCTATAATGTTATGAAGAAGAGTAGTAGGAGCTTGCGCTTACCTCCTTTTCCTCGAAAACTTGTGTATGGGTGTGCAATTATGCAAGGGGGCATAGTACTGCACAAAGAGAACTCATCAACTCACTTCTTCCTTTCCTACCTTCCTTCCATAAACATTTACTGTTTCATGTGCATTAAGGCAGCCCTTGTGCGATATGCAGCAGAAGTTCCAGTCCTCAACTCTAGACGGCAGGACGTCTCCTGTCTACACAGTTCCATGATTTGGGAAACCCAGCCTTTGTTCCACTTACCCATTCCCCCAGGCCTCCCAAAATGTACTCCATCCTGCTTGGCCTCCCTGATTCAACACACAGCCCAGGTTAAGCCCAAAAACCTTTCCTGGTGCCACACACAGGGATCTCGGGTATCCGCAGGACAGGCTGCTTCACTCTGGTCCCCTTTTCAGCCCCGCTGTGTTCTCGTTCACTATTCCTCTGTTCATGGTGATAAAGGGACTGATTAATAAACCGCCAGCCATGCAGATTTCTAACTGGGGAATAAATTCAGGTCTCCCCTCATTGCAGGCACCCCCAATCTTTTTGAGCTAGTCTACCAGAGGCCCCCGAGCTCTGAAGCAACTGGCCACCCCTCCTCCACAGGTGATAGTGAGGAAGAAAACAGCCACTCTTTGCAAACTGTGTACTTTCCAAAAGGTTCACTCACTACCTTTTCCTCTTCTTGGTTCTTCTTGTAACAACTACAGTTTGGGCAGTTTTGGTGCCTCCCCCTGAGTCCTTCAGGTAAACTTCTGAAGGCTCATTGTTCTTAAAATGTGTCATACTTTGTAGTGTCTTTTGTCCTAAACTGTGGGCCTTAACTGCCCACTTGACTTCTTATATTGTTTTAAAAATGACATGGTTGGTGCCCAGGACTGTGGTTTACCTTTTAGACATTGAAGTTTAGAAAAGTAGGCCAATTTAGAGGACTCCTATCCAAACCCTTAATTGTTCAATGGAAGAGCTAAATTCCAAAGACAGGAAGGGGTATATCCAAGATCACATATTTGTTACTAGATACTGAAACTGTGTGAATTAAGATGCTCCTGGTTAGGTGCACCTGGGTGGCTCAGTTGGTTAAGCACCTGTCCAACTCTTGATTTGGGCTCAGGTCATGATTTTAGAATTGTGAGATCGAGCCCTGCATCAGGCTTACGTGCTGGGTTGGAGACTGCTTAAGATTCTCTTTCCCTTTCCCTCTGCCCCACTCACTTCCTCTCCTGGTTATAAGAAACTCTGACTCTAAATTCTAAACTGTGTTAAACAATGATAGGCTGCATTATATTGTATAATAAAAAGGAACAGTCTGCAAGCGAGGCACGGTCAAGGGCTCTGACTCTATTACTATGCTCCTCTCTCTGCTCTGTCCTTCCCTAGGTATCAGTTTTGGGTTGGGCTTGCATCCCACGTGCTCTCAACCTGTTTGTTCACTGTAGTTATGGCAAAAAGAATTCTTGGTTCTTGTCTAACCAGTGAAAGAGATTCTTTCCTCCAAACCTGGAATGGAAATTCTTCTTTGTAATCTGACTGAGCCAAATTGGTCATATGCTCAGTCCTGTATCAATACAGTTACAGGGAAATGCCTGTGTACTGTTTTGCTTAAACCTGGGTCCCTGAATAAATTACTCACTATGGGGTAGAATTACTATACTTGGTTTAGTTATTAGGATCCCTTTCTGGAGTGCAGATAAGTTAAGCTATTCTGAAGTCACAAATACAACTTTCAGGGAGTGGCAAGGAGTGGTTACCTAAACAAAATTAGGAAGGAGGAAAGAAGGAATGGATGCTGTGTAAGCAACAAACAGGGTCAACTGCAGAAGCCCAGGGACCCGCTATATTCCAGTCCTGCTTTGACTGACTGACATGAAGGAAGAAAGATGAAGGACTCTAGAACAATCTAATACTTAAAAGAATACCACATTCAAAATAGACATTGTGTGATCCTTCCTACGAATAATTTTGCTGAGACAGTCCAGAAAAAATAGCTAAAATAGCTAAGGAGAGAGCAACCATTTCATTCTGCTGCCAAGACAAGGCCATCTGCTATGACATCACAGGTAGATACAGCAGCACATTTTATTTTGTGAAGTTGCTAAGGCAACATAGTCTGACTGTGACAGTAGGTTAAGGTGGCAGCACAGAAACTGACATTTTTATTTTTTATTGTGAAAAACAAATTAGATGAAAACACAACTTATTGTTAGAGAATATTTTAGATTCTCAGAGGTAGGTTAGCCAGAGAAAAGGTAATAATTACTGTAGATCAATATTTTTGGAAATTCTTTAGTGACTTAAAATGATCACTAAATCCCTATGTTTGGAGTCTTAGAAGGTTCATAGATGATGGGTCTCAGTTGCTTTAACTTCTTATTTGTCTAATTCTTTTTGAATTTTTAAAATTTTTATCAATAAGGCACATGTCTGTGCAGATCTGGCTTTTTTTCCTCTTGATTTATTTCTCTATCAACTTCTGTCCAATTCTGTTGTAGCTATTTGATGAAACTCTTTCCAGTACTTTTTTGCACCCGCACTCTACAGTGCCTAGCATAAAGCTAAACAAATAGAAGGTATTTAATTATACTTTTTGGTGAATTACTCTTTCATCATGCTTCGTTTAAAATTTTTATTCCACCACCTATTTTCTAAGTTAATTTCCCCTATTTGCTTCTTTTTGGTTGGAATTTGTCCAAAACAAATAATGGGTTGAAAATGAAGTTTACATAGCAGCAGGAATCTTAATTAAAGAAAAACAACTACACTATCTGTTTACCAGCCTGAGATATAATTTGTCATTTTAATTTTATCTCTTCAATTAATGACTGAAATGCTCATATACTCTTATAAACAGCAGAAAGTCCAGTGTCTCCTTGAAACTTCAGAATTGATTGTGCAAGAAACACAGGACTTTCTCAGTCATTAATTTATTCATAGAAAAAATTATGGAGTGACCATTATCTGCCAGGCACTGTTCCAGGTGCTAGAGATACAACAGGGAAAGAGTTCTACTTTCAGATACATCTAGATAGAGAGAATTAGGAAATTTATGTTCATGAGCACTGATGCTTTGATCATTTCCATATGGTTCACTACTGAACACTCATTCCATACCATTAGACTGAAACCTGTCCATCATGAGGTAGTGCGTTTTCATGTCCAGATTCTTACCCAATATTGCATTAACACCTTACCCTGAGGTCCAGAGTTATTACACCTTAGTTCAACTTTATAACCGTTTTCTCCAAAGCTAATAATTGAGTCAGGAAAAATAAATCCTGAAGGAGTTGTATTTGTGTGAAATTATTTCTAATTAACTTAATTTTTTTTAAGTGGCTGCAACTTTTAATAGTGATCATGGGCTAAATTTGTAAACAAAGAAACAAAAGAACAATAAAAAATTCTATATCTGGAGACTTACTAGTTTCCATCTGGGATGTAGATAAGCTGAAAAGAATGTTGCTCTTATCTTACAACAGAAGATTCAAAAATACCCAACAAAATCCTAACTTTTCTTGAGAGCCTGGACAGTGGAGAAGGCACTGCTATGGAAAAAGCACAAAATCCTGTCCAGACCCTTGTCTTCTAAGGAACAAATATTTAAGCTGTCAGTGGAGGGGTAGCAAACCCTTTGCCCCCAGGGTGTAGGTGAAGATCTATTTCAGCTGGGGGAAGGGAAAAGAAAAATACTCCATGACTACAGGAGGGTTATAAAACTGTACTAGGCCCAGACTATTTGAGGTTACCTACTTTGGGGGAAGGGCAAGATCGCCAAGAAAGCTCCAACTCTCAGACCCTTGAATGTAGGGCCTGCGCCAAGAATGGGGCAGAAATAGGGCAACAAAGAGTATCCCCCACACCCCACTAACAATACCATGCCAGCAACCATCAGGTAACTAGGAATAGCAGTTTATTGCTGAGCAAAAGGCAAGAGTGTTGGAGAGACAACTTCTCTGGGGTGTAGGTACACAAGGAAGGCCTAAAGCTGAGGGTAGAGCAGGAACATTGATAAAATCATCTGGCAAACCAACTTCCACCTTTAGCACAAGGTAATACCATAAGAATTAAACTGGTGCCCGGAAGCAAGAACAAAATTGAAACCAGCTGAATTTATGACCATATTGAGTCAAACACCAGCAGAGGATGAGGTATTCCTATTTGCAGACATAAATAATATTGGCCTCACTCTCTGCTGTTCTACATACCACATCCTGCATGCAAAAAGATAGAACAACCACTGCCAAGAGAGAAGGCAATTAATAGAATGAGAGATTCCCCAATATTGAAATCATCAGGCATCAATTTAAATTAACAATGATTAGTATATTAAAAACTCTAGGTGAAAAGATGGACAACATACATGAATAGATGTAGAATGTCATCAACCCAGAGAATTGAAAGTGAAAGAGGAAACTAAATAGAAATGCTTGGAAAAAAATGGGTAACAGAGATGAAAAACAATTTTAATGGAACCATCGAGAGAATCAATACAACTGAGGAAAGAATTAGTAAACAAAAGTCAAGAGAATTCTTTTTAGCAGACTTGTACTATAAGAAATGCTAAAGACAACTCTTCAGGCAAAAGGAAGATACTATCAGAGAGAAACTTTGATGTACACAAGAATGAAGTCTTTGGGAATGGTGATAATAAAAATAAATATAAAAGTTTTCTTTTTATTTCTAATCACTCTAAAAAAAAATCATTGGCTATCCAAACTAAAATTAACAGTGAATGCATCATGGCACACATAAAAGAAAAATGAATGACAGCAGCAGGATCAAATATGGGAGGGAATTGGGAGCATGTGCTATGAGGTTCTTAAATAATACTTGAAGTAGTAGAATATTATTTTAGGGAAACATGCTTTATTTTTTTTCAAAGATTTTATTTATTCATTTGAGACACAGAGATACAGAGAGAGAGAGATCATGAGCAGGGAGAGAGGCAGCAGGAGAGGGAGAAGCAGGTTCCCCACTGAGTGAGGAACCCGATATGGGGCTCAATCCCAGGACACTGGGATCATGACCTGAGCCGAAGGCAGATGCTTAACCATCTGAGCCACCCAGGCGCCCCAGAGAAACATGCTTTATTAATGATAAATATCGTAAACCTTGGAACAAGCACTAAAAATAAAATTGTTTAAAAAGATTTGTGAATAGGGCGCCTGGGTGGCTCAGTTCGTTGAGCGACTGCCTTCGGCTCAGGTCATGATCCTGGAGTCCCTGGATCGAGTCCCGCATCGGGCTCCCTGCTCGGCGGGGAGTCTGCTTCTCCCTCTGACCCTAACCCCTCTCATGTGCTCTCTCTCATTCTCTCTCTCTCAAATAAATAAATAATAAAATAAAATTTTAAAAAAAGAGCTTCTTTAAAAAAAAAAAAGATTAAAAAAAAAAAAAGATTTGTGAATAATAGACCCAAAGTGGAGATAATATTGAAACTGAAAATATACTCAATCCAAAACAAGTGGGAAAAAGAGGAGCAAAGAATGCATGGAACAAGTAGAAAAGAACAAACAAAATGGTAGGTTTTGCTTAAACATATAACAATCATTATGTTAGACATCTGTAGTCTAAACATATCAACTAAAAGAGTTTATCAGAATGGATAAGTGAGCAACTCAACTTTATGCTCTCTGCAAAAAACTAATTTTAAACATAGGTTAAAAGTAAGAAAATGAAAAATAGATAACACTAATCCAAAGAAAGCTGGAGAAGATAAATATCAGACAAAGTAAACTTGAGAACAAGAAATATTACCAGGGATAATGACAGACATTATTACATAATGATGAAGAGGTCAATTTATCAAGAAGATATAACAATTCTCAATGTATATGAACCTAACAATGGGACTTTAGAAATACCTGGAGCAAAAAATTGGCAAAATAAAGAAGAAATTGATGAATCCACAATTATAGTTGGTAACTTCAATACTTCTTTCTCAGTAATTGATAAAACAAATAAATAATAAATACCAGTAAGGATAGAGAAGATACAAACAGCACAACACTATCAACAAACCTGACCTAACTGATATTAACAGAACACTCCTTCCAACAAGAGTAGAATACACATTATTTTTAAGTGCAGGAGGAAGTACACCACAATAGACTATTTTCTATAAAATTGTTTATCCAAAAAACTAACTTGAATTTTATTTTTTTTTAAGATTTTATTTATTTATTTATTTAAGAGAAAAAGAGCATGAGCAGGGGGAGGGGCAGATGGAGAGGGAGAAACAGACTCTCCACTGAGCAGGAAGCCTGACATGGGGCTTGGGGCTCCATCCTGGGAGTCGAGGATCATGACCTGAGCTGAAGGCAGACTCTTAACCGACTGAGCCACCCAGGTGCCCCACAAACTTGAATTTTTAATGCATTTAAAAATAATTGAAATCACACAAAACATGTTATCATTCAGAAATTGAACTAGTAATGAACAGAAAAATACCTAGAAGAGCTTGAAAAATTTGGAAATTAAACAACACAGTTCTAAGTAACCCATGCCTCAAAGGGCAAGACTCAGTGAAAAATAGAAAATATTTTTAAATGAATGAAAGTAAAACACAGTGTATAGAATGTATATAACATAGCTAAAGCAGTACTTGATATTGGTAGAAATAAATGTTTAGTAGACAAGAAGAAGAATCTAATCAACAAGCTAAACTTCCATCTTAAGAAATTAGAAAAAGAACATGTTAAACCAACAAGGAAAGAAGGAAATAATTAAGATCTGTACAAAAATCAATGAAATATAAAATTTAGAATAACAGGAGAGAAAATCAATAAAATCACAAGCTGATTTTTTGAAATCTGTAAAACTGATGCATGTCCAGTACAACAGATCAGAAAGGGAAGTCACACCAGTATTGGGAATGGGAACAGTGACATCACTATATGTTCTGCAGGTATTAAGAGATATTAAGGGACAATGCAAATAACTTTATGTCAGTAAAGTAGTTGCCATGGGCTGAGTGTTTTAGGGGAGAGTGTGGCTGGGTGTTTTAAGGACCTGACTCTGAAGTGGCAGAATAAAGAAATTCTTGTGCCTACTGGAGCTGTTCTATACCTTTGTTGCTATGGTTGCATAACTGGATGTGTTTCTCAAAACTCACAGGACTGTGCATGATAAGAGTTGAATTTTATTCAGTGTAAAGTTAGTGATGTCTTCAGTTTAAGATACTTCATCACTTTTCCTCAATCATTCTCGACATGTGTAATAGCCATATCTAACTTGTGGGCTTTTTATCCTCTTGTTTTTAATTTATGTAGATTAGGAAACATATCAAAAATTTCAGGGGCGCCTCGGTGGTTCAGTCGGTTAAGCGTCTGCCTTCAGCTCAGGTTAGGATCCCTGGGTCTTGGGATTGAGCCCCATGTCAGGCTCCCTGCTCAGTGGGGAGTCTGCTTCTCCCTCTGCCTCTCCCACTGCTCGTGCTCTCTCTCTTTCTCTCTTGTTCTCTCTCTCTCAAATAAATAAATAAAATCTTTAGAAAATGTTTCAGTTATTAAAAATTCTTGTCATGGAGATTGGAGAGGGTTATGCGGACATGGCAACTACATGCAATGTATGATCTTGAATTGGATCTTGAACAGAAAAGGGCATTATTGGGAAAACTGGTGAAAACTACAAAATAGAAAAATAGTCTCAAACATAGGATTTTTAATTTAAATATATTTCTTTTTTTTTAAGATTTTATTTACTTATTTGAGAGAGAGAGAATGAGAGACAGAGAGCATGAGAAGCAGACTACCTGCTGAGCAGGGAGCCCAATGCAGAACTCGATCCCAGGACTCCAGGATCATGACCTGAGCCGAAAGCAGTCGCTCAACCAACTGAGCCACCCAGCTTCCCCTTAAATATATTTCTTAAACTAACAAATGCATGTAATCCAAATGAGAACAAGATTAAAAATTAAAAAATAAAATAGAAGATTTCTTTGTGTTGGTGCAGCTGTAGAAAGTCCCAGCAACAGCCGCCATTGGCCATCTCCCAAGTGGACTTATTTACTGAAGCAAAGGACCTAAGACAGGAACGACGTGCTGCTCATGAATGTTTGCAGCTGTCTTTGTCTTTCCCAGCTCTTGATTCTGGGATATGTAAAATTTACCATTCAAATAAGAGGGGAAGCTCAGAACTACTCCAGGCAATGAGAGATGAGAGGTCCATGCCTCATCTAAGCTTTGTCACAGACTTCTTAATGAAGCCTTGTGTGTGCCAATCACAAAGAATCCAAAATTAAGAAAATCCACAATTTATAACATTTTTCTTTTAAGTTCTGCTTATGGCAACTCTTTATTGTGAATGAAACATTTTTTTCGTGACATAACCATCCGTGACTTCCTGGGCGGGTCCAGACTTGCTCATGAATTTCAAGGATTAACTCCCACACGCCATTTGCAATCCTCTTGCGTTCATCACACAATTTGGCATTCTCCTCCCTTTTTACATACAACATTTGAGCCTTTTCTTTCTGCAGATTATCCCACAAAATTTTCTCTAATCTATTTATCTCCGTGTCCTTGGTGCCCCTCAATCTTCTGCTGGAATTTCTATATAGTTGGGAGGAGTTCATACTTTTTTTTAAAGGGAAACAAACTTTCCCTGAGTATTTCTTTAGTATGTCAATAAATCCATGGTAGAAAAAAGTGGCTGGCATCCCCCAGCCTCCCAATGAACACAATAAAAAGTATGTGCATCACTGAATTGCAAAAGTTTAATCTAGAATCTTCCTTTGGAAGTAAGGTCAACATTTAAAAGAACCTAATATTGTTCTTTGATGATTTTGATAAAACTTTTGTCTATATTCCTCTAAGAAAGTGACTACAAAGTAAGGGAAATTCCTTGGTAGTTGAACAAATTTTTCTTCATATTATGGATTTAAAGGACACTATTTCCCCACTCATAATTCTTCCAAATTAATGGCTTTTCTAAGGATACACGCATATGCAGGTAAGAATTTTTAAGCCATATCTTTAGAACTACCCTTCTGCTTAGAACTAAATTTGGTTTCTCCTTAAGCCCCTACTCCATCAAGAACAAGACACGGTGTTGCCAAATCAGGGTAAACTTTGACATCTTAGGTTGTTTTATCCCTTTACACTTTCTCCTCAATCTTTTTCCCTCTGACATGACATATAGGTTTCTGGGGGCCCTCAGAGCCTGCTGACCCATACATAATGGGGGAGTTTTCCTCATACCCAGCCATCCCAGCTCCTCTGTCCTTCAGTGTCACATCCACAATCCTCTTGGCTATCCCAGAAACATTCTGCTGATTTCAGTGCTCCATTGGTGAGTGAAGGAACTGCGTTCAAGTCTGGTCCATCAGCCTGTGTACCTCACACAACATCTCCATTTTACTCCCATGGGTGTTATGGTGTAAGAACTCCACAGGTTCTCCCCACCTCCCAGGGCAGATGAGAAGCAGAGCATAGGTCTCCACTAGTCCAAAACCTTCCAGTTTCTGTGCGTGCACTATCATCTCCTATATCCACCACCTTGAAGTTGAAGGGAGGAGGGGTGTCAATGCCACTTTTCAAATGTCCTCACCAGTTTCTCTCTTGAATTCTTAGAATACTCTCTTTTCAACTTGGAGGTATTTTCCTATCTCCTCAGGGCCTGTGCTTACTTACTTATTTTGTGTGTGTGATGGGAGATGGATAACACAATAGAGCAGAGAAAAATGACCAGACAAATTTTTTTGAACAGTTTTAGGTTCACAACAAAATTAAGCAAAAGGTACACAGATTACTCAGATACCACATGGCGGGGTGGGGCGGGGGGCGCCTGGGTGGCTCAGTCCTTAGGTGTCTGCCTTCAGCTCAGATCATGATCCCGGGGTTCTGGGATTGAGCCCCGCATCAGGCTCCCTGCTCAGTGGCGAGCCTGCTTCTCCCTCTCCCTGCTGCTTCCCCTGCTTGTGTTCCCTCTCTCGTTATCTCTCTCTGTCTGTCAAATAAATTTAAAAAATCTTTAAAAAACAACAACAACAACAACAAATACCACATGGGGATGCCTCCCTCATTATCAACATCTCCCACCAGAAGATGCATTTATCATGATTGATGAACCTACTTTGACTATAACTATTCAAATAAATTGAACTAAAGTCCGTACCTTACATCAGGGTTCACTCTTGGTATACTTTCTGTAGGTTTGCATCCAACATTGTAGTACCACACAGAGTAGTTTCACTGCCCTAAAAGTCTTCTGTGCTTCACCTATTCATCCCTTTTTCCCAACCCCTGGCAACCACTGATCTTCTTACCGTCTCCATTGTCTTGCTTCTTCCAGAATGCCATGCAGTTGGAATCATACAGTATATATCCTTTTATGACTGGCTTCTTTTACTTAGTAATAGGTACTATTCTAAAAGATTCACCTACATTTCACTGGTGCTAAGATGCTTTGTTTATAAAATTATTTTATGAGCCACTATGAAAAAATATGCTAAGTAAATATGAACAATGCTTTTTTGCACTTTGAATTTTCATTCTCTGCTTATCAAAGATGGCACTTATTTTAACGCATTTTTTAAAAAATCAGAGATCACAAATGTTCACACATAAAAAGGAAAATATAAGTAAAATAAGTTATTTAATGCATTTTTAAAACACATTTGCATTTGGAGACTGTCTTTTCTCAACAAGTTTTGAAAGTGCTTCACTTGAGGATCCCAGTTCCAAGCCACTGGCACCCATTCTCCCATTTTGATACTGGGGTTTCTTGGAATCTTACTGTAAGGTGTCATAGAAGCTTTTCCAACAATCAGGGTTCAGGTTGCATCCTGAAATTGTCCTTAATGGCTTGTGGCCTGAAACATGGAGCAATTGCAAGTATCCTGTTACACCAGCTAGAACAGCAACAGTCTTAACAGATGACCAATCAATGACCTTATCAGGACTGCTGCATGGACATCAGCAGGGGTAAGCCCCATTCCTTGTAAGAACATCTTGATTCTGAGAAGTTAAAACAGGAAAAACAAACAAGGTCTTAGAATCAAAGGCATAAAGGTAAACCATTTAGTCCTCGCAGCACTCCAAGGCAACTACTGTTAGTATCTCTGTTTCACAGATAAAGGAATCTGTCTCAGTCAGTTCAGAATACTATGACAAATTACCAAAGACTGGGTAGCTTCTGAAGAAGAAATTGATTTTTCACAGTTCTGGAAGCTGGAAATCTGAGATTGGGGGCCAGTATGGTCAGGTGCTGGCGAGAGCCTTTCTCCACATTGCAGGCTGCCAACATGTTCTTGTGTCGTCACATGGTGGAAAGAGCTAGAAGAGCCTGTGGTCTCCTTTATATGAATACTAATCCCATGTACAAGGCCTTCACCCTTATAGCCTAATTACCTCTCAAATGTGCTAATACCAGCACATTGGGAGTAAGGATTCCAACATGTGAATTTGGAATGGACACAAATCTTCAGCCTATAAGAAAACCCAATATACAGAAAATTCCAGAAACTTTCCCAAAGTCACACAGAATCAAGCAGTCTGGCTCTAGAGCTCCTCACCATATGGTTCCCTCCCTCCCTTACTCATGTCTGTGCTCAAGGGTGTCCTCCCCAGAGAGTTCTTTCCTAACCACCCTAACTAAAGTATCCTTCCTCATCACCTTGTGTCCTCTCACTACTTTGTCCACAGCACATACCATGACCAGATATTATAGTAAATAGTCACCAGTTTGTTTACTATCCAGATTGTAAATTCTTCCTCTCTAGGTTGTAAATTCCATCCAGGCAGGAAACCTCATTATTGTATCCCAACTATTTATAACAGTGCCTAGCACATAGTAGACATTCAGTAATTATGTGTTGAGTAAATGGCAAAAAATTATTTTTAAATTTAAAAGAGATCTGAACCACACATCTTTCTTTTCTACAAGATACAGTGGGTTTTTTAAATGTTGGAATATATGTCATGGTAAACAGGAATAGGTTTGGTGTTCAGTGGTGTCCCCTCTGATTACTGATCACATAGAGGTAGTATAATGTAGTGGTGAAGACCACGGATTGAAACAGTCTGCCTGGACTTGAATCCTGGCTCTAGTACTTACTAGCTATGTGATCCTGGGCAAGTTACTGAATGTCTCTATAGTTCAATTTCATAGCCTTTAAATTGTCAATAATAATAGTATTTACCTCAAAGGGTTGTATAAGGATTAAATGAATTAACAGATTTAAAATGCTTTTAACAGAAAAATTTTAAAGATTAAAAAACAAAACGCTTTCAACAGTATCTAGCATGTTTAAATGTGATATAGATGTGACCTATTATTACTATCATCATTTTCTTGGGCCCACTGTGCTTTTATAAGAGAAAACTAGACTAGGTTTTTGAAGTTCTTTTAAAATATTTTAATGTTGGTAATTATTTATAACATATTTATTCTGTGAGTGATGTGACCCCTAAGAGCCAGAGTACTCCTTTGTCTATTTCTACAGATCTTAGAGGAAGGGCAGGAGTGGTAACAGCACCCAGGGCATATATGGACTCAAGTGACATGCACAGGGATTTACTGTTATTTGTTGTGATCATTATCCTACTGATACAGTTTGCAAAACAAAAAGAAAAACAATAACAACCCATTCTAGGGAGTCAGGCCATTCAAAATGCACTTAATCATACAATGAATTTGGGAAGGATTTCTTGGGTGTGAGCCCAAAAGCACAGGCAAAAAGATAAAAAAAATATCATAGTACTTCATCAAAATGAAAAAGTGTGTCAAAAGATACTATTAATAGTGAAAGCAACATACAGAATGTGAGAACACACTCGTAAGTCAAATATTTGATAAAGGGTTAACATCCAGAATATATAAGGAACTCCTACAACTCAACAACAACAAAAACAGCCCAATTCAAAAATGGGCAAAAGACTTGAATAGACATTTCTCCAAAGAAGATATGCAAAAAGTCAATGGACACATTAAAAAAAACGTAACATCATTAATCACTGGGGAAAGGCAAGCTATAACTGCAGTGAGATACCACTTCATACCCATTAAGATGGCTATTATGAAAACAAAACAAACAAAAATGGAAAACAACCAAGGTTGGAAAGAACGTGGAGAAATTGAATTAGAACCCTCATGCATTGCTGGTGGGAATGTAAAATGGTACAGCTGCTAAAGAAGACAATACGGTGGTTCCTCAAAAAGTTAAACCTAGAATCGTGGTATGATCCAGCAATTCCATTTCTAGGTATATGTTCAAAAGGACTGAAAGCAGGGACTCAAGTAAATACTTGTGCACCAATGTTCAGAGCAGCATTATTCACAATAGCCAAAAGGTAGAAACAACCTTTCAAAGAAAACTCTATTTTTCTTTACTTTCAAAACTTCTGACAGCAGATGGTGGGGGCGGGGGGTGCAGATTTTCCCACATCAAGGATTTCTTTAATACTCAGAAGACACTGACTGGGTGTCCTACAAATGTAAATTAGTTCTGACACTATCTACCTAAAGACAACATCAGATCCCACAGTTTAAGGGCTCAGTCCCATAAGACTCCCCTTACTTCAGACATTAATCACAAGCTGAGGTTGTCACCTGTATGTCTGACTTACCAGATCTAAACTGGGGTTCCCACAATCCCCTCCTTGGGTTCAATAATTTGGTAGAATGACTCACAGAACTTAGGGAAACATTTATTTATATTTACTGACTTTTTATAAAGGTATACAACTCAGGAACAGCCTGATGGAAGAGATGCACAGGACAAGTACAGAAGGAGGGGTGCAGAGCTTCTGTGCCCTCTCTGAGCTCCCTACCTTGATTTGTTCACTAACCTAGCAGCTCTTCAAATCTCAGTGTTCAAGAGTTTTTATTGAGTTTTAACTTCCATGCTATTTTACTGGTGATGGATGGGTGGGGCTAATAGTTTCAAACTTCTAATCATCTGTTTTTCTGGTCACCAGGCCAATCCTGATGCTATCTAGAGTCCCCATCTGAAATCAACTTACTAGCATAAACCTAGGTGTGCTCAAAAGGGGCTTTTTATTAATAACAAAAGACAGCCCTATCACTCAGGAAATCCCAAGGGACTTAGGAGCCCTTTGCCAGGAATACCACGAACCCAAATGTCCACTGATGGATGAATGGATAAGTAAAATCTGAAACACACATGCAATAGAATATTACTCGGGCTTAAAAAGGAATGAAATTCTGATATATGCTACAAAATGGATGAACCTTGAACATTTATGTTAGGTAAGCCAGGCTCCAAAGGACAAATATGATATGATTCCCCTCACCTGAGGTATCCCGAATTTGACTAAATTTGCAGAGACAAATAGTAGAACAGTGGTTATCAGGGGCTGGGAGTGGGGAGGGAGGAATGGAGAAGTATTGTTTAATGAATATAAAGTTTCAGTTTGGGGTGATGAAGAATTTCTGGAGATGGATGGTGGTGATGGTGTACAATAATATTAACGTACTTAATGCCATTGGATTCCACATTTAAAAGTGATTAAAATGGCAAATTTTATGTTATACATATTTTATCCCAATTAAAAAAAACAAAAAACATACATGTATACCCCCCGCCACACACACACAAATGCATTCATACCTACTCCTCCATAATGGCTGATCCTCTCCTTAAATCTAAGGACCTGTCATCCTCTTTTGAGTGGCCCATATGTCCAGTCTCCCAATGAAAACAAAGTAGATATTTGGATCAGCTTCATCTTGTGGTCAGACCCAACCAGTCTTGCCCAGCTAAGTTACTCATTTTAGATGTATAGCACGATCTACTGCAGGCTGAATGGTATCCAACCAAAATTCATACACTGAAGTCCTAACTTCTGGCATCTGAATGTGATTGTATTTGGAGATAGGGTGTTTAAAAAGCTAATTAAGGTAAAATGAGATCATTAGGGTGGGTCCTAGTCCAATATGTCTGGTGTCCCTATAAGAGGAGGTTGAGACACTTGCTACAGAGAGGGATGGCCGTGTGCAGACAGAGAAGAGCCATCTACAGGTATCTGAGGCCATGGAGAGAGGTATCAGAAGAAACCAACCCCACTGACACCTTGTTCGTGTACTTTTAGCTTCCAGAATTATGAGAAAATAAATTTCTGTTGTTTAAGCCACTCTGTGGTATTTCTTACAACAGCCCTAAAAACAATCTAAAGGGAAGCCTCTATTTGCTAACAGATTGAAGCAAAACAACTTCTTGGATAAAAACTGTTATTTGACTAAACATTTCTCCCCAAAGAGCTCTTACCCATATAATTTGTCTTCCAAATAAAAACAGAACACATTGTAGGCTATATTTTTTTCTTTTTATTTTGATAAAAGTAAAAGACACAGTGAGCTCCTACTCATGGAGATATAGCTTGTCTCTTATGCTATTCTGTTCTTTATACCAGATGCTGCCATTTTTTTATGCACTGCTATAATGCTATAACTTCCATTGCTAGACGTCCAGTTTATTTTTAAATTTTTATATTTTCTTTTCTTTTTTATAAATTCAGCAGGAAATGATTAGCTCAATCCTGGTCATGAGTTCAAAAGAGAGCCCTCCGGTAGTTGTAATCAACTCTTCCAAAGGAAAGCTTATAATGAGGATCTGAAGAACAAATAGAGTTACCACGTCTTCATGTCCTTAGCTAAAAAAAAATTGAATCATTTGGCAGGACTTTTAAAAACATTTTGTATTATACATGTAATAATTAATTCAAAGCTTACACCACCGTAGGGGCTTTTCTTATCCCTTCTTACCAGCCATGACGTGCTTACCTTACTCGCCCCACATCACGAAGCTAGGAAAGGGGAGAGCTGGACTGTGGGTTCAGGCAGTGAGGTCCAGGGCCCACCCTTTTAATCGGTACCCTTCAAGGCCTCCTCCCACTCATGCACCAATTCTTACTTCTGTACTCCAGTTAGTGGTGGTAGAATCTGTTTTCCCTGATCTATGTTTCTTGATCTTCTAGTCATGTTATCATCTCTTTCTCTCTCTGGACCTCATTATAAGTAATTCCTTCAAATTACATTTCCCAACGCATTGTCTCGTCAGGTCTGTTCCATTCAGCCACTGGGATCTGTGTGTACTTGAAAATCTACAAGTTTTATTTAGTTCTTCCTAAAACCTTATTTTTTATATCCTAGTTTTCCTTTCCTGTTTTTATTTCTCCTTTTATTTCCTTTAACATTTTACAGGGATTATCACACATTTTCATCAGCTCACACTAATATCTGAGGTCTTGGGGGAGGAAGTCTAAGTCTTTTGTTTATTGTTTCTGCTGTCTCTCACTTATTCCTTGTGCCTTTTGTGGGCTTTTTAAAATTGTGGACTATATTTCATTGAATGAAATCTGGGAGAATCCCAAGAGCCTAAGATGGACATGTTGACTGCAACAATGTGAACATTTACTTCCAGGCAACCTCATCCTGCAGCTCCTTCCTCTGCTCACTTACTTCTTACTCCCTGCTCCCTGTTTGTTTAATTCTTATACCCTCAGAAAATTCCCTTCACTCTAGTAAGTGCAGCAATGCATTAAAATTGTGTTTACTATGTTTGCCTGATCCACCATCTAATTATATTTTATATGAAAGGCCATTTAGTGTAACTAGCTAGCCAAACTGGCAGAAATTAAAATCCAAGTCTTTCTTTGGTAAATTGAATTTTCAGGTCAGGTTAAGAGTTTGGGCTGCCTGAAGGTCTAAAATATTTTTCATACATTCTCCAGGAAGATAACACATCTTCAAATTATCCATGGTCCCATCATTCCAGACTTTATTTTTCTAATGAAAGAAATGAAGTTCAGAGGGAGCAAATGACTTGTCCAAGTTACTTCTGCAACTGAAAAACAAACCAAAAAAAAAGATGAATACTGATCATTGGGAACCAAAAAAACATTTCAGGTTTATCCAACAGTCTGTGGATTAGACTCAGAAAAAAAAAAAAAAGAAAGAAAATGGCAAAGTAAGAGCTCAGCTAGCAACAAACTGCTTGGCCTATACAAGTCATCCTGGATGCCCAGCAAAGACACCTCCACTCACTGGGCATACAAACCATAGTTCTTTCCAACTTGAGTCTGATCAGCACTCACAAGGTGAAGTCGTGAGAAACAGGAAGGAAGAAAATTTGCCAATTGATCAGACACTTTTTGAGTCCTGGACACATTATAGCCTCTTTTCAAGATTCCGTGGGACTGACCCAAATCTAAATGCCTTTCTCTCTAAGACTCAAGAAAGTGTATACATCTACATTCCCAGACTAACAACAACTGGGTAGTAGTATTCTAGGGGAGATTTTGCAAAAGTCTTACTTCCCCAGAAATGCCCACATCAGGAGCTTGGGGTTTAAAAGGTCTGTATTTTCTAGGCTCTGAGCAGACTGATGGCACTTTGGACCATAGATTAAAGAGTGAGGAAGATCTGTCTTAGACACCGGTCTTAGAGGCCTGGCTCACATTTTTAGTAGTGAAAATGGCAAATCAGCAATGCAAAATGTACAGATCTTTCTGAAATCAGTGTATAGATTTTTGTAGACAACACTTGCTATGTTCCCAGTGTCTAGTGTAAAGCTTGACATATCGCAGGCTTTCAAATTAAAACTTGTGGATTGATTAAAAAAAAAAAAAGACTGCGAACCCTGTTTTTGAGTTTTAGGGACAGTATTGCTTTGTGCCACTGGATGGTGCTATGAAACCACTCTCCCATGCACACACGCAAAACAAGATTTTTGATGCTTTCCAGCCTTTCAAGCAGAAGGTATCGCTCTCACTTCTCAGCTTTCCAAACCATCTCAATCTGGACATCATGCAGCCTTTTCTTTTTTTCCCTGAAAAAAGCTGGAAACATTTCTGATTCATTCTTTTTTAAAAAGACTTTATTTTTTTAGAGCACTTTTAGCTTTAGAGCAAAATTAGGAGGAAGATACAGATTTCCCATATACTCTCGGCTCCCACACGTGCATACCCCCCTACCCTGTTATCAATATCACCCACCAGAGCGGTACATTTGTTATGATGGATGGATCTGCATGTCATTATTACCCAAAGTCCATAGTTTACCCTAGGATTCATTCTTGGTGTTGTACTTCTACGGATTTGGTTAAATGTACAATGATATGTATTCATTCTTAGAGTATCATACAGAGTATTTTCATTGCCCGAAAAATCCTCTGAGTTCTGCCTATTCATCTCTCCCTCTGATTCATTCTTGAAAACAGGGATTGTTCCAGGAACCCTTCTACTTAAACTGGATCTTACGGCTCAGACATGCAGGAGACAGACAGGTCTGTGGGACGTTCTGTTGTTTTGGTCAGGAGAGGCAGTGTCCATTAGGTAAGAGAAAGAAATGAAACCAGGAATTCAAGCACCCATGGTGCTCTTGCTCCTCAATGACCTAAAGATTCTTCAGAGATGCTTCCAGTTGCGAAGGGTGTGTGTGTGTGTGTGTGTGTGTGTATACACTTGATAGTTGCAGGGTGTGCAAAAGAGGAATGAGAGCAGGACTGTCTCTTCCAACTTTATCAACCGGCATAGCTCCATGTTGGGGGGTAGGAAATATATGCTTTTGTTTTATTTTTTGTTGGTTTTGTTTTTCAGAATATTACCCTCTACTGAAAGAAAATCTGAACAAATTACAAGGCTTACTTATCTCAATGGCCCTTCTAGTCCTAACATGCTATGTTCTAAGTTCTTCAGTTTTCTTGGTTGAATATTTCACCTTGGCTTACCAGCATGAGGACTAAGGATGTGGGGCTCTGGATGAGCCTGAAACAGTGCCATGCTGGTCTGAACTCACCCCCAGGGGTCTCCTGTCACTGCTGTCTCCTTACTGTCACACTGAGCTCTGGCTGCCTGGTTCAAACAAGTCACCACTCAGGAGGAGGTTTTGGAAAAGGTTTGGAGAGACACAGAGCTTTTACCAACTTCTTATAGTGAGCCTGAGAAAGTACCTAGGTAGAAACTGAATGCCAAGGCCCTCAAACAAGAATGCATCAACCCAAGGCAGACTGTACAAGAGGTGGGAGCACCACAGGGATGGGCAGGTGAGACGACAACGTAAACCAGTTCAACAAGTGTGTTTCTACACTGGGCCAGACTCTAAGGATACAGAAATGAATGGAAGGAGGTGTCGGGAGATTGGAGGCAGATACATAAATGTAGAGTTATCCGGCCGTATTTAAGTGCTTTGAGAGTGGATGGAACAGGGTGCTAAGGCAATTCAGAGAAAGGCAACAAACCAGAGGAAGTGATGCCCAAACTGACTCTCCATTGCCCAGGGCGCCATCGTTAAAATTATTCTTGATTAAAAGGTTTTTATTGGAAGTTTTTTTTTTAATCAGACTTCCGTACATCTTTGATGGTTGCCTTCATACAATTATATAGTATTAATAGCTACTCTTCATTAAGTTCAAAGCATAGTGCTAAGCACTTTACATATAATTCCACATTTAATCCTCACAACAATCCTGTGAGATAGGCAGGCTTTAAGACCCTTATGTTGAAAACTTTTTGTGGAAAATTTCAAGCCCATAGAAAAGTTTTGTTTTGGTTTTAAGTACAATTAGCTCCACTGTACCCACGTCCAGTATGAACAGTTATCAACTTGTGGCCAGCGGTGTTTCATCTATACCCCACACACATTTTCTGACGTCAGGAGTACACTGAAGCAAATTTCAGATATCATGTAATTTCTGAACTTAGCTCAGTATGTTAATCTAAAAGATAAGGACACTTCAAAAAACTGTAACCACAAGTTTGCTTCTAGCTAAGATGAAGTAACAGAGACTAGATTTACCCTCCTGCCTGACTTAACAGAAAGAGAGGAAAGAATAAAGAAAGAGAAAGAAAGAAAGAAAGAAAGAAAGAAAGAAAGAAAGAAAGAAAGAAAGAAAGAAAGAGAGAGAGAGAGAAAGAAAGAAAGAAAAAGGAAGGGAAGGAGGGAGGGAGGGAGGAAGGAAAGAAGAAAGGAAGGGAGGAAGGAAAGAAGAAAGGAAGGAAGGGGGGCACCTGGGTGGCTCAGTCGTTAAGCGTCTGCCTTTGGCTCAGGTCATGATCCCAGGGTCCTGGGATCGGGCTCCCTGCTCAGCAGGAAGCCTGCTTCTCCCTCTCCCATTCTCCCTGCTGTGTTCCCTCTCTCACTGTGTCTCTCTCTCTGTCAAATAAATAAATAAAATATTTTTTTTAAAAAAAAAGGAAGGGAGGGAGGGAGGGAAGAAGAAAAAAACAAAATGTGTGAAACGATGTTTTTCAAGACACTGGACATCAGGCAGTGAAGGACAATGACACCTGAGATGGGAAAATCAGCTGAGTTGCCCCCTCCCCTAGCTTATTGCCTTGGGAGGGTTCAGGGCAGCACAGGGAGGAGGAACACAGAGAAGCCAGATGGACAACCTGAGCAGGCTTTATGTAGAAGTGATCATTTGATTGTGAAGTTCAAATGGAAATGCAAATGATTTAGAACAGCCAAAACAACTTTGAAAAAGAAGAACTAGGATGAAGGAGTATTACCATGTGATTTTAATACTTACGACAAAGTTACAGTCATGCAAACAGTATCATTGGCATCAAGATAAACAAATAGATCGTTAGATCAGAATAGAGGGTCTAGAAAGAAACTATATATATATATATATATGACAACTGATTTTTGACAAAGGTACAAATGAAATCAGTAGAGAGAGGACAATCTTTTCAACAAAAAGCACAGGAACAATTAAATATCTATATGAAAAAAATGAAGTTTGATACATACCTTGTACAATATATAAAAAATAACTCAAAAATGGATCATAGATCTAAATTTAAAATCTAAAACTTCACTATCTCTAAACCTCTAAAATAGAGGGAAATGTTAATGACCTTGAATTAGGCAAAATTTTCTAGATATGGCATGAAAAGCAAAATCCACAAAATTAAAAATTGATAATTTGGACTTCATCAAATTTTGAAACATGTATTCTTTTAAAAAATTCTGTCAAGAGAGTGAAAATACAAGCTACAGCCTAATAGAAGATACTTGCAGATCATATATCTGATAAAGGACGTGATTTTTTTATATATATGATTGATTGATTTTATATGAATATACATATATATTCAAGCACTTGATTTTATGTATGTGTATATATATATATATGGAAAATAAGAACCATTAGGGAAATGTAAATTAAAACCACAGTGTGATACCACTTCTAATCTATTATACTGGCTAAAAACGGAAAGTCTGGACACCACCAAATATTGGCAAGGATATAGAGTTTTAACTAGTGTGGAACCTGGAGGCAGTCCTCTAAACACATTTCCAGTTTGCTTTTCTTTGCCAACACTATCTGAGCATTTTGGCTACACAACCACATACTTAATTAGGGAAACAAAGTCTGGGGTAAATGCAGTAAAATGAGGCCTGAGAACGTGGCCATCTGCCTTCCAAGTTGGAGACATTGAACACTTAGAGACCCTAAAAGATTTGAGAGCCTTGGGAGTTGTCATACACACTGAGGCCCACTGGACTCCAAACATGGACCAGGAATTAGGGGTTTACTCATTCAACCACCCCGAGGCTGCCTCATGAAAGAAGGTAGGAAGGGAGGCCTCTAAACTGGAACGTGCAATAGCAGGACATTTTCATTGCTGGACTGTCAGTCTCCTCAGTTCTAATACCCATCATGAACTGAAGTTTGATGTTGCAACTCAGCTATCTGCTAGAATCAGAGGGAAATTAAAGCAGGGGTGGTGGTTAGCGCATTGTGGCGAAATACGTCATCCATCTGGTGAGCGTGACCTAGCAGTGTGAGGAAAAAACCCTAGTAGTTTTTTAAACAAGCAGGACAGTAAGTGAAGTCTTACCAAAAAATAACATCACCTTATGCTCTTGCTTCTGATCAATAACATGACACCGCACATGAAGGCAGTAAATAATGCATATGCAGCTTAAGCTGTTGCATTGTAGGTCAAAGAAGCAAACCTTCAGCATTCAAATTATGCAACTGAGAATGGGGACTTTTTAAGCATTTTGGACGTAGCCCCTCATGCCCTGCTGCCCTTCCTCTTCTTACTTGCTCAAAACTGTGGGGGTTGTCCTGAACGGTCTCTTTAGCCATCAGGTCCTTAATTTTCTCATCTGCAAAATAGAGATAAATATTATTGTACTCAAAGAGAGAGCATAATACGGGCCTAATATATATCCCTTAAAAGAATTAAAAGATTGGTTTCTCCAACACTTAAGTGCTATCACAGTAACATCAGTGACCATAATCTTCCAGGGACTCTAACCCTTACAAAGGATGTAAACTATTTCCTGACTCCAACTGTAAAAACCAACTTCCTCATTTCAGTAGAAATGACACCATGAGCAGTGAGTCAACACCATAAAGCGTGTGTGCCCTAATACTGATATATTTGTCAAAATTTCAGTGCTTTTTCTTTTGTTTGAAGTTGGAAGGAATCTGAGCAGCCTTCTAACTACTACAGCTCTTTTACATAGGACCCAAGTGAAGCCCCCAGGAACCAAATGGTTTGCTTGCATTTACCTAGCAGAGACCCTGGGCCTATTGATCTTACCTCCATCCAAGAGCAAGTATTGATAGAATTGCCCACCTTCAGTTAAATCCCAGGATAAATAAGAGAATCTGATGCTCTATTAAACCTGCTCTTGGTATTAGGTGGCAGATGTGAATGGGTGGTAAAAATTGACTGGAGGGGTGGTAGGAGCCATACTGATCAAGGAGTACGGCTGTCCCACTAGGTTTAATCCTTCATCACGTGAATCATCCTAAAGTAGTGAAAACTCCACAGGGAGGGTGCATCAAAGAGGGAAGATGTGGAAGTTTTGTGTAGTCCTGGAGGTAGGGCATTCATGCCAAACACAGGATGACTTCAACTTCCAAAGAAATTGCAGGTGGGAGCAGAAGAGATTGGGGTGGCTTGAAAAACTGTCCAGGGCAAATCTCTGTCTATCAGAGACCCACCTAGGGTCCCAGTGACGCCTGGAGTACGGAGGGAAGAGTTGCTGACAAATAAAATAGGCCATAGTCCAATGGAATAAAAAAGCTAATTTCAGCATATGGAACTTGAAAACAAGTGAAGGGGGAGGAAGGGAAGATGCTCACCTAGGGGTGCTGAGGCTGTGTCCACAGAAGTCACAAACTGCCCCTTGGAAATGTCTACCATCTCCAGCAAAGATCCACAGCTCGATTTCCAGCAAGCACACAGGAAGCCCTGCCCCGTGTTGTAACCTGCCTACTGCGCCTACTGTATAAACGCACTTAGGAGGTTAGAGCTGGCCAGTCCTAGCCACACCCATTCTTTTTTTTTTTTTTTTTTTTAGATTTTATTTATTTACTTGACAGAGAGAGACACAGCGAGAGAGGGAACACAAGCAGGGGGAGGGGAGAGGGAGAAGCAGGCTTCTGGCTGAGCGGGGAGCCTGATGTGGGGCTCGATCCCAGGACCCTGGGATCATGACCTGAGCCGAAGGCAGACGCTTAACGACTGAGCCACCCAGGCGCCCGAGCCACACCCATTCTTACCAGTCAGACTATCCGCTGAACAAGAACAATCATAATTCAGAATCCTAGAACTTTAGAGTGAGAGGGACCCTAGAAGAGGGTTTCTATCCTCGGCACTATTGACACTGAGGTCTAATAACTCTGTCTCTGGGGGACCACCCTGTGCCCTGTAGGATCTTTAGCAGCATCTTTGGCATTTCACCAGCAGCCAGCGGGCAGCTCCACAGTGGTGACAAGCAAAAATGTCTCCAGACATTGTCAGATGTCCCCCAGGTGAAAAAAATCACCCCCAGTTGAAAACTACTACCCTAGGCCACTGTACCCAACTCTCTCACCTCTCACACCCATAGAAAATGAAGATATTTGAATAGGACAAGGAGTAAATGAGACAGGATCTGGAAATAGCTATGTAAAGCTTGGTGACAAAATGTATTGCACTTTATATATTTATAGGAAAAATAAATACAAAATTTTTAGGAAAATAATACATATTAAATTTACATAAAAATTCTAAATAAAATTATTTTTGAAAATTTAAATGAGAAATTTGAACTTACTTTCACTGACATACCTTCTTATAAACAGATTATGTTCAAAAGGCTACATGCAACTCTGATCAAAACTTTTTGATGATGATCACTTCAAGTCCTTAGTGATCTCTATCAATAAGAAACTTGGGGTGCCTGGGTGGCTCAGTTGGTTAAGCGACTGCCTTCGGCTCAGGTCATGATCCTGGAGTCCTGGGATCGAGTCCCACATCGGGCTCCCTGCTCGGCAGGGAGTCTGCTTCTCCCTCTGACCCTCCTCCCTCTCATGCTCTCTGTCTCTCGTTCTCTCTCTCACAAATAAATTAAAAAAAAAAATCTTAAAAAAAATAAGAAACTTCATTTGTACAAGTAGATGATAAAAATTTTAAAACCATTGTCTACAGTCACTTGAAGATTTGTAACTTTTGAAATTAAAAAAAACTACTAGTTTATTCTTCTCTTATACTGACAAACCAGTGTTTAAATTTCTTATGATAAAGCAAAATATTTCAAATTCAAACTTCTACATATCTTGTATTTCAAAATAATAATCAAAAGCTAATTAAATACATTGTAAATGCATTATAAAAACAGTTGTCCTGCAGCTAGCATGGAAATCCCCAAACGGGTTTCTTGTCCATCAGCTGCACATGGACAGGAGAATCTGATGCATGTAAAGACAAGAGATTCTGGGCTACCATTTATTGCTGGGCAGACCAGAAAGCCCCACCATATCTCCCCCTGATCTATTCCCCCAGTGGCTGCATCTTGGGCTGAGCTCCAATCCCTGGGCACTTGGCAACAAACTCCATACTGGTCCTCAGACTTTGTCTAGGATGGTTAGTGGTATGCCCTGAAGCTGGCGGCTGAGATGCCCAGGCCATCAAGCACCTTATTGGCTGCACTCAGGGCATCAGATAGAACGATGCATGGTAAATATGGCTCATTGTGTTTTCCCTGGGAACTATGAGGGTGGCCCTTAGACTCCTGCACTGTTCAGATCACTACCCCCAAACCTGTGATGAGACTTCTCTTGGTTAGAGACACCCAACCCCAGAGCCTCAGCCATTCCACACACAGAGCGTTCTGAGTGTTGAGAGACTCACTAATTCAGAGCATCCTTAGAATCCATTTGTGGCACATGGTTGTGATATGGCACGTAGGCTGGGAAGCTCTGCCTGGTCCTGGTTGAGTGTCCTGTGGCCCAGAGAAGAGGTGTGACTCATTCCAGGTCCCCCACTAAGTTAATGACAGAGCAGGGACTGGAACTTCACTCTACTGGTTCCTGGCACCACAACCAGTGAGATCCTTCATTTCTTGTCCTTATTTTTTCTCCCCTTCTCTTCCTTCTTCCCACTGACTCACTCACCACAAATTCCTCATGTGCCTAGTCTAGTAGTCATAAACATTGGCTTGTACCACAGAGAGGGCAGTGTTTCTTAAGCTTTAGTGTGCATAAGAATAAAACTTCAAGAATGGGTGTATTTTACTGCTGTATCTTTGTGAAGAAAGTTGAAGCAAGGAGAAGGGTGAAGATTCACAGTAGGAAGCATGAGGCAGTATTTCCATTATATTCCGTCTAAGTTCTTTGGTTGAGTCTTATGCCAAACACTAGATCTCGGTGACTTCTAAGGAGAGATAGTGACCTAAAGTCTACAAATATGTAAGAATTAAAAATAACAGATTAGCTTATTTGATGAAAGTCCAAATACCTGCTAAGGCTTCCCTTGTTTTGGACAACCTGATTGGATTTACTTGTGCCAGCCCCCTACTCTCTGTACTCAGAAAAGGTGATGTGGGTAGACATAATGTGCTAGTGGGCACCCTTCTGCACGTAGGGTGTGGAGGGCTTGGAGCACCTCTCACCAGTGACAGCAGAAGGGTTGCCCTAGGAAACCACATGGTAGAGTCCATCATTGTCGGCCCAGAAGTGGGCTCATAAACACATTTTTACCCTGAGTTAACCCTTTATCCTTTTCTCCTCAAAACTCTTTTACATGAGTCTTATGTGTGTATGTGTGTGTGTCATATTATATTACTATACATGTGTTACGTGAGTGTGTTTGTATGAATGATTGCTACCATTCTACCAATGTGAAAAGCAAAGATTAAGAGTTCCTGGCATTCACATCGAATACTGTGATGTATTTATATATATTTTTTATTTGATCCTCATAAAAGCTTAATAAGGAAGGTAGAGTTGATATTATTTATTTATTTATTTATTTATTTATTTATTTATTTTAAAAATATTTTTTTTATTTATTTGACAGAGAGAGACACAGCGAGAGAGGGAACACAAGCAGGGGGAATGGGAGAGGGAGAAGCAGGCTTCCCGCAGAGCAGAGAGCCCGATGCAGGGCTCGATCCCAGAACCCTGGGATCATGACCTGAGCCAAAGGCAGATGCTTAATGACTGAGCCACCCAGGCGCCCCGATATTATTTTTTAAAATATTTGTTTCTTTGTTTATTTTTATTTGAGTATAGTTGAGACACAACATTACATTAGTTTTAGGTGTACAACTTAGTGATTTAACAAGTTCATACATTATGCTATTTTCATCACAATTATAGCTACAAGCTATCTTGATACATCACTATTATAATATTGACTACATTCTCTATGCTGTGCCTTTTATTCCCATGACTTATTCATTCCATAACTGGAAGTCTGTATCTCCCACTGCCCTTCACCCATTTTACCCATCCCCCCCACTTCCCCTCTGGAAACCATTAGTTTGTTCTCTGTATTTATAGGTCTAATTCTGCTTTTTGTTTATTTATTCATTTTTTAGGGTTCTACTTATAAGTGGAATCATATGGTATTTGTCTTTCTCAATCTTGCTTATTTCACTTAGCATAATATCCTTTAGGTAGGTCTATCCATGTTGTTTCAAATGGCAGGAGTTCATCATTTGATGACTCTGTAATATTCCATTATTTGCATATGTGTGTGTGTGTGTCTACACATACACCACATCTTTCTTATCCATTCATCTATTGACAGACATTTTAAGGAAATGCAGTTTCAGAGAGTGAATATGTTGTGTAACTTTGAACAAATTATTTTTCTCTTCTGAGCTTCTGGATTTTTTTTGACCTATAAAATAGGGGGATTGGCATGGTCAATCTCGTGGTAACAATATATCATAATTGGCCCAAATTACACAGCTAGAAAAGGACTTTAACCCAGGTCTTCTTTCTCTAAATTCAGCATAAGTCTTCTAAATACCATGGCTTATCAAAGAGGATGACACTCAGAGCAGGTAACCAAACTCTTATAAATCTTGCTCTATGTGGGGTAATAAGTCAAGAAATACTCCTACACTGCTGTCCCTCTGAGAGCCAGGATTGGCTGTGTGGACCAAATCTCCCCCATATGATCATGTGTTAGGGCCACTCTGAGGAGGTCATCTGGCCCTGGATATTCCCTTGAGCCCACATGCTCAGAGTTTGAGAGTCAAGCCACAGAGCAACAGCCTCCCTGGGGGATGGTCCTCTAGGCCATAGCAGGTCAACATGAGCTTGCTGGAATTTCAAACCAACCACATCTGCATCCACTAGGTTTTAGTTCCAGTTTTTCTGCCTCACTACTTTGAAAATGAGCAAACAGTGCCTTCCTTGCAACACCCAACTGCCAGATATCAATCTTGCAGGGCATGGCAGAACAAGTCAAGCCTGTGAGTTAGAAGCCCTCATCCTAGTTCCAGATAGCTGTGTGACCTTGGGAAAGTGATGTGACCTCTTTGAACCCTGGTTTCCCATCTTGAAAACAAATACGGTTGGTCAAATAATCTCTGAGGCAGGTATTCTCAAACTTGTAACAGGCATTAAAAGTCACTTGGGGGAGCTTATTAAAATGCATGCTTGTAGGGCTCCTGGTCCCAGTGATTCTTATTTAGTAGGTTGAAACAGGACACAGGAATCTGAATTTTTAACAAGCACCCTAAGTGATTCTGCTGGAGTTGGTCTGTCGACAACACTTTCAGAAATACTGCAGGGCTGAGGGTCCTTCTATCTTGTGCTGTGTGGATTATCCATCTCCCATCGTAGCTAGCTAATCACTAAGTGCTGGTGATTATTCAGGACAAATGTCTGCTTCATTCGCCCCTTCCTTTCAATCCCACAGCAATGCCAATTTTAGGTCAGGATGTTGGCAATGACTTCTGATTTGAATTCCTGCCTCTGTTATTCTACCCTTCATGCTCTCCCATTACAGTCTGCTTATATTCCTAAAATCTTCTCATCGAAACCATGCGGTGGCTGTTAGTTGTCTGGAGGATGAAATCGAACCCCTTGATCTAACAATTGTCTCCAAATCCTTATCTTCTCTGCATCCCTCATAAGAACTTACTGCACGCAGAGTTTGGCTGCTGGAGGTCTCCTGAATGAGCATGTGTCTTCACCACTGTGCCCTTTGTTGATAGCTTGTCTACCTTCTGATGCTTTTCCCTTGACCCTTCTATACCCACTGTCTAAATTCTACTCATTTTTTGAAGCCGAGCTTTAAAGCTTACCTCCTTTATAATGTCTTCTCAGACCAGCCCTCTGGACTGTGAGCTCTTCTTTATTCCTATAAATCTAGACCAATACCACAACATGACCACTTTAACTTTTCTGCCTACACTGTGTGTTTGTTTATCTCAGTAGCTTCACCTCGAGCACCGTGGTGTCCGTTAGTGGTTACGCATTTCTGTGTTTTCTGAAAGCCTTTGCACAGAGTAGGTATCCAATCAGATTTACTGCACAGTCTTCTCTCACAGAAAGCCTTAACTAGTTAAGCAACAAAATGAATACACGCTTGAAGGAGTTAATTAACTTCTGACATTTTTCTCTGTTTGCAAAATAGAAGAACCAAAACAGGATGCTCCTCATCCCAGGATGTTATAAGAAACCATTTTTAAAAATGAAAAAATGTTGACTAAGAAACAGAATGAATGGGTGCACCTGTCTGCTCAGATTAAGAATGCTTCCTTTAAGTAATAAGCCTTTTTCCCTCTGTGAAGGATTTCCTGACATCCTCAGACATGCTTGTTATTGTTTATAATAATGGCATGTATTGAACGTTTCAAAGAATCAGTCTTTAGTACTTCATATATGTGATTTTATGTAATTTTCACAACCACCCTATTAGTAATGATTAACTTTATTTTATAGGTGAGGAAATTGAAGCATAAAAGATGAAATAATTTAGCAAAAATCACCAGCGAGTGTCAGAACTGGAACTTGCACCTAGGTCAGTCTGATCCCAAAGCTTAGGCATGTAGTCATTGCATTATCCTGCTAACCTAACATCCTGCTGACCTGACATCACAGACCCTTTCAGTTGTTGCTTGTAGGCTAGTCATCTGGGTAGACGGTAAATTCTTTGGAAATGAGTTGTGTCTTTAATGTCTGACACATCATAGGCGCTCGGTGAAAGCTGAATGAATGCAGACTGGAAGGGAAGATAAGAATGAGGCAGAGCCTACAATATGTCCCAGCCAGGCGATCATGACAAGTGTTAATAAGCAGCATCAACCATGTGGGAGGCTGAGGAGGGAGGGAGCCCCTCCAGCTGCCATCAGGAAAGGCTGTGTGGAGAGGTGACCTTTGAGATAGTAAGATCCCTTACCCTAGCGTCCCTTCCTTGATACTTTTGACCTGAACAAGCCCTTGATCAATAATCAATATGGTATTCACAGCACAGGGTCCTAAACCACTTAATTCAGATGATCTGTAGTCACTTGGGTTTTTAGTTGCAAACACAGAGCTCACCCTAACTAATTTAAGCAGAAAAGGAACTTACTAAGGATCTTAGGGAACTCACAGAATCTCCAAGGAGAGCCAGAGAATCCGGGTTAGGGGCTATTCAACTAGAAACAATGCCCCAGACCCTTTGTGGACAAGGTATTCCCACCACTGCCACTACTGGAAACAAACACCTTGGCTCACATTGATGATACCAGACTGAGACTGTCTGAATCTCAGCCAACACTGTCCCTCAAAGCTGGACACTGCAGCCACCCTCTTCATTAAAAGATGGTGTTAATGGGATGCCTGCCTCACCACCTTGCTCTCTCCCTAATCAAAGAGCATGAAGTTGCCGGGGGAAGCACAGCTTTTAGTACCGACCTCTGGACTTCATGAAACGCTGGGAAAGAGACTTTGGGCGTTTAACTCAGGTGCAGCAGAATTCAAAATGTAAACCATTCTCCCAAATGTGGGAAGGTAGTTCAAAAGACGTTGAGGGGTTCCATGAGGTAGAACAGATGTTAGTCTATTGTAACAGCACTAGTAGCTGAGACCTACAGAGCATTTACTATGTGCCAGGCATTCTCCATACATCTCCTTCCTTCCTTGCAAAAAATCACACAAATGCTAATACTAAAACCAAGAACACCTTTGCACACAGGCAGATTCTAGGCCCTGGAGAGGTTAGCTTTTAAGGCCCTACATCGAAGGTGTTAAATTCTATACCAAATTATATTAGGGGTCTCTGCTACTTCCCTGAACTTTCTCTATCATAACACTCTTCTTATTTTATTGTTCTTAAATATTTGGTGACTGCCGTTTTGGCTAAATGCCGTGAGCATACAGACCTGCCTGTCTTGTGCACTGTTCTCTCCCCAGCACCTGTTATATTATTCATTCAGTTAGCAGACACTCAAGGTGCACTATGTGTCTGACACATTCAAGCATTCACCCAACAACAATGCTTTGCATTTGTCTAAGGTGCCAAGCACCGTCACTAGGTGTCAAGGGTCCCGTGGGAACAAGGCAGGCAAGACTGCCTCGGGGAGTTCACAGTCTGCCTGAGGGAGACAGACAATCCACAAATAAACAAGCGTATAAAATAACTCAACACGGAGGTGCCTGGGTGGCTCAGTCGGTTAAGCATCTGCCTTCGGCTCAGGTCATGATCCCGGGGTCCTGCGATCGAGCCCCGCATCGGGCTCCTTGCTCTGCAGGAAGCCTGCTTCTCCCTCTCCCTCTGCTGTTCCCCCTGCTTGTGTTCCCTCTCTCTCTCTGTGTCAAATAAATAAATAAAATCTTTAAAAAAAAAAAAAACCTCAACACGATAAGTGCTATGCAGAAAAAGAAAGTAAAGGAGGGGATAGAGAGTAACGGGGTGTGGTGATGAGGAAGGCCTCTTTGAAGAGATGGCATGGAGGAGAGGATGATCCTTAATGAAGATCTGGGGGGCCATGCGCAGGTGGTGGGAGTAGCAAGTGCAAAGTCCCTCGGTGGGAGTCAACTTGGCCTGTTCTGGGAACAGTAAGGTCAGTAAAGCTAGAGCACAATGATTGAAGGGGAAAGTGCTTAAGGAAGAGTTCAGAGAGAGTCCGGGCCAGGTCACATACAACCCTGAAGCCACTCCCTGATAGGAAATTTGGGTTTTATTCAAGACAAGGACAGCACTGGAGGGTTCTGAGCAAGAAAGTGCCATGATCTAGTTTCAACCAGATTACCGCAGAGGCTGCGTGGAGATCAGCCTGGGAGGAGGGCTAGATTCAAAACAGGGAATTTGTGTAGGTTATTTTAGCAGTAGAACAGGGGAGAGAGAACTTGCAGTGTGCTGATGGTATAGGAAAGAAGTGGCTGGGTTTGGGGGTCTGTTTCCAAGCTAGAGCAGAAAGGTTTCCTAATGTCTTCAACTGGGGCGGGAAAAGAAAACTGACTTGAGTAGCTGGGTAAATGGAGGTCCATGTCCTGTGATGCAGTAGATTGGGACAGAAGAAGCTTTGGAAGAAAAACCTAGACTTCATGTTACTTTGGACTTGAACACTTTGAGAGGCTTATCGGACATCTGAGTGGGGATGGATGTTCGGAGGCACTGGGTATATAAATTGGGATGCCAGGGGCGAGGTCAGGACCAGATATGTGAACTTGGGAGATGTGAGTATTCAGGTAATGTTTCAAGTCTTGAGACTAGATTGGATCACCTAAGTTAGAGTTCAAGAAACACTTGTTAAGTATTGAATGGGTGTTTAGTAACAGAGATCAGGCTGAAACATAGGTCTGATTCAAAGCCCTTGGACAATGCTTTTTCTGAGCTTTAGGACAGGAAGAGGAAACAACTCTACTGAAAGGAGAGAGCGACTGATAGAGGGATAGAGCCACTGAGAAAAAAGGAGTAGAAAGAGGAGTGCCAGAGAGAGCAAAACACAGGAAAGGGAGAGGACAGCAGGGTAGTGGGGAAAAGAGGGAAAGAGCCTACAGTTCTGGCTGGGGCTCCTTTCATCCTCCATTTCTGTACTTAGAATTACCCTCTGCCCATTGAATGCTTTCTTTGGTTTTGTGGACTGCATTTTCTAAAATTATTCACGGAACTCACTCTATACATCCTCTTGGGAGCCATTTATTTTTATTTGGTATCAAAAATAGCTATCTTTTCTTGAGAAATTTAAAACGAATCCTGAGAAATCTAGGAATCCCATAACTGATCAGGCTTCTTTTTATGTGTCGGTACTGGGAATCTTAGAGCCTCGTGAGTGGTATTTTTGTATGACCCTCATTCCAACTCTATTTTATGCCTCAGTCATGTTTGTCTTTTTTATTTATATGTGCTTCTTGTTTAAGTTTCTTTGCTGTCTTTAAATATCCCTGACAGCTATATTAACTGCTTATATGGAGCAAGGCAGGAAATAACGAACAAATTCAGCATCTTAAAGAAACTTCATTTCAAATCATCTGTTCCATTGCCCTTATAAACTCACTTGTCAGACATGTGTCTCAACTTCTGGTAGAGAAATTATGTCACTCAGATCCATCAAGGGACTGTGCCCCAAGTTTCTGCTTTTTCTTCCTTTTCCCAGAGGAGGGAGAAAATGAGCTCAGTTCTCCTCCCTCCAGGCATCCGATGAATGAGGAGTAGGGTTAGCTTAACTATTTATACCATAAATAAAAGAAAACCAAATGTTGCCAGCACACTTATCATCACCAGATTGTCAAATCTAGGCAAACTCCACTTTTATCTGGGAAAAAAAAAAAAAAAAAAAAGGCCAATGCAGTTGCTTGCTTTAGCTTTGTAGCAGGGATCTCAGCTTGATAGTTTAAGTTGTACTTGTCCTAGGATACAGTTCCAAACACATATGGAGAGCAGGTGGTTTGGCCTCGAAATGGTATGTCTACATGAAGGAACACCTCCTGAGCCGAAGTCAACTCACATCTGGAATGGAGAGGTCACCATGCTCCAGAAGCAAAGTCATGTCATGGAGTCTTTGGCATTGGCCAAGACAGAAGACATCACTGCTACAAGGCTTAATGAGAAAAGAGGACAATGGTAGCCAAGAGTGCTACTGAAGGTGGCCACTGCCTGGGGACTCCCAGAATGAGCAAGGGAGAAGCTGGAGGTGGCCAGAATTATTGCAGTAGCAGGTGGGAGAAGAGTCCAAGGAATGCTGTTTTGATACAGAGTTGTTGAGACCCAAGTTGATTTAGCCTGGAGAAATTCTAGTTAAAGGCTATTTTTAGAAAGGGTTGAACTATTAATGGCTTAGAGAATGTTTATCTAAATCTACTTCTGTTAGCGTCCATGAATACTAGAGTAAATTTCCTTATAATGCAAAAGAAACCTTATGAACTCACTGTTGGGAATGCTTAAGTGTATACAGGAGAAGGGAGATGCTATTTCCAGTCATTGATCAGTCATTTGTGAACATTTATTAGGAATTGATTACAAGCTTCCACTGTGCTTGGGGCAGATCTACTTACAGAGAAAAAGGCGGTTGTCATGGAAACTGCAGATAGCTACAATCCCCTTTGGACCCGAATGAAGAGTTAAAGCCCTCTGACCAAATTATTGTCCCTAGCCAAAAAGCCTAGAGGCTTCAAGACTATTCTAATACTAGACTTCTGGTTTTGTGCATAACTCTCCCACTCTAGTTCTGAAATGTGCTGTCAAATCAGGCCCTTCTGATAAAGAGGAAGATCATGACTCAAGCAGGCGACACAGCCTTCAAGGTCTGTGCTGCCTTTTCGGAGCGTGCAAATCCACTCTTGTCTTTGCATTTGCCTTAGCCCAGCGTCTGCAACAGAGAGAGCAAGGGTATAAGGATAGAGGCATCTGATACATCAGATGGACTAGGGTGAGTTGATCGTGTAATACTTCTCTGTTTGGTTTGCACTAGTCACCTAACCAGATCCAGAATCTCACAGATGGATGGCAGAGACTAAGGAAAATGAGCTTGCCTTTCCCTAAAGTTCCTGCCATCTCAAATTCCAGTGCCACTACTTAGTGATGCTTTGACATGAGGCAAATCCTGAAGCCTCCAGAGCCTCAGATGCCTCCCATGTTAAATGGGGATATCAGTTATTAGATCACAGAGTTATTTGAAGAACAAATAAGAAACTGCATGTGAAAAGTTTGGGTTTTTTTTCTTTTGAATATTAGGAATTAATGGTGCCTTCATTTAGTTTCATGGAAAGAGGTTAGTATCCAGTTTGGGGCTATGTTGCATTTTTAGAGCTTTGTGTGCTCAGATTCTGGCATAGAGCCTGGTTTACTGTAGGGATTTAGTAAATGTTTGTTGTTGAAAAAATGAGAAAAGGTTGCAATTGCTTTGCCTGGAATCTCTTTGATAGTTGATTCCAAGAATTGGAAGGGAAGACTTGAGGTCATCTGGTCCATGCCTCTGCCTCTGACCATATAAGAGAGGGAGTTCAGTATAGAATGAAAGTCATGGAGACAAAAAGTAGAGCATAGGAAATATAGTCAATAACATTATAATAACGTTGTATGGTGGCAGATGTTGACTACACTTATCATGGTGAGCACTGAATAATATAAAGAATTGTTGAATCAATATGTTGCAAACCTGAAGTTAATATCGTAATGTATATTAATTATACTTCAATTTAAAAAGGAGAACCAACGAATGTGTGTGATGGGCATCTAAGGCACATATGGCAAATATTGCCATTTTAACTGATCTTTAAGGTAATTAAAAATTTCAAAGCATGGTTACCTTAATTTTCTCATGTAACTCTCATGACAATTGAAGTAGTCAAAGAGGATCATGGACATCATGTCAAAGTTTCAAGTGAAGAAAATGAGGCCCAGAGCAGTCAACTGGTTTCTTGACCATCACTCAGATCTTATGTACCAAGAGTGGTGCCAGAGTTTATTTCCTTTGACTCCTAACTGGGTACTCTATTTATCAGATTCTGCTGCCTCTCAGACTTGGACAACCTGCCAAACAACACAATGACAATGAAATAAACATCATGCTGGCAGTCTTCTTATATGATGCTCTCACCGTGCAGTAAGAGCATTGTTACTGAATAACACTGTGGCATTGTGCTAAATAACAGAAACATTTTGTCCCTTATTATCACTTGTATTCTACAGATGTGGGAAAGGGGTGGTGGAGGTGAAGGGGTAAATAATGCGCCCATACTCCTGCAAAGATGGAGCACGGACTCCAGGCCTGATCTGTCTGCTGTCAGTCTGGGCGTCCTCGGAACTCTTATACTAAAGACTCTCCGGGTTGGAAGGATCTTAAAAGTAGTTTGGCATAACCATCCATTTAGTCCTTCTCCCACGTGCCCCTAAATGGCTCTTTGTGTGTTTTGCTTACAAAAAGAAATCAATCACCCTATTTCCATGGGCAGCCTGCTCCATTTCAGGGCAGTTCTCATGGCTATATCACCAAAGGGAGAGATCTTTATTCTTTCAGCAGCAGATACAAGAACATTTTCACAGGAAAACATGTTGATAGCCTCACTTGAGGCCAATCTAAGCCTCTCAAGTTCTGGGAGTTGGCTGGTGCCACTTTAGTGAAAAGGACCAGGGGATTGCATAAGAGGGGATGAGTTGTTACTCCCTGCCAGGAGAATGAGAATATCAAAAAGGGGGAAAGGAGGGAGGGAGGGTAAGTAAAATGGTGGCATGCTGTGTGCTCCTTCATATATCCCCTCTTTATTCATACCTTCCCCCCCCCAAAAAAAAATCTGCGAAGTTTATAAAACCCTAAAACATGTGTTTGGATTTTTATGGAAACCTTTGAAAAGGTTGGCCTGGGGGACTCCCAAAGGAATAGAGACAGTTTTTATACTCAGGGGAGCTGCCGATATGAGTGTAATGCCCACAGAACTGGCAAATGACTCTGGGAATTAGGCTCTCCTAGATGGTCGAATGGGAGGGTGTGTGAGCTCTAGCTAGATCTCAAAATCCAGGGAGGCCTCAGCTGATGCTCGTGTCACAGTTAGAAGACTTCTCCAGATCATTGCACTCATGATTTTTCTTTCAGCTGGATTGTTCCAAGTAGAGAAGAGGCAAATTAGTTCAGTAGACTCCTGACACGCAAAGGAGATACTTCTCAAGTCCTCATCTTCATGAATATTACCATAGCTCATGATCTGTAAAGTGAGCATAATAATAGCTCCTCAACAGGGCTCTTTGTGAGGATTATGTGAAATCATGTATTAAAACTCCATAGAGAATCTGATAACTTGCTTTTCATAGGGTTATCCAAATTGGTGCCTCAGTGAAATTTAAAAATGGTGGCATGACATGGTCTTTGGAGGGTAGCTTGAAAATAACTGAAATGTCACATATGAACATTTCTAGTGCCAAGATTCACCTGTGTCAAACAACTTATTCCAAGTATCTTCCATATTCCCTGGGTTTTAAACCCTCAGGTCTTGGCATGTCAGCTATCAGTTTCACACTTAAAAAGACGAATGATCCCAAATAATGGTGCCATTTTTTTCCTGCCAGCTTTTTCTTCCAGCTAATAACGATCTCATCTCTGGAGCCAAATTCCCCCTCCTACTAATTACTATTCAGGAGCAGGTGGTAACCATGATTACATCCCCACTCCTTGCATTTGTTGTCAACGGCAGAGCTAAAAAGGGATGTCTCACTGTAGCTGCAATGGTGTTGAGGACCAAGGGAAGAGCTGGGATAAGAGATCAAAGCTTGGCTGGATGCCAGGTTTGTGAACAAAGATCATCTTGTTTTTGTCTCCAGGGGATTTGTGAGAGGTAAGAGCTTCTCTTGTTTGATCAGAGAACATGAATCTTACCAGTAGAGAGAATGAGGGAGATTGGGATCACAAATAAATCAGGGGAATGACAGGGTGGTCGCAATCACATTGTAAGCATCCATTGGTGAGCTGGAATTTCGAGTCTGCCCATTTATACCATTTACATGAGCCCCTGACCTCTCAGCATGGGACGATGGACTCTCCTTGGAAAGTGACCAGTTCAGGTCCCCTAGCCCTCTGAAGATAAGACAGGGGAAGTGATGACAAGAGGGGAGAGGCTGAGAAATTGCATTCCCAGGATGATCAGAGAGGATTAGCCGAAAGGCTTGGGAATGTTATTTCTTGCAGGAAAGACATTGCATTATCTCAGAGCCATCTGGTGGCAGCAGGAATGAGAAGGGGGAAGAAGGCTCTGAGCAGTCGTCACGTAGCCATGTCTTACTGCTTACAGACGCCCACGATCAACCTATTTCCTGACAGAAGTGGGTCAGCTAATAGCCTTGGCTCAGGAAAGAATGGAGCTTCAAGGAATAAGGGAGCGGCTCTGCAGAGGCCGTAGGATTCCTCTAGCAGGAAAACTTAGGAGACACTACTCGAAGCTTTCTGTAACATGGGCCAGGTCTCCAGACCTGCGGAGAGTGTAGGGTGCCCTTGACCTTACAGTGCGAGACTGATCTGGACTCAGGGGGGCTGATCGTCTGGGAACCTGAGCGTAAGATGGCATTCGCGGTAAGCCAGGTTTCAATCTGGCCTGCATATGCCTTTTGTTTGACCCACAGTGATGATTATAGGATGGTTGGATTAGTTCCCAACTCTTAAATACCAAGATATTTCATATAAGATGCAGATTTCTGGCTGCTCTTGCAGAATGGGAAATCTGGCAGCCCTGGGCACACGTTTTCACATGGCTGTATTTGGCTGGAGTTGTGTAGCCACTGGCCACAGAAGCCAGGGAATCACCCTCCCCTCCCACATAGTCTCCACGCATTCACTTCACTCCAAGCCCCTGTAGACATTTGTATTTGTGACTCCTGCTTTAACATGCAACATCAATGAAGACAAGGAATGGGAGCATTTGTCCCTATTGGAGCTCTGTCCCCAGCACATGTCTGCACAGTGCTGGGCAGTGCACAGGAAATTGATACATATTTATTTACTAACAGTGAATGAATACAGCCCTGTGGAAGCAAAGCAGATCTGCATTTATTTATTTTTAAAGATTTTATTTATTTATTAGAGAGAGAGAGAGAACACGAGCGGGGAAAGGGGCAGAGAAAAAACAGACTCCCCACCAAGCAGGGAGTCCGATGTGGGACTTGATCCTGGGACCCTGGGATCATGACCTGAGACGAAGGCAGACGCCCAACCAACTGAGCCACCCAGGAGCCCCGCAGATCTGCATTTAAATCCAGGCTGTGTGGTCTTGTGTGAGTGATTGAACTTTCTGAGCGTCTGTTTTCCTCATTTATAAATTAGGGATAAAAACACTGACCTCATTGGGCAGTCCAAGAGAAAATGTGAAACGCTTAGCGTGTTGCCAGCACATAGTAAGCATCCACTAAATATTTGCTAAATGGCTGAAACAATGTTTAGTCACAAGGTTTGACCCATGGGCTTCCTTTGTTGGATAAAGTAGAAATTCATTTCATTAAGCATGCATGGGAATTGCGATGGGCAAGAATCTCAGATGATGACCAAAATAGCAGTTCCCATGGGGTGAGGGGTTGCTGTGCAGGAAAGATAACTTGTTCCTCAATTTCATTGTTGATGATCAGAGCCGCAGCGTGATTTGCAGCCGTGCGGAGGAAGCTGCCGGGTGAATTATAGGGATGGAGGTGGGGGTTGTGACTACAGGCTTTGGAGACCAAGAGGTGTGTCATATGTGCCAGGTGCTTGGCTAGGCTACTAACTATGTTTGAAACCTCTGTTTCCTCCATTAGAAAATGAAGGTTCTAATACCCCCTGTATGGGGTTTGATCTGATTAGTTAGTGTAAGACTCCATGTAACATGCGTAACACATTGGCTAGCACCCAGGAGATGTTCAGCAAATGATATATTTATTGGTATGAAAGGGAAAACACTTTGAGGCTTATAGCCCCGAGTACTGTATTTGTTCCATAGCCTTACTGTGTGATCCAGAGCCATCTACCTTCCTTCCCTAGGACTCTGTATCCTGCAATGTGAGAGAGTTAGCTTGTGTAGTGGATGCTGTGGAGTACCACCCAAAGCCCCCTTCAGAAGAAAGGCTCTCAGTACCCCCTGGTGGCTGGGAGGGTTGGCCACACATGGACAGCTGATGACTGACTTCCTCTTGGAGAATTACTCTCAGCCAAAGGTAACTGCCTCATCCGAACTTACAGGCTCCCCCCCCACCCGGGCCATGTAGAGGTACAAAGTACAGAGAGGCTAATTTAGGACCCCTCTGAAAGACCAGCCCAGCTTCAGACTCTCACGTGAGATCAGGTGGATCCTCTGTTTCACTGTAATTCTACCTCTCCCCCTGCTCAGTTCCACTTCTCTCATTCCCTTATAGATGTTGCTCCATGAGCACTCTCCAAGAAACATCTGGGTACAAATCCGCCTCACAGAGGCTGTTTCCAGGTGACCTGACCAATGGCAATTTGGGTGATCTTAGTCAGTTTCTCTGAGCTCAACATTTTTTGTCTTGCTGTATTTGGGTTAGATGACAAGAAACTGGGATATATTACAGAGGAAGATCAAGGTTATCAGGAAATCTTTAATATAGACTCTAGAGAATTCTCTATGAAAATCTCAAAAATAATGTGGGAGTAAGGCAAATATTTTCTAGAAGGACATGAGGATTCAAGTAAGTGGCAGACCTCATCTCGTGCAGCTGATGTGAGATTTTGGAGCTTGAGGGACACATAGTGCAGATATGTCTCTTATCAGATATGCCTCTCCGAGGTCTACATAGAAACACGGAAGAAAATTCCTGCCTCAAGCCTAGAGGATTGATCAAGGTTTCTTCTCCAAAATGCTATGTGTAGGTTCTGCTAAGACTGTACCGTCTTGCCAGCAGGAGATACAGGCTTTGGTAGGTGCTGCCTCCAATCCAGAGAGAGGAGACTGTGAGAATCATCTGGAATGGGAGAGCCTGCCCAATCCAGCAGCACTAACACTTGCTGTCTGTTCTCTCCCTAACATGAGGCATTTCTACACCAGGAATGGTGGGGGGAGCCTGGTTTTTTTCTGTGGAGGAGTAGGTATCTTGACCCATGCAGGATGATCCCCAGATGTCATTTCAGTACCCAAAAGGGGAGAGTGTGCTCAGCCCCTCCAAGAACAGTGTGTGCAAAAGAAGCCACAGCTGCGTCTGGTATTTACACATACTGTCGCTAGGGACCCAGTGCTCAGAGTCATGAGCCCTCTGTGTGCTGCAGAAGCCAAGGTGTGGAGCCAGAAAGCTAAATTCGTCCTTCACAAAGACTCCCAGGAGAGGGAAAACACCCTGACTCAAGTCCTGGGAGGCCAAGGGATGGGGATGGTTTTTGAGTCAGAGCAAATGAGCAGAGGAGGAAGCCCTTCCTGCAGGACTGGATAGAGAGTATCTGCCAGAGATTTCTGAGGTGTCCAAAGGAGTTAAGGACATGTCTTGGAATCGGAAAACTGACTCGGCCTTGGGCGTGCTCTTTAACTCCTTTGAATGTTTCTTTCCCTTTCTGTAAAATTGGCATGATAGTAAGAGTTTTGGCTTCACAGGTTGCTGTGTGGCCTAAGTGAGGTCACGTATCTAGAGGATTTAGCTCAGGCCCTAACCCTCATCCCGTACCCCCTTAGCAACTGCGATCTTTATCCCCGTTCTCCCAGCTGGCTAGAGCTGAGAGGTGTAGGTGGAGGAGTCTGGGGTCTCGGGGCTTTCAGGTCAAGTGTCCAAGGAGTCAGCTGAGGAGCCCCTGTAACATGCAGCGACTCATGCCTGGGAATGCTCTGGCTTCCTGACAGGGTAATCCTCCTACATTTAAAGTCTGAATCAGCATCATTGACAGAAAAGGACTATCTTTCATTTTCAGTATTCCAAACTAGCTTCTACTAGTCCCTCTTGATTCCTGTGGGCATCTAGGTTAAGTTGGCAGAAAAAACCAGCAGAGTTGCTTTTCTCCAATATTGATGCTAATATTACAACACTTTTATTTGTTGGGTGCTTGCTATGTATCATTTCATTGTTTTGTGTCTTTTTTTTTAAAGTAAGCTCTGTGCTCAACATAGGGCTTGAACTCAGTACCCTGAGATCAAGAGTCTCATGCTCTACCAACTGAGTCAGCCAGGTGTCCCCATCTAATTTTTAAAATATAATCTTGATGTATTCCTAAAATGTTATAACAGATATTTATTTATCACAATACACTTATTTTATGGGTAAGAAGTGAAGGAGGAAAAAAGAAGCAGCAATACCAACTCTTAAACCATAACTGTGTGTCTGGTGTTGTATCATCTCCTTTAATTCCCGTGCTCACTTCCTCACATGGACTGAAATCCCATGGAATGGAGATGCTGGAACAGAAGAAGAAAATTAGGGTAGAAGCAATGTGGTGGCAAATAAAACTTGTTCATGAGTACATGCAGGAAACTACCTGGGGACTCCGAGTCACTGGAACACGCTCTCTGGGACCTAGAGGTCCTCATGAGCAAGTGGAGGCAAGAGCTAGCCATGATGTATATTAGAGAATCCTTCTGAACTCTCTCCTTGTCAAATGTTTGGTGTTTTGTTATAAAACACCTTCTATGTCCTTCTCCATATCTCCGGGCCAGGATTCTCCCATGCCAATGAAAACAAACTTCAACTCCTGCCATTGACGTGTCCTTGACGTGGGAGCTCACCTCTTTAAATACAGGTACAGGGCTGTGAAGAGAAGGACCACCCTTAGGGTGGTCTCAGGATGGCAGTGAAAAATCCAGCATTGCCTGTGAGAATCCAGAAGGACCTCTTTGTGAGCATTTCTCAGGCAATTCCTGGGGGGTTTCCAGAGCCTGAACTCCCTACTAATGCATTCCATTTCTGTGGGATAAGCCAGGACTTTCTCAGATTTCTCTTGCTCTGGAGAGGGCCCTAATTACCTGCCTGCCTCTCTTCCTTTCTCCCTCCTCCTCCTCCTTCTTTTTCTTTTTCTTCCTCTTTTCTTCTTTTTTTCTTCTCCTCTTCCTCCTCCTCCTCCTTCTCTTTCTTCTTCTTCAAACACACTTACCTCCAAGTCCTGGCTTTACCACTTTCTATGTGCCCTTGTGCAGGTTAACCTGTCTGAACCTCAGTTTCCCTTTCTAAAATGTGTGGAGTAATTTCCAGCACCCCTTTAAGCCCTAAAATCAAATTTAACACCAACAAAAGTTAGTTGGGCTGGAAAGGTGCACTTTCTTTGGGCCTCAGTCTTTCCAACATGGAGATAGTACTGACCTCATAGGGTAAGAGGATTGGATGGAATAGCTGCCCTGAGCACACCAACCATGTGCCCAATTCCGCTGTAAGCTCTTTACATGTGTTAACTCACTGTATTCACACAGTATCTCTGTAACAAGACATTTTATTTTCTTAGTGTCTTTACTGATTTTTCTAACTTACTGACAGTTTTTATTTGCTTATTTTAAACTAAATTCTATCACTTCCTATTTTTGACTTATCGACAGCTGCAACACAGGTGGCTTCTCAGTCTTCATTCAATATATTCCTTAAAAATATATTGTAAAGGCTATGGCCAAAAATAGAACACTGATGGTGCTAAATCTTCGTACATTAGAACATGAGGGAGGCTTTGAAATATACGAATGACTGATGTCCACTCCACACAAATGAAACCTGAATCTCTAAGGGAAGGGCCACATACTGATGTGTTTTAAAAGTTCCCCCGTTTATCCTAACAGTTGGCCAGGACTGAGAACCACAACCCTACATCATGAGTCTAGGGATACTTGTCTAGACTAATAAGCCCTGAATGACAGTGAGTAAGGTGGTTATCAGCTATGACCCTGTCTTATCATTGTGCCCACCCTCCTGCAATGAACCGAGATGTCCAATCTCCCCCTAAATTCAGTAAACATTATTTCTGGCATGTTCCTGATCAGGTTACTCCGATAACCCTATCAGACAAGTTCTGGTTGCTAGCGAGCACTGTTTTCATGCCAGAACGTTTAGAAATATGCTCTTGGGCTTTGCCCATATTAATGGCACAGGTTTATCATTTCTGAAGCTCAGCTTTTTGAAAATAAGAAGTGTTGCCTCTTTTTCAGTTTTCTAGGACCTTGCTCCCTACTTGTCAGAGATTATTAAAAAAAAATCATACCTGTGAGCTTTCTCAGCCCTGTGGGTTCTGATTAATATGTATTTGGGGGCTCAAGACTCATTAAAAAGTCTTTATGCTCCTTTCCTGTATTTCTTGTCTGTTCCAGGTTATATTCATGTGTCATAAGTTATCCGTTCCACAACTGCTTGTTGAATAGCAATTCTGGGCCTGGCACCGTGCCAGAATGCCGCAAGCCACACTCACCTTGGGAGGACCTGGTGTGGGAAGCCCACTCAGCTCTCTCTGAAGAAGTCCTCCTCACAATTCCTCTCTTCCTCTTCAACATCCCAACCCTCTTACCCTCTCGGTGTGTTTGAGTCATCCCATCGGCTCCTGATCCCTGCCTTTCTGCCAGCCCCCTGGGTGGACACTGCAGAGTCTAATGTCTGTCGGGTCAATCTTGCCTCAGTTTATGTCCTCTTACTGCTGAGGTGAACGGGCCACTAGCCCATTTATTAAACACGGTAAATGAAGGAGGAACACACACCAGCCCACTTGGTCGCTTCCATAAAAGGCTACTGCACAGCATTCATTCCTGAAGCCAAGTTGTCTTCTCCAAAACATTGCTCTGTGCCCTGGAAGTGTGAGTCAATGGAGCCTACGTGTGGGCTGTCAGCTCCCCGTGCTGCATTTGAACAGTACGCAGAAACCGGGTCACAAATCTGTCGTGAAAAGGTGAAGTAAATTGCCCTTTCTGTAGTTTCCTTCCTATTCACTTTAAGGTAAATTTCAATTTTTGTCATTCCACAAGTATGCTTCCAAATTTCCTTTACATGCTAAGGAAGTTTATTATTATGGAGTCTGTAATGTGCTGGATTGTTTACCATTTTAATTCCTAGAATCCTCACAAACCCCTTTAGGAAGATACTGCTATGTCTATTTTACAGCTTGGGAAGCTGAGATTCTGACTTATTAAATAAACTGCCTAAGTTCTGACAGAAAGCAAGTTGCGATCCAAACCCGGGTGAGTCTGGAGTCTGAGCCACTGTGCTTTCTGCGGCCTCAGTCGGAACAGCTAGCTCCAGGCCATCCTAGGCCTACGTCATTAATGGACAGTGATACTTATTCCCACTGGATCCAGATACACCCACAAAGTCCTCAGCACCTTATTCCCATGGCCACTAATTACCCTTCAGAGTTGGCAGGCAAGTTGAAGACTATGTGTCATCCTTTCATGATATGATGGATACTGTTGTAGTAACCATATCCTAAACAGAATTTTTACAGCATCTATCAAAACTCTTAATTTTTAAAACTAAATCCCTTTCCATTTTCTTAGAACTAAGACAGATGCTATGTGCTCACCAGTGTTTTATATACTCTGGTTCCTTCCTTTCTTTACAACTTCAACGTGAATCCCTATCTCCCTCTTTTTCTGTCCTCTACACACAGTGGGAAACTTTTAGTTCCTTAAATCGTCGATTCTCCCTTCTCCCTCAGGGCCTTTGCACATGCCGTTCCTTCTCTGTAATATTTATCCCCTCCTTCCTTACCTGGTTAACTTCTCTCCTTCCTTTAGACCTCTTGAGCCCCAGTTAGATCAAGCCAGACCCTCATCTATCCCTTTGGCATTATAGAACTTTCTTTCATGGAGCTTATCATGGTTTGGGAATGTGCATTCATTGTGTCAATATGTAATCAATTCTATCACGTCTCCATTTACTTCCATAGCCCCAGTGTGTGGTACAACGTGGGCAAACAAATAAACAACCTAATTAAGTACAGACCAATGTCTTGAAGTTTCAAATCAGTACAGGAGTCCCCTGAATTTCCAGCTTTCTTTATATTTAAAATACAAAATTTGAAATATTAACCATAATAAATGTGCAGAGAACCTGTCAGGAAATAATGCATTTGTGAAATGAGGCAACACTAGTCAGATGGCATCTCCCCCTTCCCTGACTTGCCCCATGTCACATGCACGCACACATGTGCTCTCTTGCTGGGCTGCTCCATTTCCCGAAAGGCGGTGGGCAGAGAGATGAAGGAGAAGGTAAAGTGCTGGAGTCAGGCTGGGGTTTGAATCCCAGCCCCAATACTCTGTTGCTATGCAACGTTTGTCCTGTGACTTAACTTCTCTGTCCTTCAATGTCCTTGTTTGTAAATCCCTCACTCATAAGATTGCTGTGGAGATACAGGAGGATAAGTGAATCTGAGGCACCTGCCTAGCAAGGACACTGCCTTGTATAGGAATTCTTCCTTCCCCCAGAGTACAGTACATACTTGGTAAAACAACAGTGCATTTCTTCACTCAAGTTATATGATTAAAATAGCTGATATTATGTCATGGCACATGGTTCTAAACATTCCTCCCATATGAGCCCATTTAAACTCGCAAGAGCCCTAGAAAGCAAGTTCTAGGACTGTCAGCCTCATTTTACATACGAGGAAACGGAGTGTCAGAGAGATCAAGTAACTTACCCGAAGTCACACAGCTCATCCTTCCTGGGACAGGACTTAGACCCAAACAGTTGCTTTAAGCTCTTAGACCATACACGATAGCATCTCTTGGCCAGAGAATTAGCAAGAAATCATAGGCAGTGAGAAGATCTTGGGCTTTGAAAAGAAAAAAAAAAAAAACAAAAAACTCCCGGTTTCACTATTCGCCGGGTGACCTTGGCCAACTCAATTCTTTCTTGTCTGAAACAGGGATAACCCCCCCTGCCTCCGGGGTGAGAGCCAAGACGGATAAGGAATGTAAAAACCCCTGCACACACTGAGCTAAGACCAATGTTGGCTCTTTCCTCTCATGACAACCAGGCTGGGCAATTTCTCTTTCTTTTATAAAAGTGAAACCTTTGAGTTTCCTCACCAGTAACCTGGGCACAGTAAAGAGAACTTTGGCGCTTGAGCTCTCGAGTTTATCGGACAAACCTTTGTTGACATTGAGCCCACACAAAGCTGGAAACTCCCAGAGGCATAACTGCACAAGCTCTGACCTGGCACAGATTTCCCCTGAATTCTACAGAGTTTCAACACAGCTGAGGCTCTTGGAGAGCAAAGCTCAAGGTTCCGGAAATGCAGAGCCCAGCCCAGGGGAGGGGGGCTCTGTTCCTTTGAGTGGGAGAGGGTCTCCGTGATTGAGTTTAGCGAACAGAGCCCAGCCGTGCTGCCCCTGCCCTTCAGAACCATCATGAATGTCTCTCTGGGAACCTCCTCATACAGCATCATCCCGAGTGCTGGTTTTCTTTCTTTCTTTCTTTCTTTTTTTTAAAGATTTTATTCATTTATTTGAGAGAGAATGAGATAGAGAGAGCATGAGAGGGGAGAGGGTCAGCGGGAGAAGCAGACTCCCTGCCAAGCAGGGAGCCCGATGCGGGACTCGATCCCGGGACTCCAGGATCATGACCTGAGCCGAAGGCAGTCGCTTAACCAACTGAGCCACCCAGGCGCCCCCGAGTGCTGGTTTTCAAAAGAACAAAAGAAATTTCCAACATTGGCCCTTTGATTGCCAAGAGTCGCCTTGCTCCGTGAAGGAGAAGGATCTGCCCAAGGTGGCCTCAGGACATAGACGGAGCACTCCGAGCCCTACCAGAAGGGGTTTGAGTCTGCAGAGTGCCTCCGTCTCATCCCCGAGAGAAAAGAAAGAACGGCTTCCACGTCCTATGATGGTTCTGCGGATGCGGTGGGATGGTGAGTGTTTGGAGCTCCAGACAGGGCCGGTCCTTTGTCAGCACTCAGTCGGTGGGAGCGGTAGCTGTGCTCTGCCAGGAGTGAAGCCATTTGCCCTCATCACTCAGCAACGTAAGTAAATAAACTGGAATTGGAACTAAAATCTCCAAGCATGGCAAGCCCAGCTCTATCCTGTCATATCTGGCATGTGTGAGCCTCAGTTTCCTACCCTGTAGAGTAAAAAGGCTGAGCCATGTCAGAGTGTGGTAGGATGCGCCGTGTGAGGAAGCCCCCGCCTTCCGATTCACTCCACCCCATGTGATCTGACCTCGTTAAAATAGTTCCCAGCCCCTCATCCCTCTGGATTCTTTATACCCTGACAGGCTTCCTCCAACCCCAGAAAATCCCTAGGGGATAGACTCACACACAGATTTTTCTGATCAGTGTTTTCCCCTGAGTTGCCATGTTTTGCTGGGCAGGGGACCCTGGGCGTGGCATCTAATGGGTGCCTGTGACCCACAACAGTCCTGAGCCCAGGGGTGGTACATCTGGCTGTGTCCTGGTCTGGGTCACCATGGCCAGTAAAACAAGGGCCATGTTCCAGGTCTGCATCGACGGAGGGGCGAGGACCCCTGTTCCCATGTCAGCATGTGTTTAGGTGAGGGAGGCTCTGAGCTTGTGGAGATTGGGGCTGGGGACTGCAACACAGGCTGGTGGGACAGACAGGAATTTTGGAGGCGAACAGAATTCTTTTTCTGCCTCAAGTTAGTTTAGCATCTCACACAAGTGACTTCACTTCCCTGAGTTACAACTTATCTGCCAGTGAGAGACCTTAATGCCCTCCTGGGGCACCTTGGGGAAGACTGAGAGGGTAATTAGTGCAAAGCATGAAGCAGAGACTCACAAAGCAGCTGTTTCCTTACCCTTTTCCTCACTCTTTTAATATAAATGCAAATAATGGATCTGGGTCCCAAGTAGATGCAAAGAGAAGGAAGAGTTCATAATAATTCAGTGATATTTGTGCTCTACGCAATATATCCTTTTATCTTCTCCATAACCCTGTGAGGTAGGCACTGCTCATCCCCATTTTACATGTGAGAAAACCGAGTCTTGGCAAGGATAAGGATCTTGCCCATGACCGCTAGGAGGTGGTGGAGTGGGACGTGAACGAAGGCTCCCCACCACCCAGGCGGGTCCGTCATCCATGAACTGAGCTGGCAGCTGTGCACCAGGCCTCCTTTCAGCATTTCTGGAAGACTTTTCTCACAGCTGAAGTCTCTTCTCAGCAAAGTTCTGCTACTTCCTCTCCAGGGTTAGCTTTAGCTCAGCCTCAGCCTCACCCTTTTCGTTTGAAACCATAGATCTCCTGTTAGCTGCCCACTGTCCGTCACATGAGAGGAAATGGACAGCAAGGGCAGGAATATGGTCCCGGCAATCCAGACGCTCCCACAGAGGAGGTCCAGGCTGGCTGGGCCTGGGCCTGGGGGCAGCAAAGGAATCTGGCTCTGGTCCCCTCCAGGGTGAGCTTCTAATTCTCTGCTGGGCCAGCTCGCCCTACTCTTGGTCATTGCTCATCCTGTCAGGGGCTAGGCCCTGCTTTGCTCAGTTCCTGCTCCTTCCTTCCCATTGCCTACTCTGCTCTTGACTTCCCACAGCCCCCCTCTGCACCGTCTTCAGGGCATTCTGTAGTCCAGGCACGCTGGATGCCATCACCTCCCACCCTCAGGCATCCCATGCTGCTGGACTACTCATCGTGCACGTCAAAACTCTGGGCCTTCCCACACACACTTCTCTGTTTGCCAAGCCTTCCCATTGCTGCCCTCTCTAAATGGCACACTCCACGTCCATCCAGACCACAGCCACCACACAGCATGACTCTGCCGTCCCCATTGTAGCCTACGGAAATGACACCACCACCTCCACCCACAACACATACTTTTGGTATCAGGGCAGGAGTGGAGGACCATGGTCTATTTGGATGTGAGATGGGTAGACTTCCCAGGTTCCCTCAGTTCCTTCAATTCTGAAATATGTAGGGAGCCTCCCAGGTTCTGGGCAGAGGAATTCAGAATCTGCTTAAGGATTTTGGCGGGTGAGGGTTGCCGTCTTGGGCAGCAAAGCCTCCACTCTCTAAAGCAGAAATGGCCAGAGCTGAAGATGAGTGGAAGAATTGCCATTGGCCTTCCAAGTCCCCAAGAGTACCATAGGCAGGTGGGTCCTCCTTTTGCATGACTGCAAAGGGATCCTCTGAGATAGTCCGGGGTTTGGACCCACAGCTGCTGGCCTTACAAAAAACACTTGGCCTTTCCAATCGGCTAGCCTTTTGGGGTTTTGTTTTCTTTATCTGAAAAACAAAGGAAATGGGTCAGGTTCTCGTTAGTGCTCTTTCAAGTGTTGACATCCTAGGAGCTGGGGATGAAGTCTCTTAAGCATGTTTTTTATTCTTTTTTCTTTTGTGATTATAAAGTAATGTGTTCTAATGGTGGAGTATGTGGGAAAGTGCAAAACACAAGCCAGTCAAAAACTTAGGCCTCAGAAAAGCCTAAAAATAACATGTTGGTGTTAGCTATTCTTTTCCTTGTAGTATGCCTTTGTGTGTTTATATGCTTGCTTGTTTTACATATTTATTACATACTTTTCAATAAATATAACCCAAAGTATACTAGCATATATAATTAAATATTATTCAAAAAATTATTTTAATGGCATCGTAAAAGCCCATCGTTTGTCCTTATGTTGTTGGACATTGAGACTGTTTTAAGCTTTTTTTTGCCAATATAATTAATACTATAGTGACTATGTTACCTATAAACCTACGTGTATACTTAAATCATTTCCTTCCTCAATTTCAGTTAAAAATAGAATTACTAAATTAAAGAATTAGAATCATTTTTAGGCTTTTGCAGTATAGTACCCAAATCACTTTCAGAAGACTTGTATTAGTTGATACTTCTCCCAGAAGTGAGTATGTGAGAATGTGAACGTGAATGTCACTGGAGTATTAGGTTTGATTTTTTAAGATAATTTTGTCCACTTGAGAAATGGTTTCTCACTGTTACTTTAATTTGCATTTCTTTCGTTAAGCTAATATTTTTACATAATAATTGGCCACTTAATTTCTTTTTTAAATAAACTCTCTATGAGCCTCACTAATTTTTTTGAATACCCATCTTTTCCCTTTCTTATTGACTTTTGAGAACCTTTATTGATTTTGGGGAAGCCTATCATAGAAGGTATTATATTCCTCTCTTTTCATATATGTGGCCTATATTTTCTACATTTATTGCTTCCTTTACCTTGGTTTATGGTGACTTTTAACACACATATTTTAATATTTATGGAGAAAAACTGATCAATCTTTTCTTTGAAGTTTCTTTCTTTGTTTTTATGCTTAGAAAATCTATCTCTACCTAGAGATAAGGTAGTCTCCCATAATTTCATATAATTCACTTCTACCTTTAACTCTATAACCAATTTAAATTTATTTGTAAACAATATAAAATGAGAATCTATTTTTCTCTAATAATAAATACCTCTAGGTTTGAACAATATTAATCAAGCCTTCTTTTTAAAGATGATTTGATATGATATATATGACACCACACATTAAAGACCCATATATAGGAAGTTCAGTTTCTAGGCTTTCTGTCTATTACATCTGTCCATCTTCTTATCCTGTAACACTGTCCTGTGCCACACTTATAGCTTTACAATTAATTTTAATTACGTGGAAGTTCATGTTATCCATAATTTGTTCTTTCAAAAGATCTTCAGCTGTTCTCATTGTTTTGATTATTTATTTATTTATCTTTTAAAGATGATATTTATTTATTTGAGAGAGAGAGAGCCAGGGTGAGGAGAAGAGGGAGAGGGACAAGCAGACTCCGTGCTGAGTGTCGAGTCTGATGTGGGGTTCAATCCCAGGACCCCGAGATCATGACCTGAACTGAAACCAAGAGTTGGTCACTCAACTGACTAAGCCACCCAGGTGCCCCTACTTTGCTCTTTTAGATGAATTTTGAAATCAGTTTGTTAAATTCCCCCCCAAAACTAGCATTGATTCTTTTTTGAAATTACATTAAGTTCATTTGTGAATCTGAGGTTAATTTATATCACTGGGATATTGAGTCTTTCCACCCAGGAGTAGAGTCTGCATTGCCACTCGGGAAAGTCTATCTTTATGCCCTTAAGTCTCTGTTTTTCTTATAGTTCCGGCCTGTTTTCTCTTGTCTGTTTCTATGTTTAAAAATTTTTTTTTGCAGGCGCCTGGGTGGCTCAGTCGTTAAGCGTCTGCCTTCGGCTCAGGTCATGATCCCAGGGTCCTGGGATCGAGTCCCACATTGGGCTCCCTGCTCGGCAGGAAGCCTGCTTCTCGCTCTCCCACTCCCCCTGCTTGTGTTCCTGCTCTCGCTATCTCTCTCTCTGTCAAATAAATAAATAAAATCTTTAAAAAAAAAATTTTTTTTTGCTATGTATTTTTAAATATTTTGCAATGTGATCATATTTTTTATTACACTTTTTCACTGGTTATAATTTCATACTGATTACTTAGCATTAAATAATCAGTCAATGGTATTGATTTAGCTTTTGGTGATAGCAGACAAATCAAGTGTATATAGCATTTCTTTCTTAGTGGTGCTGGGAAGCAAGAAATACACTTTATTCTTGTTCTTCAACCACATCCACTCAGCATGCAACACTATTCATTCCTACATATACTGAGTACCTCCAGTTTGCTCTGTGCTGTGCTTCACAGTGGGGCTCAGAAACTTTCACCTCACACTCACCTTTCAGAGTTTGTCCTTCAGAGTCCTCTGCCCCCCTTCCACCAGAGTGAGAGGTTGGGTGTGTGTATTAATAACACTTCCTGGCAGCCCCATGATGCTTATTTGGAGGCTTCCCAGAATTGGCAACGTGGGTTTCCATTTTAATTAGCTTCTCAGGAGGTGTTTGCACAGCTCCTAAGACAAATAAGCCTGCTTTGGAAGCGGGAAGCCCAGTGAATAGCGAGCCTCGTCTCCTGAGTAAAGCTCCCTGGAGCAATGTTTCTGGGAAGGGGGATTGAAATTGTGACTGGGGAAATGGAGGATTTGGCTCAGCTCATCCTTACTACAGATCAGAGGCGTGGGCTATTGCTGGAATGGAGTGAAATGCTAAGCCACAGTGGAGACCTAAAAGGAAACAAAATCGATAATACTGATCCTGTTTTTATTTGAAATTTCATATGTTTGCAGCTTTTACTTTCTGCCTTAATTTTGACTTTTTGAAATATTTGGTTAAAATAATTATTTTTATTATTTATTTTGTATTATTAATTTGTTATTTACTTATATTACTAGGGATTTTTTGGCACTCCCTTAAACTTTGCACCTGAGTCGAGTGCCTCACTCTCCTCACCCTAGTCCTGACCCTGCTGGAGATGCCGCTGTCGCGAATTGAATTGTGGCCCCCAAAAGATAGGCCCACCTTCTCGCACTCAGAATCGGTGGGTGTGCCCTTACTTGGAAAAAGAGTCTTTACAGATATCATTAAGGAATTCAAGATGACGGTCTATCGGGGTTGGGCCCTAAATCTATTGACAGACATCTTTAGGCAGAAGAGGAGATGACACAGACACACAGAAGAGACAGCCTCGTGAAGACGGAAATAGAGATGAAGTTATGCAACCACAAGCCGAGTAGTGACCAGAAGCTGGAAGAAGCAAGGAAGATCCTTCCTCAGAGCCTTTGGAAGGAACATCGCCCTGCCAACCACTTGACTTTAGCAGTCAGGCGTCCAGTCTGTGAGAGAGTAAGTTTCTGTTGTTATAAGCCACCACGTTTGCGATCCCTGGTTCCGGCAGCCCTTGGAAACTGTTATAGCCCCAAAGGCACATGTGTTGGTGGAAAGGTTTGTAAGCCAGACTGAGGAGAAACCTCCACCCTTGGGTCCCAGCTGGAGAAGCTGCAGGTGTTCCAAAGTTTGGAGAGAGAAATACAGGCACAAAATAAAAAGTTAAAGACAGTTTCTGGTGGGTTAAATGTGTGTGTGTGTGCGTGTGTTTAAATTCTTGTTGATTTCTCAAATATCTGAGTACTCTCTATTTGTCAGCCCCTTGTGTTAGGCAGTGTGGGGCTCATGCACACATGAGCCCATGCTTGCCAAGCACAGACGTGATGACTTAGATCAAATATTAAAAGACAGAACTAAATTGTGAAGCAACTGCAAAATTCTAATCAGCTTTTCCCAGAATTCTCACCATATTTCTCCCATCTCTCAAAGAAACCTAGAAAAAGCTCTCTGTGATTTCGTAATACCCTCTGTTTTCTGCCAGCATGGTACTTTCCCCACTGGGTGGTAATAACACATTCTTTTTATTTTTTTTTTTAAGATTTATTTATTTATTTTAGAGAGGGAGTGCATGGGGCAGGGTAATGGGGGAGAGGGGCAGAGGGAAAGGGAAAGAGAGTCTGAAGCAGACTCTGGGCTCAATGCAGAGCCCAACACAGGGCTCAGTCTCATGGCCCTGAGATCAGGACCCAAGCCAAAACCAAGAATCCAAAGCTTAACTGACTGAGCCACCCAGTGCCCTGGTCATTACATTCTTACCTGCCTCCTTCCCGCATGAACAGTGGGCTCTGTAAAGTCAAATATTGTCTTTACAAATCTCTATTTCTCCAGGAACTTCTCTTTCAGTCTCTCTCTTAGTCCCTCTCTCCCTCCCTCTCCCTCTCTATATCTATATATATCTATATATAGCTGTTTTTTAGAACAGACTCCAAATGATTTTTGAGGAAAACAATCAAGGCACCCATCCTTGGATATGCCCAGTGAGGCCACAAAAACTTTAACTTCGAAGATTTTAAAAGCAGAAATTCTCAGAAAACAACAACAAAACCAGGTAAACAAAAAGAGAGGGTAGTGTGGGTAGTGGCTAAGCTCACAGACACTCCACGTTCTTTTGTTGAAAGGACTGAACTCCTGGGTTTGTGTCCTGTCTCTATTCTGTATTAGCTCATCCCCTAGCTCATTCTTCTATAAAATCAGGCTCATAGAAGACCTGTCTCAATGGGCTTAGATGGGTTATTAGATGGGTTACTATATGTAAAGCTTCAATACATTTTAGTTATTATTATTATTCATTGAATATAAAACTTTGAGCAATGTAGTATCCTCATGCATTCTCCAAAATGCATTGGTAACAAAATGTACTTCTGGAGAAAGGTGTTGAAATGATACAAAAAGTTGTTAGCTTTAAGCTGGATGAATGTCAAAGGTTTGCCGCCCAAAAGGATGACATTGGTTCTATATGAATTGATCTGAAGATTTTTTTAATACACACATGTAACAAAAAGCCATATAATAACACGCTTCCATTTCTTCACTTTCAATATTTGTACTATAGCTGTCATTCATTTTACTTTTACATATCTTATAAGCTCCATGCTATATTATTTTCAGTTTTGCCTAAAGAGTCTGTTATCTTTTAAAAAGGTTTTTTTAATAAGAAAGAAGTATGTATTTAATGGTTTAGTTACCATTTCTTGTGTTCTTCATTTCTTGCTATAGGTCCAAGTTTCCATCTGTTTTCCTTTCTCTTTTGCTGGAGGGCTTCGTTTAACATTTCTTATAGTGGAAGTCCATTGGCCATGCTTTCTGCCACCTTTTGTATGTCTGAAAAAGCTTTGGTTTCTCCTTCATTTTTGAAAGATATTTTCACTCGGTACAGGAATCTTGGTTAAGAGTTTTTCTTTCAGTACTTTAATGATGTTGTTCTATTGCTTTCTTGCTTCCATTATTTCTGACAATAAATCTGTTGATATGTTTAATCTTTGTTCCTCTGTACATAACATGATTCCTTGCCCTGTCCATCACTCCCTTGGCTGCTTTTAAGATTTTTTTTGAATCACTGGCTTTAAGCAATTTGATTGTGATGTGCTTTGATATAGTTTTCTTCAAGTTTCTTGTTCTTGGGCTTCATCGAGTTTCTTAAATTTTAGAAGGGTTTTTTGTGGGTTTATCATTTTCATCAAATTTGGAAATTTTCCAGCATTTATTTTTTAAAAGATTTTAATAAACCTCTCCCCCTCCCTCAGGGACTCTCACTACACATTATTAGCTCCCTCGAGTTTGTCTCAAAGGACAATGTGACTTGTTCCTTTCTTCTTTTTTTTATTCTCCTTTCTTTGTGTTTCATTTTGAATACTTTCTATCACTATATGTTTAAGTTCACTAATCTTTTATTTTATAATGTCTAATCTGTTATTAATCCTACTTACTGTATTTTCATATCTTTTTTATTTTTCCTTACAGTTCAAACATTTGGAATATAGAATATAGCTCCAACAGTATTTGGAATATAGCTCCAACAGTATTCCTACCTCCTAATTCTAACATTTCTGTCAGGTCAGAGCCAATTTTACTTGACTGATTTTTCTCCTAATTATGGGTCATATTCTCTTACTTATTTCCACGTCTGATAAATTAGATGCCATACATTTTGAATTTTACCTTGTCAGGTGCTAGATAATTTGTGTTCCTAGAAATATACCCAAGCTTTATTCTGTGATGCAGTTAAGTTACTCAGAAACAGTTTGACCCTTTTGGTCTTGCTTTTAAGATTTATTAGGTGAGACTATAGCAGTGCTCATTCTGGGCTGATTATTTCTTCCCTGAGGCATTGCCTTCTGAGTACTCTAATACCCCATGAATCATAAGATTTTCTAGTCTGGATGGTAGGTACAGGCACTCTTTCTAGCTCTATGTGAGCACAAGACACTGTCATCTCATCCATTCTAGTACTTATTACCCTTTCCTTGGGTTGTTTTCTCATAGATGTGTGCTCATCAGTACTCTGCCATATACTTACGGGAGGCTTTCTGTGGACCTCTGGAGTTTTCTCTCTGTGCTGCTCCCTCCTTCCTGGTGCTCCACCCTGAGAACTCTAGTTGCCTTGTTCTTCTCTGACTCTCAGCTCAGAGAGTTGGCTGGGCTCTGCTTGGGTTACTGTTCTCTATGCCATAACTTGGAAATTCTCTCAGGAAAGTTTGTTGGGCTCATCTCACTTGTTTCCTGTTTCTCAGAGATCATTTTCCTTTGTTGACTAATGTCTAGTGTCTTGAAAAACATCGTATCCTATTTTGTCAGGTTTTATTATTTTTTTTCTTTTGGTTGTGTTAGGCAGGATAGTAAACCCAGTTCCTATTTTTTTCATATTAGCTGGGAGTCTGAGACTGATTTTTCAATTTTCATATGTCCCAGCCCCCTGCTAAAATCTGATTCAGAATCTGTATTCTGGAAAAGCAAGATGTTTTGATGTATACTCCTAGATATAAACCAGAGAACTAGATCTTTGCTATTCAAAGTGTAGTCCATGTATTAGCAGCATCAACACCATCTGGGAGCTTGCCAAAATTGCAGAATTTCAGATCTCATTCAAGACCTACTAATTCAGAATCTACATTTTAATAAGATACCCAGTTGATCTGTATGTATGTTAAAGTTTGAGAAGTGCTAGACTGCCCAATTTCAAAGTTCCCTTCTTGCTCTGAGTCCTGTGTGCCTCTGAAATGCATTACATGGCTTCTAAGAGAGCAAGGTACACTGTGGAAAAGTTGTAGTATGGTAAAAGTATAAGTTTATAGAGTAGGTTTGTCATATGAACTGCAAGAAATCTAACAAAGGGAAAAATGAAAGTCCTAACAAAGGGCAAAAAAGAACAAATACTTAACCTACACTATTTTTGCAATTATTTGATTAATTTCTCTCTATATGGATTATATATTTCTTTTTTACTAATCTATATTAAGAGCCTAGACAGTGCTTGGCATATGTCAAGCACTCCGTAGTTTTTGATTGACTGACCAGCAGACTGAAAGGTTAGATGCACCGTCAAAGTGGGTATTTATATGCCTCTGAGGACAATTTAGACACAGAGAGCTCAAAAGGGGAAGAATAACTTGACTCAGAGGAGATGGTTCAGACTACCTAAGAAACATTAGAATTCATGAGAATTTGGAAAAGGAGGGTCTCAGAAAGTTTAGTCAGTAATTCATAAGCAGTCTTTATAATTGGGGAAGTGACTAAAGGAACTGTAATTCCACATAATTACCACCAAAGAGGAAGAGCATGTTGAGGAGATAACAGGTGATTTTGGAGAAAGTGATTATGCCAACTCCAAATTTACAATAGCTGAGGAAACAAGCCCTGGGGAAGCAGCTTTATATATAAAAAGAGCCTGCATTTTAGGATTGTGCAGATCTCAGTTTGAGTCTCTGCTTTTAGACTGTGCAGTGCAATGACTTGAAGCACTTTCTTAGTCTTCTCTGGACCCCTATCTTTAAAACAGAGTTGGAGATGATTATGATGGTGATGATGAGCAGTAGGGTTGCTGCTGGGCTGGTGGCACAGAACTTGCATGTCGAGGAGTCCTTTGATAATCAATTGCAGTGATGACTACAAATGGATGCTATAACATCTATAAAGTGCTACACAAATGACCATTACTCCTGGATCCTAGGAAGGAAATGAGAAAAACTCATGTGACTGCACAAAGATGTGCTCTGAAAAGCTCAGGTAGTAAAATAATAGGTATAAAAATGGTACGAAGAGGAACGGCTTCCCAGAGGGAATGCAAAAGTTTGGGACCATTAACAAAAGAGGCGGGAAGGCCACTTGATGAATGTGAGTGTATACTTAGTAAGAAAACAATAAAAATAAGGTAGGTGAAAAACTGCTGAGGACAACAGAGGCTGTATTCACAACTCTGATGGAAATCAAGTCAAAACACACACACACACACACACACAAGCAAAAAAAAAAAGAAAACATCTAGGAAGGACAGGAAAGTCTTACAGCCAATAGTGTAGAAGTAAAAATTCACAGGAAAACTCTACCCATAATGTTCACTTCCTATCATCTCTTTTTTTCCTATCTTTCCATCTTTCTATCTTTTCAGGGAGAATAAGGTTCAAGATGAAGAGAGGGAGAACAAATGGCCTTCAAGCTGTAAAGGGGAGAAAAAACAGTCAAATAGAACTCCCAACATCCAGCCTCCCATCTCTTGCTTGAATTTCCCCCTTTACATCAGCCCAACAAGTAAAATTTTTAAACAAACTCTAGTATCTGAGGATTCACCACATCTTTAATCAGATCGTTTCTTCTTTGCACAATAAGAACAGTTAAAAAATCTAGTTTGTGTAAATGCTGAGTCCAAACAAATCTTCCCATATCTTCCATCGGCCTGGGTCCCACCCTTAGTGTAATTAGGAACAAACAAATTTTCTTTTTATGTAAAAATTACTTCCATATTCAAAGATTGCTACCATTTCCCTTCTCCAAGGAGAGCTATCACTTCTTCAGGCTTAGCACTCTTATTTTCCTATAACAGTTGGATAGTTGAATTTCTTTAGCATCCTCTGAAAGTGTTTTCACTTGATTTTAAGCAAATGTTCTTCCTAGTTAAAAGAAATGGTGAGTGAGAAAGGGCCAATGCTCTTTGGTTAAAAGAAAATCAAAGATATCAGAAGGAATTCTTTGAACTTCCCTCTACCGAATCCACTTAAACCCGTTCCCCTCCTTTTCTGGTATATTGGAGAAAGCGACCTTTCTTCTAAGAAGAATTCTACTAGTGCTTTGCACCACACCACTTCTGCCTTCCCAGGCAGACATTATCAGTGATCCCACAGTCTTTCTTCCCTCAGTCTCTCTCAACCTTCCTCTTCATAACTGAGTTTCTCGTCTGTTCTTACTGCCTCCATTTTTCACCTCCCCTTACCCTTTATTCACTGAAAACTGGCTATTGGGCCATCATTTTACTGGAAATGATCTAAGTTCACCAGTAATATCCATATTTCTAACTAAAGTAAGTGTTTTTTCTTTTTAATTTTACTTCATCTCTCAACAGGATTTATTATAGAATACTTCTTTCTTAAAATATTTTCTTCCTTTAGCCTTCTTAGACACCAGATTCTCTTGGCACACTCCTAGTTCCTTCACTTTGGCTTTCTTAATCTCCTTTATAGGCCCAACCTTTTTATATTCTCTCATTAAATAACAGAGATCCTCAAGGGTTAATCGTACCCCCAACCCTCTTTTCTCCCTAGATAGCTAGACTAGATCCCATGGCGTTAAGTACCATGTGTATGATCTATGGATACCTCCCAGCCCAGGCTTCTTTGCATTCCGGACTATCATATTCAGTTGTCTCTTTCACATCTGCTTGGATGTCACAAAGACATCTAAAAATCAACATATCCAAAACTGGAATCATGCTCCCTCCCCCTTCCCCAACTAGTAGCTCCCTGGTATTCCTTTTTTTTCCCCCAGAAACTGACTTCACCACTTTCCACTTGTGCGAGCCAAAAACTTGGGATTTATTCTTTAGTATTTTTTTTCCTTTTTTCTTCTCTAAATCATCCATCACCAAGATCTGTAAAGGTAACACCTAAATAATTCCACATCCATGCATTTCTCTCCATCTTCACGGTCCCACCTTAGTTCATATCATTCTGGCTGGACTATTGCAATCACATGCTAACTTGTCTTCCACAATTTTTATCGTCCTCTCAGGATCTGCCCTCCACACCGTAATTAGAATGACCTCTCTAAAATTCAAGTGTGATCTTATCACTTCCCTGCTTAAAATGTTTGGGGGGTTCTCATTGTATAAGTAAGAGCAAAATTCTTAAAATTCCCTGTGAGTTATAGCTTGTGCCTGCCTCACCAGGCTCATTTCTTATTATACCATAATCTCCAGTCAAACTGGCCCTCTCTCAGTCCCTCCTAGGTGCTTTGCTCCTTCCTGCTACAGGACTTTGGCAAACATGGTTTTTATAGTCATAAAATGCTGCCTTCTCTCTTTCCTTATAAATTGTCTGAGGTGACTTCTTCTAATTATTCTCATGTAACTATATTCCCATCCTTTGGAGAAATTCTATCAGTACCGAATAACACATTCACTTTTTAAAACTTTAATTCTTATCTGTCTCTAACTGCAACTTAATTCAATGAGAGTAGAGCTTTTCTCTGTTTGCATATCTCTGTATCCCCGATGTCTAGGAGAGTACCTGGCCCACAGTATGTACTCAATCAATGCTTGTGGAATACATGAACATCCGGATGGGCCTCAACAATACCCTTTCATAGCTCTATGTGTTCTTTTCACGTGTTCTTCCTTTCTCCTGGAATACAGCCCTTCCTGCCCTTCTTCTCCTGATCCTTTTGGTCTGTTGACTGCTCTTATATCCTTGAAGACTCAAACTTGAATACTCAACCTGGTCTTCCTAAGAGAAGTGCGTCTGTTATTCCCCTCCAAAAGGAGAGTGATGTGCTCTGGCCTTTGTGTTCTTTATGCATATCTTTACTTTAGCATTTCTTACAATGCTTGAATATTTTATTTGCATATCTGTTTTCCTATATCCTCCAGTACATAAGGAGCAAGAACTATGTCTTAGAAGAGTGTCTGCAAAATATTAGGGACTCAATACATGTTTACTGAATTAAACAATGGTAGGTGCTCAAGAACCATTATTTGAAATAGTAGATAGGGTCCCTTGTCCTCCTTGACTGCTCTATTGACATCCTTTCTGAAATTGTATATTTGGTGGAAAAAGGCAGTTTTCTTCAGCTAGAAGGAGATAGGCCCTTAACCAAGAATACACAAGTACCATGCTCTTCTGCTAGACTTGCCAAATAAAGCAAAGAGGTGTTAGGAGAGCATCTCTATTCTTTAAGTGGTTTCATGTTTCTAGGCATATTATTTACCAGTGTACTGAAAGGACTTACCAATGTGTTTTTTATTCATAATTGCTGATCTTTGAGAAATCAGAGAGAACAAAAAATATGTCATAAATCTGGGTGTGTGTGATAGACAAATATTATCCCAACCATTAGAAAGAAAGATAGAATCTAGTACAGATTGTCAAGCATGACATCAATTGTCTGAGAAATTCTAAAACAGATTATTAAGGTATGGTTTGTAGGTCATTTGGCAGAGGAGTTTTCTAAGATCGAGTCATGCTATAATGGTCTCTTTTCTCAGTTAGGGTTAGTAGATTGTACCACGTAGGCAAGTGCTTTAGACATGATATGTCTCAATTTCACAAAAGCTTTTGATCATGTTTTTCCTGATATGTTGGTGCACATAGGTGAATTTATAGTTGGGGCACACAGGTGGATTTATAATGGACTCACTGCCATTGCTCATGGAACACTGACTAATGGACTGATGCTGATCTGGAAGGCTGCTGGTGACTTAATACATTTCTATTCCTTGTCTTGTCCTGGTTAACATTTTACTAACAATGTAAACGAAAATATAGAATACATGATAATCAAAGATTTAGGTAACAGATCCTAGGGGGTGGGTCAAAGCTAATGAATTATTGGAATCATAATTTAAAATTATTTTTAGGCTAAAAACAATGTATATTTTAGAATTAAAATGAAAAATATAAAGATTTTTCCCATACATATGCATTGATTTACTAGCCTTTCATTGCATGCCTGAATGTGCTAGACACTTTGCATAAATTATGTCACTTAGTCTTTCTTAATAATCATTTGATATGGATATCATTCCTCCATTTTACAGAAAAGAAAACTGAAAATCAAACAAAGTGCTTTCTGTAAAGGTCTTAAAAGTGGTGCTGCAGCTGGTATTTACACACAGGTCAGTCTGACACCCCAGCTGAAAATGCTCTTCCCTATACTCCACTGGTTTTTCAGATGAAATGTATCAGTAAAGTGTAAATGCTACACTTAGTTGAAGAAACCCAATGCTGTGAGTGCAGAATGGAGGAGATGTGGTTTCACAGTCGTTCGTGTGAAAAGGTGTGAAGGGTTTGTTTGCCTGCAAGCACCTTATGAATCATCAGGGTGAGTCACTGACTTCTCCCCAAATGAATAAAATCTTGGGCTATGCAACAGTGCTCAGAACAAAGAAGGGCAAGAGTCATATTGTGCTCTACCATGACTGAAATATGGTGCTTGCTTCTGGGACACTCAGGATATCCTAAGAAGGCACTGTTAATGTGAGCAAGTCCAGGATAATTTGACCAGAATGACAAATTTAAGTCAAATGAAATATGGTTGAAGAAACTACAATGTAGCAAGCATGTTACCTCTAGCTATATATAGTTAACATCTGCTAATGTGTACTGGAGGCCAGACGCTAATCTAGAAGTTTTCAGCCATAATTCATTTAATCCTCAAAATAATTTTGACATAGCTTTTGTTATCATTACTTCTGTTTTACAGATAAAGAAACTGAGACACAGAGTGGTTATATCATGCTTCCTGGGGTCACATAGTCACAAACTCTGAAAGTTTGGCTCCTATCTTAAACTGGAACAAGAAATTAGAAGAGGAATTATATACATTATTTGGCTACAGAAAAAAAAAAGTAAATGAGAGAGAATGCTCTAGAAGAGCACAGTTGGATTCCATCTCAAAAATATTGTTTTACAATATCTCAAAAGAATTTTGCTGAGTTCTCTATTAGTAGAAGCTTTCAGTCAGGCATATTTTTGAGGGATTTGCTGCACTGGAGCAGTGTAGGCTAATATGATCTACATGTTTCCTTCTGTTTCCTTGAGCTTATTGGTGTCAGCATGGCCCCATATTGATGGAGTGGAATGTGAGCATTTATCTCCCTGGAATCTTGAGGTATATGTAGAAAAATCTAGATTAACTAGAGCAAAATTTACAGAACCCTAAATTAATCAAAAGATATTGCTACATTACGCTTTTCAAAGACAGAGGTGATTTTTTATAAAGATTTTATTTATTTATTTGACAGAGAGAGAGAGCACAAGCAGGGGGAGTGACAGGCAAAGGGAGAGGGAGAAGCAGACTCCCCGCTGAGCAGGGAGCCCGATGTGGGGCTCGATCCCAGCACCCTGGGATCATGACCTGAGCCGAAGGCAGACACTTAACCAACTGAGCCACCCAAGCGCCCTGACAGAGGTGATTTTTTAAAAAAGTATTTTAATATTCATTTATCCTTTCATCCATAAGAATATACATCCAGACTATAGAGTACGTACCATATGTAATGTTTTAATCTGATCCCATCTTTAGTTGTCTATTGCTCATTCCATTTAATTATGAGAAAATTTAGGCTCAGAAAATTTAAGCGATGACCAAATGTCCGCAATTGGGAAGGGGCAGAACAAGGCCTGTAGCATGGATTTATCAAACCTTGCCTCCCCCAGCATACTCTATTCCTTCCCCAGGAAAATCAAGTGGATGGATATAGTTCACAAATAATTTCAATAACATGGTTTTCTTCCTTGTTTCTTCAGTCATTCCCTCAACAAACATCACTGGCCACTCCTTTCACTTAGGGCCAGCATGGTGTCGTTGGTGGTGAGGAACACAAAGATTAAAAAAGAAACAAAATGAAAAACATTGTCCTAGCTTGGAGGGGCTCAGTGTTGAGAGGGAGACAGATTTGGAAACAGATCATTGCAATCCAGTGAGAGAAATTAAGAGTCAACTTGCCTGGAATGTACATTCTTTTCATCTTCCTATTAACTGGGTCTTCCTGTAATCAACATCCATGTTTATTCAACAAATGTTTGAGCATCAACTATATGCCAGGCATGGTGCTAGGCATTCTGGAAACAGAGACCAAAGCACCAGACCTGCTCCCTGCCCTCACAGAGGTTACAGTCGCTTGGTTTCGGGCACTCTGGCCAGGCTCTTCTTGAGATTTCCATGTAGGAAGCTAGAGAACATGGAGACACATCTTACTTGAAAGTTAGGCTAGAAGTTGATGAAAAAGACAAAAATAGAATACAAACAAAATTAGTATTGAAAATAGCTATACTGGACATGACATACTGTATCCCAAAGCATCCAGAATGGCCACTTTTGTTCTTTCCCCCTGTGCTGTAACAAACCACTTTTTATTTATTTTTATTTGTGTGTCCCACCCACGCTCACTCCAGAGCCTGCACTCAGGACACTGAGCTACAGAGAGATGTGAGAGCTGCGTTGGGTAAAGCAGGAGATGCAAAGAGGATTCTCAAGCACCAAAAGGGCCTGGTAGAATTGTTCTATCAAAGACATGGAGAGGAGTTCATGCCCTTGAAGTGATGGGGTGAAATTTGAGGGGAAGGCAAAAACAGGAGATAAGATCATTACCCGAGAGCCCAAGTCCTAACCACTGAGCAAAGTTAAGCATCAGTGCAAATCTGGCAAAGGACATGGGCAGGGTTGAACCATGAGGTAGGGAAGGCATGGGAGCCATAAGGAAACCCTTGAGCTTTGCTTTCTCTTCACTTACCTCTCCGAAAGTTTGTGAGTGAGACCTCCCATTTTTACTGGGGGAAGAGAGAATAAGATGGAGAAAGGTTCTTATATCTGAATTTCTCTTGGGAGAGCAATGTATATAATTGCATAAAGAACATATCAAGAAGCTCTGTGGTTTTGAAGGGAGAGTTTCCCAAGTCATACCGCATCAACAAAAGATGAATGCTAAGTGTGGTGCAACTGCCAGGAAAAATAACTGGTTTTGCTCCTGAGAGGGTGGTTCAGTGGGTCTGAGGACAGAGTGAAGGGAGAACAGGGAAAAGGGCAGCTGTGCAGCCCAGAGGGCAGCGTGTTGTTGACAGCGACCTCCCCAGACCCAACTGCTGCTTCTGTAAAATTCTATAAAATTACAAAATGCTTGGTGTGGGCAGATCTCTTGAAGAACCTCCTGAAGAGGCCACATTTTGGGTCAGGGGTGATTTGGGATAAAACAGATTTAGTCCACATAGACAATTAGATAGGGAGCCTACTCACTGATAAGTTTAGTAGGACTTTCATGACCTCTGCCCTGAACTTCAGACTCATATACCTAATTGCCTCCACAATACCTCCACTTGGGTGACCAAAAAGCACCTCCAACCCACCCAAATCTGTTCCCCTCCAAATTCCCCCCATCAGAGGAAACATTCCTACCGTTCAAAGGGCTGCCCAGGCCACACTCTTGGGATCTTTCTCACTCCTTTTCCTGTGCTTCCATTTTCAAATCCATCAGCAAGTCCTGTTGGCCCGCCTTGAAAATATACCTCAAATCTTCCAACTCTCAACTACCTCTACCACTGCTAATCTTGTCGAGTTCCTGTCACTTCAGAGGATGACAGCAGCAACCTCCTAACTGGTTTCTCTGATTCGGTGTTTGCCTCAGTATAGTTTGTTCTCCTCACAGAGTAATCTTTAAGAAATGCAGGTCTGATCATGTCAATCTTGTGCTCGAAGCCATCCGATGACTTGGCGAAGTCCTTACAAAAGCCTTACAATTCTCTGTGACCTGGCCACCAACTTCAGTGTCCACTCCTCTGCCTTACCTGGCGTTCCTTCTGCTCTTTAAAGTTGACAGGCACACTTTGTGTTTGCTGTACCCGGGTCTGCACCATTAGCAAAGAGTGAGGCTGGGACTCTAACCTGGCTATGGAACTCCAGAGCCATTGTTCTTAAACTACTGTCACTTGCCAACCCCGTGGCACATATCACACTACCCAATAATGTAGTATTTATCTTCTTGTTTCCTTGGGGTCTTTCTCTCCCACTAAAAAGACAAATTTCATAAGGGCAGGGACTTTGTGTGTTTTGCTCATCATACTGTGCCTGGCACATAATTGGTGTTCTATAAATATTTGTGGAAGGAATGAAGTCTTAGCTGATATCCATATATAATGGCTGACAGTGAGGCACTTTTTATGCATTGTCCACTAGGCTTCATAGCAACCTCATCAAAAGGTCACTATTATGTTCCTCATTTTAATGAGGAGGGAACTGTGGCTTGAAGAGGTTAACTGTTTGCCCCACGTTACACAGCTAGGAAGTGGAAGAGCAGGGATTTGAACTGGGGTCTGTTCACCTTCAGAGCCTAAGCTCTTAACCCTTGGGCTATGTTTTTCCTACTACCCTAAGCTTCTTTCTCTTCTCCATGTGGCACCTAGTTACACCAAGGAAATAATTAATAATTAAATAATTAATATGTTTGAAGAACTCAGAAAGACCTTAAGAAAACAAAAATGCCTTGGTATAAAGCATTAAACTTTTTATAACTGGGTAGCACCTGTTAAGACATATAGGCTCTTCCTCTATTTTAGAGAGAAGTTTGAGGTGCAGAGAAGTTGAATGGGTGTCTAAGGTCCCCAAACTCCATGATGTTGACAAAAGACACCTGAGTAAGGAATTGGGAACTCTTCTGGTGAGTAACTGTGTATTATGGCTTGAATTATATCCTCCCTCAGATTTCTATGTTGAAGTCCTAACCCCCAGTACCTCAGAATGTGACTTTATTTGGAAATAGATGCAATTAGTTAATTAGATGTAATTAGTTAAAATGAGGTCATACTGGAGTAGGGTGGGCCCTTAACCCAATATGTCTGGTGTCCTTATAGAAAGGGGAAATTTGGATGCAGGCATACAAACACAGAGAACGCTGCATAAACATGAAGGAAGAGATTAGGGTGCTGCATCTACAAGCCAAGAATGTCAAAGGTTGCCCCAAATTATCAGAAATTAGGGGAGAGGCATGAACAGATTCTCATAGCCCTCAGAAGGAACTGTCCCTGACCCCACCATAACCTTGCACTTCTAGCCTCCAGGACTGTGAGATAGTAAATTTCCACTGTTTAACACCCCCCAACTCCCTCACCCTCCCCACCCTGGTTTGCAGTACTAGTTTATGGCGGCTCTACAACATTAATACACTGTGTGATCTCAGGCAGGTCACTGGCCATGTCTGAGCCTCAGTTCCTTTGTTTATAAAAATAAAGGGGTAGACCAGATGATCTCTGAGGAATCTTTGGTTCTAAAAGTAGATGGTTTCCGGGACACCTGGGTGGCTCAGTCGTTAAGCGTCTGCCTTCGGCTCAGGTCATGATCCCAGGGTCCTGGGATCGAGTCCCACATCGGGCTCTCTGCTCCTTGGGAGCCTGCTTCTCCCTCTGCCTCTCTCTCTCTCTGTCTCTCATGAATAAATAAATAAAATCTTTAAAAAAAAAATTACATGATTTCCTTATTCCAGGACTCAGAAACCAATACATTTTTTTAAATTAATTCATTAGTTAATTAATTAATATAAGAGAGAGAGAATCTCAAACAGACTCCCAGCTGGACACAGAGCCAGATGCAGGGCTCAATCTCATGATCCTGAGATCATGACCTGAGCCGAAATCAAGAGTCAGACACTTAACTGACTCAGCCACCCAGGTGCCCCTTCCAACACCTTTTTTTTTTTGGTTTAAAAGGCTTTAGGCATGGGGTTGCATTTTACCCTTGCATAAAACCACTTGATTCAGTTCAGTTTGACAAATGTGTATTTGTTCTAGATATTGGATTGGGCATTGGAGATTCAACAGGGAATAAGATCCAGCTTCTGACTTCAATGAGTTACAGTCTTTTGGAAAAGACAAACCCAACTTCAACATATAGCAGGTGTTAATAATTATAATATTTCTCAGAACTTTATGTATATCAACTCATGTAATTCTTGCATAACCTGCTATAATCTTGGTATTACTATAATTATCTTTATTCTACAGATGATAAAGCTGAGGCACAGGAGAGTTAAGTGACTTGCCCAAGGTTACACAGCTAATTACACAGGTAAAGCACAGGATGTTCTAGGAGCTCAAGTAAGAGTCTTTATCCCAACCTTGGGGATCAGGGAAACTTCCTGTAGGAGGATACCTGATCCAAATCTTGAGGAATGTGGGAGAGAACCAGCTTGGAGAATTCTTCACAAGGGGTACAGGATGCATACAATGTGGGTTTATAAAAGGAATTTGCTAGCTTTCCTGCCCCACCTGGGTTTTACAGGTTTTAAAGCTCATGATCATTGATTTAATCAATCACTAAGACACAGGCTCGGGCTCGGAGAAGTAGCAGTGGAATGGTGGAAAAGGCCTGGGATTATTACCTCCACCTGACAAATTAATAATCCCCATTTTGCTGAAGCCCAAAGAGTAGGTGAATTGTCTAAAGTCGTATGGTTAGTAAATGGAGGAGAGAGGATTTAAACCCAGGCCACTTGGCTCCAGAATCCATGCAATAAACCACCCTCCTTCACCTGAACCCCATTAGGCTTTGTTCAGTGGACAAGAACGTCCCAGACTTCCAACTCATGTCAAAATAAGCCTGTGGGAAAAGGTCAAGTGAAGGCCATCTTCTGGAACTCTGACAGTTCCTGACTCTGTAAGTCAGCCTTAGGCTCCTACACATTTTGTTAAGTACTAAGCTATCACACTCAGCCTTGGCAGAGATGCCACAGTAATTTCTGCTTCTGCAGTAATTCCCTGCCACTAGGAACACTGATATGCCATCATAGATACGAGAATGGTTACACTTATGGCCAATGTTATAGAACCAGATGATTAACTTTCTTTTAGATTTATCTTCATTGTGGTTTTCCTAGAACAAAATTATGATTTTGTGGTCTCTAGGGCAGATGGTGAGCAACACAGCAGACTGCAAGCTCCTGGACTATAGAGCTCTATCTTACTCATCTCTAAGGCCTGGTCTCATCTCTGTACCTGAACCAGCACCTGGCCATGGTGGGTGGACAATATCTGAAGACAGTCATAGTGAAAGAGATTTGCTGTGGCCTGAATGTTTGTGTCCCTTCCCAAATTCATCTGTTGAAATTCTAACTCCCAAAGATGATGGTAATAGGAAGAGAGGCCTTTGGGAAGTGTTTAAGTCATGAGGGTGGGGGCTTCATGAATGGGATTACTGCCTTATAATAAAAGGGTCCAGAGAGATCTCTAGCCATTTCCACCAAGTGAGGAGTCTATTTCTACCAGTTATGATCCAGGAAGTGGGCCCTCACCAGAACGTGACTATGCTGGTACCTTAATCTTAGACTTCCCAGCCTCCGGAATTGTGAGAAATAAATTCCTGTTGTTTTTAAGCTGCCCAGTCTGTGGTGCTTTATCATAGCAGCCTGAACGTACTGACAAAAGCCTTAGCTCCAAGCATGACTCTCTCTTCAGGAGCGATAGCTCTCCACTCAAATTGCACCTGGGGAAAATTTTTAAAATCTGGTCCCCAGGGCTCTTGGGAATTCAAACAGAATCTAGGGGACCCAAACATTAATATTTTTTTTAAAAATTTATTCTCCAGGTGATTCTTATTTGCAGCAAGGATTAAAAAACATTTCCCTGTAGAAAACATACCTGCACATATTTATAAATATTTATAGCTGTAGACTTTATAAAAGTCACACCTGTGACTATGCTAACCAATTCACTTTGTCACTTAATCTGTAAGAGCTCAGGGATGGGGGTGGAATCAGAAATCAGGGATGGTAGCTAAGTACCGTAAACATCAGCTCTACAACCGGCAGGCAGACTGGTTCCGCAATGTTGGCTCATCTTGTCTTTGTAAAGAAATTCAGGAAATTTAGTTTCTTGAGTGGAATTCTTCTAGAGCAGACCCACTTACTAGTTCACAAACATTTCCCTGTGGTTAAAATATTACGTTACCTGCTGATTCTTGTTTGTGGCCTTTCACCACACACACACACACTTCTTAGGATAACATTTTTTATTTTATTTTTTTAAGATTTTATTTATTTATTTGACAGAGAAAGACACAGCGAGAGAGGGAACACAAGCAGGGGGAGTGGGAGAGGGAGAGGCAGGCTTCCCGCAAAACAGGGAGCCCAATGCGGGACTTGATCCCAGGACACTGGGATCATGACCTGAGCAGAAGGCAGACACTTAACGACTGAGCTACCTAGGTGCCCCAGGATAACATTTTTTAAAGCTGATTTTAAAACTTCAACAGAGCATTTAAGTATTCTGCCTATGAAATTTATAAAGCTCTTTCCAGAAAGAAAAGCATAACCATATGACCATTAGGAGACTCCATGAATCATCGAAAAGACCATGAACCAGTGCTCTGTCAATGGTGCTTGAAGATGACTCTTTGGACCTCAGATTCTTCATGTGTCAACTGAATCAGTGGGACCATTTGACTACATGAAGCTAATGTTCTGTGATGCTATGATTCATTTTTCTGGAGGACCCAGCCAAGTTGGAGATTCCCTTGGTTTATCTAGTGGATTAAACTTTTCAGATTCTTACAGTGGTTTTGTTTGCTTTTCTTTAACCACCTCCCGCATCACTGAGCTGTGTGGATATTTGCTAAGAACATGTGAAACGTTCCAAGCTAGGGGACTTTTTGGACACAGATTCTGAAACTTCAGTTGAGAGGTTGGCCAGGCAAAGTGGTTGGTTTTCTCTGTGGGGTAGGGTAGGAGAGAAGAGAAAGAAATATCTGCTTTTAATAGGTCAGAACTAACCACAAAATAATTGGGCCTACAGTCTAATCTAATCATGCTTTTGTTTATTCACTTCATATAAAAGTCTCTTACGAATGCATCTGAGCACAATATATAATAATAATAATACTATAACATACATTGTGAGAAACTTTTGAAAACAATAAAATGTCCACCTGAAATATGCAGTGTAAATAGACATACAAACCCATTGGTCATGCACATTTGTGCCATTTCTTTAACTAGTGAGTTACAATGCTGAACTGAAAGCTTGGAATATATTTTACAAATGGGAGACGGAAGCCAATGAGAGGCCTAACAAGTGTTATCAGAAGCTTCACATTTGCATAATTTACTATATCAGTTCACATTTTATTATAAAATTCACATTGTTTTATTGTTTGGTTGTTTTTTTTTTGTAATTAATTGGAACATGACATTCCTGCTTAACGGCTGGCAGGAGGCTTTTGCTTCAAAATCAGTAGTTTGGGAACACTTAGAAGAACCGTCTGTGAGCAAATGTAGTGTTGCTGTTTAAACCAAAGCCACAATGAGAGTAGAACCCAGTTATAACCCAACTCACGCGGACACAGATTTGGATAGAACATGGGTGAAAACTACATCCCCTTGCCCCCTACCCCTATCAAACTATACAAAAGTAAAAGCTCAGTATAAACCATTTAGTATCGAATGTGAGAATCCTATTTCCAAAACTGGTTCACAAAGGGGTTGTGCAGTATGAGCAACTCCGACAGGGAAGAGGGCAGACCTTCTGAATAAAAGCCCACAGATGTCCTCACCGGGGAGGGGGTCGTATGTCTCTCTTAAGCGATTTCCAGGTTATATAACACACCATACAAAATGTTACAAGAAAAGTCGCAACTCTTAGGCAGAGTTTTCTACACAAATGTAACACCACCATTGGCAGGCAATGTTAGATATATAAATTAATAACTTACAAAACATTACATTATATACATGAAGTAATAAATATACTGTTATAAACAGAAATGGAGGTGTTAGCGCAGGAGGCAGTTCAAGAGAAAGACGGCAGCATCGAATTGGAAACGGTGTGTCACTGGGTAGAGAACGAGGGGGGAGGGGACAGGATGGGGTGTGTGTGCGGGGCCCAGTGGCTCAGGGCTACGGGACACAACATGGCGCACTGCCTCATCGAGCTGAATTTTACACAGACTGTTATTGGGAATGACATGACTACCCCTTCCTACCTCTTAGTTTGTTCACTTTTATTCTGTTTGCAGCACAAAAAGTGAAGTTCTAAGAGGAGGAAAAAAATACTGCTGTAAGCAGGCAGACAGAGATAAGTTATACGGGCAACTGTGAAGCTGGATGGGACCATAGGGGAAGGAAGTAGAATGTGGTTAGAAGCGTATCCTTTCTATTTGCAAAAGTAACTGTAGTAAAGTGAAAGATATTGCCCAAGAAAGAAGGAAGACCATTTTCTTTCCTTTTTTTTTCCCCAGAAAGAGTCAAAAAAGTTTATGTCAACTTTGAACGCTTATCTGTGTAGAAGTTGATACTAAACTCTAGGTATTCAACAGGCATTTTAAAGACGTGAAAATGTTTTACAAAAAAGGCACACAGGTTGGCAGACAAGGGGACAGGTGAGCAGGTTCATAAATGAAGTTATTAATCAGTCAGTTCAGTCACTAGGGGGGACAGATTCCCAAAACTTAGTGCAGAAAAAAATCTCTCAGTTTTGTGTCTTCCATTTTCAAGCCATTTACTCAGGATCTGACCTTGGCCTCCAGTACCAGATAAAGCTTCAGCTCTCCACTAAGCTTGCAAACAAGGCAAGTCAACCGTGGGATTTTCTGAACTGCTGTTTGCTTCATGGTCTCGCATTCTGGCTCCCAACTCAAGTAACTGGAAAGGCCACATGGCCCTTGTCCCGTGCAGGCCTACGCCCCCATGATGGGCTGGCCCTACTGTCCAGCTGGCATGCTTGGTAAAGGTGGAATGTTCATCTCCACACGGAGAAGGCAATTATGTGTCAGTCGGGGACTTGTCTTCTGCCCCAGTGTCTCCATCAGTCTCTCCTAGCGAATCCCTATGGTCAGGGTCAATCACACAAAGTGTCTTTGTGCTGCTGAAATAATTGTGACCCTCTCCCTCTTTGTCAGGGCCTTCGGAATCCTCCTCTTCAAGGGTCAGTTCAAACTGAAACTTCTCCATCAGACCCTGACAGTCTCTGTTCTGCTCGTCCAGCGGTGGGGAGGGACTCTGGGGTATCATGCTCTGATACCAGTTCCTGTTATCTTCTAATGTATCCAGAATGTCCTGGGCGTCAGGCTGCACCAGATCTGCCCAGGTCTCCCACAGTGGATGCACGATGTAGTCAATGAAACCAACCTGGAAAAAAATAAGGTTACATGTCGATTATTATGATGGGCTCTTGAAAACCAAACAAGTTGTTCTGGTTTCTAGGCAAAGAAAGAGGCACAACAAGCTAAGAGAGATCAATAATGATGGATTCCCCTATTTGAGCACATACTATACGGTACACCATGCCCTGGATGTAATATATACATTATTGCTCTTACGTCCGCAAGGTAAGTATTGTTACCCACCCTTTACAAAGGAGGAAGCTAAGACTCATTGAGATGAAATATCTTGTCAGAGATCATAGAGCCGGTAAGTGGTAGAGCTGGGACTTGGACCCAGCTCCGTCTGATTCCCAAGCCTGTGTTTGTCTCACTATAACTGACTACTTTTCATCTTCTGTGTGCCAGATAAGAAGTCTGGATGTAACTCTGGTTGGGAATGACTTTGTCACTACTTGGATTCTGTGAGTCATTCTCCGAAGAAGGAAGCTCCAGGTCTAATGATTTCTGACTCAAGATTCTTTCCCTGATAGATTTAAAATATGCTGCCATTCCAAAATGAAGAGGAGACAGCCCCTGATGACTGAAATTTCTCAAGTTCCGTGGAATGCTTTTGTTTGTAGACGACTTTGGTAAAACATCTGAATATACTTCCAGTGCCTAAACAAACAAATTTCCCCTCTGTGGACATGTCTGCAATTGTCTTAGATCCACAGGGTACGGTCACTTCCATCAGGAGAAAGGAGGGAAAATAAAAACAATTAAGCAGTTCCTTTGCTAGTGTTCCTGTGAATAAATACGAGGCTTATGGCTCTGTTATGGTTTACACAGGGGCTATGCATCCTGCATGAGCTGGCCCTGTGGCCTTATGCTGACCTCTCCATTGTCAGACAAACAGGAAACACTGGGGGTGGGGGCAGGTTGTGAAAAAGAATAGGCACTAGTTGAATGAGGGAATGGAATTCCCCTGTCCTGGTCTGGGGGACTGGAGAGATGCTGGGTCCGGATGCAGAGGTAAATGAGCAAGAGCAACGTATATGCATCCATGGGACATGATACAGCTCTCTTTCCACACTACTGGAAACCTTTCCTTTTTTTTTTTTTTTTAAGATTTTATTTATTTAATTAATTAACAGAGACAGAGAGACAGCAAGAGAGGGAATACAAGCAAGGGGAGTGGGAGAGGGAGAAGCAGGCTTCCCGCCAAGCAGGGAGCCCGATGTGGGGCTCGATCCCAGGGCCCTGAGATCATGACCTGAGCTGAAGGCAGTCGCTTAACCAACTGAGCCACCCAGGCACCCCTGGAAACCTTTCCTTTAACAACATTCTGGTTTTTGGCAAATCATTTTTTTTTTTTTTTGGCAAATCATTTAATACATCGAAGTTCATATGTGACTCTTTTATATCTGTATCTACCTGTATCTATATATTTATATCTATCATCTATCCATCAATCTATCACCTATCTATTGACCTATCTATCGTCTATCTTCTCCTCCCTGGTGCTTCCCTAGTCTTAACATAACTCACACCAAAGTCAGGGACATCTCTGATCTGCACTGGAACTTGACTGCAGATGATTCAGATATTTCTCTTGCTTCCACCCACTCCCTTTTCCTTCTTTATGTGTATTTAATGGATTTGAGAGACTATTTTCAAGGTGTTTTCCAGGGACCTGAAAAAACAAGCTCAAGGCAATGGAGAAAATGGAATGAGATGAACACCGTGCAATCATTTCCTTTCTTCATTTGCTTTGCTTCTGCTAAATGCTCAGAACTTTTTTGAACGGTAGCCTCTAGTTGCTTATTTGCTGGGCCCTGGGATGAGAGAGCTCTACAAATCCTAACAGCACCTAGTCAAGGGCTTTATTGCCAGATGACTCAGACAATGCTTGCCAGAGCCCATCTGCGGGAAACACCAGAATGGACCATGATGTCATGGCAACAGGGAGACCTGCTACAGTGATGGAGAGGGAAGAGCTCTGGGCAGAGGGCAGTTGGGTCACTTGGGAGCTGGTGAAATGAGCCAAGGGGACAGCTTCTCCACCTGATGCATGGGGAAAATAGCTGTTGTGTCTATCTCACAAAGCTGTGTGGGGGTTCAAACAGGACAAGTTCTGGGAAAATGTGTGGAAAACCACATAGAACACCATATAAATATACAACATCACTGTTGATAATAACTGGGCATTATTTTAATTAATTAATTAACTAACTAATTGTTCAAATTAAGGCTTTAGGGGATTTGAATTGGCCCTGACAACTGAATGCTAGCATGCATTTTTATAGCATATTAGACTTTTAGAGCACTTTCACAGATTTTAAACTCATTTGACTGGGTTCCTTTAAAAAAAACAATAAAATAATAACTGCAAGGGCACTTGGGTGGCTCAGTCAGTTAAGCGTCTGCCTTGGGCTCAGGTCATGATCCCAGGGTCCTGGGATCGAGCCCCGCATCAGGCTCCCTGCTCAGCGGGAAGCCTGCTTCTCCCTCTCCCACACCCCCCGCTTGTGTTTCCTCTCTAGCTGTCTCTCTCTGTCAAATAAATAAATAAATAAATCTTTAAAATCATAACTGCAAGGGTACTTTGCATTGATATTATAAGTATATGTAAGTTTGGGGGTAGCAGGTAGCAGGGAAAGAGGATAAACACTAACAAAAAGCCCTCCTCATGCTTTTGTGATAAAGACCTGGAATAGCCTATAGACCCTCTCAATCAGGACTATATGTTGCCCTGAAAAAAAAATAACATTTCAGCAGGCCCTGAAGCCTTTGTAGGGCTATCGATACTTTCCAGTATCAGCTAGAAGTATCTGAGGCATTTCTGCATCCCCCTGCCTCCAGCATATTGTCCCCAGTCCTCGGCACGCAGGGAATTTGTAGCTTTGGACACAACCCAAAGATGTCAGTGTGTCCTCAGAGGTAGAGAAGCAACCTTGGAAGGGGACACGGGAAAGGGCGTCGACTGTGAGGTAGAAGAGGTATGCAGGATGAGATTCACCCTTGGCCGTGCACTTGATTATGGAGAGACAACAGACACAGGGCGGAGGAAGCAAGGATGAAGAGTTGAGCTCCTGGATAAGGACAGGGATAAGAGAAATCTGGAGGGATGGGGAGGAGGCAGCAGCTCTGAGTTCAGTCAGCTGGATTTGCTAAGGTCATAGGCAACTCTCTTAAACTGCTTGAGAATACAGAGACCAAACTTCGATGAGTTTCTGAGTACGGCTTTGCCTCCACCCTGTGAAATTTAGTGTAATGGAGAAGGCAAATGAGTCACAAGTAGAATGGAACTAAATGGGTCGTTGCTTCCTTATAACCTCAGGAATTAGCTAGAACCCTCCAGTTCTAGAATCAGCAGAGCTCACAGAAACTTTGAAAATTTCATATTAGATACCTGGGATTTTTCCACAGAAGCCGTGTGCTTGTCGCACATTGGGCTAATCTCCATTCCCCTCTCCCGCTCTTTGTCGCCCTGCTGGAAAAATTCCTCCATGATGCGGTCTGTCCACTGCCGATACAATTCCAAGGACTTGGTGGGGTTGCTCAGGTCTGCACAGTGTACCATGTTGCGAAGGACCTGGAATCATCGAGTTTTGAAAATCCCATAAAAGACAGTGTAAATACTACCAGAACATCTGATGCCTCTTGTACTAGTACATTTGGTACCAAACCCAGGAACATTTTAGTTGCATTATAATTGTGGTGTGCGCACCAAAAAATGGAATTACAGTGACGCTGGCCAGACTTGCTTATTTACCATTACAGGAGTCCTGCAAGGGAAAATGTGTGTCTTCTCAGATTGACAGTCATTGAATGTAAAAATTGGAAGGGACATTAGAGGTCAAATGCTACCATCGTTTCCCTTTCCCAGTTTGGAAAAAATGCAAAGAATTACTCAAAGTAGATGTCTTCATATTTTCCACTTGTGGAAAGAGACCAGCTGATGGCAGTTTGTATAATCAAAACAGACCTAACAGTCTTCAAGTCAATGGGATTTATATCCAAACACGAGCTTTGGGGACCAGCAGTCACGTATCCCCTATTACAAATGAATTTTGCCATTTATTTTTAGAACTCAGCAATTCAATAAATAGGGTTATGTTTTTCTTGATAAATTCGAGGATAAACTTGAATGTCCATTTTCCTTAGCTTGTTCTGAAAATAAGCCCAAGTTGTAATAATAACCAGATATGAGACTAACTGGACTGATGTTTGTTTTCATTTTTTAACTGTTGCTTGGTTTAGTTTGGTTTGGCTTTGTGGTAAATCAAAGGCTTTCATCAAATACCTGTATACGATCCGTGTAGTTGTCCAGGAGAAGAACACCTGAACTTGTAACTTTCTTTGTTTCTACCATTGTCTTCAGATCTGCCAGCAGACTCATATGTTTGGACATATCCGTTGCTAACACCTAGGGTAAAAGGAAAATGAAACTCTCAGGAAACTCAGTTTATCAGAGAGAATGGTGTTTCTCCTCCTGAGAAGGGAAAGGTAAGTGAAGGATGTCGAAAGGAAGTCTTACCATGTCGATAACCATTTTCCTGAGCGTCTGGCGTTGCTTCTTGCTGAGATTCTGGAAGATGTCACAGTGTTCTTCCTGCAGCAGTTTGAAACCCACAGCAAGGTGATGGTTTTCCAACACAGATTCATCATTATACATCAAAGCGAGTTCTGAATCTGATAAACAAGGAAAAATGATGACTTAATAAGGAAGGGCTATAATTCCAATGCTGGCATGACTTCAGTGTGAAATCAGATCCAGTTCTCTCCAAATGATGTCAGGAACCAAGATTCACATGTCATTTCTCATCAGAGAAACAGTTGCCCTCTTCAAGGGGGAGTAGTCAGTTTCCAAGCAAAACATGCTTGTCGTAGATATTGGTGCATAAGCTTTCTCCTTGACTAAAATTCACGGTATTTTAAAATCCTTTTTCTTCTTCTTCATTTCACATGAAGAATTTAACATTAGGTAAGTGCATTTCCAAGCAACTAAACCCTATTTTTATCTCAGTTTGTAATTTCCTTTATGTCTTCACACATTTTGTGCTTTGGGAAGGAATAAACGGAAAATGCCACTCAACTTTATCATATGTATTAGCATTTTCAAACTATTTCACTTTTTTATAGATTCCCCAGTCCTGTCACTTGTGACTTTCTAATTTTTCAAAGATGATAATAGTGTTGAGTGTGAGATTTTGTTTTATCCAAATAATTTAGCTCTTTGGAGCTTTCTACAAATATGGCAATGAAACATTAATAATTTTTTAGAACAATCTTGATGTCAGAGTTTCCATCCTCTGGCCCTATATGTCAGAAATAGTAACATCTGTACCTAAATGACAGCTTCCAGCCTGCCATTCACACAGAAGAATCACAGACATCTTTTGTTAGGTAGAGCCCTGGTCTGCACTGGAGACTATGGTCAACAAATTCCAGAAGGAACATTTTCTCTTAATAAAGAATAATAGCCAAGTGGTGGCGAGAGGTTACTCATTGCAGATGTTGTCACTCATATACCATTGTTTTAACTGCGTTCTTCATGTTACATCCTCAGAATACGTGGTGGGATATATGAAGTCATTTCAGCACTCCTGCCCTGTTCACCTGTAATCAATCCCAGATCGGCAAACTGGCTTTCTATGTTCTAGTGTTGTCGGTGGCTGTAACAGAAAGACCACTTTTTTCTGTGTGAAGCTACCTGGCCAGTATATAGATTGATATGTGACACACACTATGCCCGCTGATATAATCCAATAGCTACGTAGTTGCCTGAAGTTTCTATTCTTTCAGTAGAAGAACGAGGTTAAAAATGAATCTACACCACATCTAGATTATTCAGATATTCTTTTTTTTTTTTAAGATTTTATTTATTTATTTATTTATTTGACAGAGAGAGATACAGCGAGAGAGGGAACACAAGCAGGGGGAGTGGGAGAGGTTGAGAAGCAGGCTCCCCACAGAGCAGGGAGCCCGATGTGGGACTCGATCCCATGACCCTGGGATCATGACCTGAGCCGAAGGCAGTCGCTTAACCGACTGAGCCACCCAGGCACCCGATCATTCAGATATTCTGATGATAAAGTAGGACAGGGACTCTTTTATAGCAAGGAGCTCAAACATTTCTATAAAACCATCAGCACTTGATGTTAATGATGACCACAACTGTATAGCCAATATTCTCAGAAGAAAAAGTGCTAAGATTTTTAGCTTTTAGAAATAGTGCACTAACTGAGAAAATTCATGGATTTTCATTAGCATGGATACTAAACATCTTCAGCATGACAAAATCACTGAGTATAGCTTGGGATCCTAAGACTGGACCCGCACTAAATGTCACTGAGGTCATCTTCCCTACTATAGACCAAGCATTCCAGTGCTTTCTTTGGAGTCTTATTTCTTTTTGGAGGTTCCCATGCTCATTTTGGCCTTTCTCCTCAGTAAAGAGGGACACCAGTGGGTCACCATGTTCTATGTGAGAGTCCCGCATAAAATTGAAAATCATTATCACGTTATCCCCAAGCCTTTTTTTGTCTTTACTGGATAATCCCACATCTGTTAGTCTTTCCTCATGTATTGTATTTTCCAAATGTAGAGTACTTTTTATGGCTCCCCTCTGACCCTTTGCAAGTTCTCCATGCATGACTGGACACAGTATCCAGGAAAGGTCTGACCAGCTTGAGTGGAATGGAAGGATTACCTCATTATTACCCTTATTATCATCCATAATGAAAACATTACGGGGGAAAAAATGAAGCAACGAATCATACAATTATCTCAAATGACTGTTCCAGTAGTGAACTCACTTGTGTTGATGAGAAACTGGTTGGAGACTCCAGGGTGATCGACGTCATGGATAGCAGCTGCAAAAATGGCGGCCAGAATTTCCAAATCGGTGAAGACGGCCTGCAGAACAAAATGAGCACATTTAACTCTATGTCCCATTGGCCTATCCTGCTTATTCAGTTTCATATTAAAGTATCCCGTTTCATTCTTGTTGGGAGAAGGATTGTTTGCTGATGTGGTATAATGTCTCAATGCACTAATTAAATGTAGATTCTATCCATCATCATAAGGTCTAATGTGAAAGGGATGATGGCGTAAGCCCATGCCCACATCAAGCTTATAGGAAGGCATTAGCACCATGCTCATGATGAGTGATCAGGTGGGGCCTGATGTTTGTTTCCTGGATCAGGTGTACGGCAGAATGGTGCTTATGTAACACGAGCACATACAAGTCAAAAAAGAAAGTCAGACTGGCTCTGCACTGAGATACAACAACATTCATGTTTTCAGGCTGAGTAACTTAAAGAAGAAAGGCTAAATTCCAAACTCATAAGACTGGCAATAAATTATTTCCCAAAGCTAAATTTGTAGTGTGATCAGAAGCTTTCATATATTCATTCATTCATCCACTCCTTCAATTCCTATGTGCTAAATGTTTACTATGGGCAAGATCTGAGAACTTGCCTAAGAAGTGAAACCTAATGCCTCACTGCTCCACTCCTTCATGCCATGTTGCGAAGCCTCTTCTGCCCCATCTGTACACGATAACTTAAACCTAGCATTTGTGTAAATATACATTCCTTCTGACTAAATGGTCTTTCTCTGGCTGTAATGTCTGTCCTCATCCTCTGTGATTACTTACATCTTCTGATCCTTCAAATGCCAGCTCAGTGTCCACCTCTCCCGTGAAGGCTAACTGCTCAAGGACACGTTGAGCTCTCCCTTCTCTAAACACGTGTGGCCCCCAGTGGTCAATTTCCGGCTACACAATAGGTATCCTATCAATAACAGAGGGTAGTTGACAAACAGTGTTGACCCACTCTATAATCCTTATACAGAACATACAAATAATACTGTTTCTCTCCTTCAGGGGATAAAACAGCCTCAGCTCCATCTCACTTTCCTGACCTCTTGGATTTCTTTTCTCAGGAAATACGGAACCCAAACAATAGAGTTGTGGCCAGTTTAATCTTTTTTCACCTTCCAAACTGAACCTGTGAATATGGTGGGGCTGGATAGGGGTTGGCAAGTCCCCTTCTGTAGTGAGCCTACACATTTTGGAAGAACCTAACTACCGTTGCTGTATGTCAAAGAAGAATATGGGCTGCTGGGCACATTACCGCTAACACTGGTGCATGGAAATGCATTAATCTACTAAGGAAGGAGTCAGAGCCACCTTCTAGCAAGATGTCTAGCAAAATGGAACACTGCTCCCCTTTGCTTCAGCATTATTAATTCTAGATATTCAGTTCTAGATATTCAGTTACTTTTTCTTCAACCCATAGAATCAGTTTTATGAATTCTTAGGAGACTAAGCCTATGGATGCTTATTCCCAACAGGAACTATATAGGACATTTTATATTATATTTCTGTGCTATCCTTCACAGTGTTTGGGATGGTGTGGGCAGTTAAGATCAGTATATGCATACTGAGGATAAACTACATACTAGATGCTGAACTGGACACTTACTAGATACTGGAGATGCAAAGAAAAATAAAGGACCCTGGGGGCACCTGGGTGGTTTATTCGGTTAAGCGTCTGCCTCTTGATTTCTGCTCATGTCATGATCTCAGGATCATGAAATTGAGCCCCGTGTCAGGCTCTGCACTCAGCGGGGAGTCTGCTTGAGATTCTCTCTCCCCCTCTGCCCCTAGCCCCACTTGTGTGCACTCTCTCTCTCTCAAATAAATAAATCTTAAAAAAATAAAGCACCCTGGGGCGCCTGGGTGGCTCAGTTGTTAAGCGTCTGCCTTCGGCTCGGGTCATGGTCCCAGGGTCCTGGGATCGAGTCCCGCATCGGGCTCCCTGCTCCGCGGGAAGCCTGCTTCTCCCTCTCCCACTCTCCCCGCCTGTGTTCCCTCTCTCGCTGTGTCTCTCTCTGTCAAATAAATAAATCTTAAAAAAAAAAAAATTAAAAAAAAATAAAGCACCCTGTTAATTACTTGATAATTAAACAATTTCAATCATAAGAGACATTAAGAGAGAGTTACTCTGATATTCAAAAGCAGTGTACGTAGAAATGCCATTCATTTTTATTAGCAACCCAATTTATGGATGCTACACATAATAAAGAACCAGTTCAAACATGTGCAACTATTTCTGTAAATATGTTACATGTTGTATAGCACTTTGTAAAAGAGGATGGGCAGGTATGCAAAACACATCATAACTACTCACATCTAATGCTGGCGTAGAAAGAAGAACATGGGTTGACTGGGCTACATCAGCAGCGTGTAGGCTGTTATGATATGCCACATCAGAATGGTAATGGTCTTCTAAAGTCATCATGTAGGTTACAAATGTATCAGATGAGATTTTGAATGTCTTTAGGAGGTCTCTTTCCTATGTAGTAAAATGGATTAGAAAATACATAAGTCGATGTCCAAAAATGAGGAAAAAGTCAAATCAGGAAAATAAACTGGGATGGAAAAAAAATCATAAAGAGCCATCGAATTCAATAAGCAATACTCTCTCCTTTCACTCACCTGGAATATGGCATACATGATGCATGTGAGGGGCCTATTGTGTGAATATCCAGCCACATTGAAGATGTTAAGGCCCCATTTGTTCAGGTCTTCCAGCTCCTGTAATCAAAATCAGCGGAATTTAGGAATAAGGCCAGTTTGTTAGCATGCCTCATTATTTTTATTTTGTTTTTGGACAATGGCTGTCTAAGTCTTTAGAGTGTCTATTTAGAGTGTTCTAGTTGCATGAAAATTTGAAAATGGAATGGCCTAGGAGGTTGGGTGTCCTCTTCATTGTAGTTACAAGTTTCTGTATTTTTTTTTTTTTTTTTCAGAAAAGAGAGAGTGTGTGTCTAATATATAGATTTAGTTGTTGACCTGTATTTGCCGCACATCAGTCCTCAACCAAGTGGCATTCAGAGGTAGCTGCAAGTGGCTAGGGGTCCCTCTAGCTCCATTTCCCTGTCTCTCTTCTTCATGGATCACTGGCCCAGTAGTAACAGCTAGAAAACCATCTTAGGGGAACTCCTTTGCCCTTTGGTTATTATCACAAAGGGCCCGGTCGGGGAGACTCAGTTGCTGGAATGTGCGGAAGTCAACCCTAATTTAATGTAAAAGGTCATAAAGAATGCCAACCATGGATTATTCTAGCTTAGAGCTCTTGGGCCCACAGATAGACTTGGGAGAAACATTATTCAGTCTTGCACTGTGGGATTATTCCAAGATTATCTGATTAAAGGAGTAATTTATTCCATTCTGAATTCTTGCCCAGAATAAGGGATCTAGGCTCTCTCCAGAGACCTGCCCCTTGCTCTAATTGCATCTCTCAGAAAGCCTCACTGAATGTCTGTTTGCCCATTTTCTATTGTCACAAGACTGCAAGGACCTTAGTGGTCACCTTAGGCAGCCCCCTAGGGGAATGTGTGAATTCTTTCTGTGCCTTCCTCCACTGGTAGGGTTTGGGCTCTGAGTCAGTGCTGTCGACCTCTCTCATTTCTTCTCCAGCTCTGCCAATCAGTGTGGATTTTCCAACTAGTCTTTGGCATAGAGTCCTGGATCTGTCCTCTGGGACAATTCATTCCTGTCTCCTGTCGCCTGCCCTGTGGCTTCTCCCAGGGTGCCTCTGGTAGGATTTGCACTCATGAGGAACTTCCATTTACAAATCCAACTCTGAATAAAAAAATACAGCTCCTTTGTTGTAGGAAAGGGTCTTGAATTTGGTGCCCAGCAATGGACAAAGAGGCCACACCAGGCTTCCTATCATATAATTTAATCGAAAAGCAACAATGATCACTGTTCTTTTCTAGTAGATAATTTTGAGTGGCCACCTGCCGTAGAGCAAAGAGCTGCACGCACACTCGACCGCCCCGCTCAGACAAACCTTGGCCAGATGATCTTCGTTTTCCGTGTTGACTCCAAAGCGTGAGATGCTTGTATTGTTCAAGCTTGAACTATGCATTAGTTTTTTCACACCGCTTATCTGTGTCATGAGCTGTTGCTTTTTCTTCTTCTCTCGGTCTTTCTGGGTAGGAGATGGAATCTCCACATCATTCTGCTTGTCTGCAACAAGGAGAAACATTTTTCAGCCCCTGCGTGCCAGTGAGAACCCACTGCAAACCAGTATCCAGAACAACTTCCAAAGTCCTGTGCTGGGTTTTACATCTTATAAAGGACTATCCTACATTATCTCACTTGATCTCCAGGACCATCCTGTGAGGTTGATGGGAGAAATAGGAGAATTTTTTTGCTTCTTTTTATTGCTAAATAAACTGAGGCCCAAAGGAGTGAAGTAAGTTGTCCGAGCAGGACAGGTAAGACTCAATCCTCCACCTTCTATCTGCAGCGTAATTTAGAATTACGTTTCTATATTTTCAAGGTAGGGCATCAATATGTATATGCAGATGTTTTTAATTAAATAACTTATATGTCTGTATAAAAGAAAATATTCATGCAGCCAGGCCCAGGTTAATAAAACAGGCTTTATGTTCTACTCTTTTTATCATATTTGTATTTTTTTAATTAAAAAAAAAAATCCAAACAACTTTAACTGGATATAACTTATCATTTTGGTTTAGATGAGCAGTCTGTAAGTTAGAGAAATCAATGGTTTGTAACCTTCAAATAATGACTTTAAGCCTTGGCTTATTACCGCCATCTGAGGTTCAGAGGAAAAGGATATCAGTTTTACTTCATGCTTTATTTTTATTCATTCTAATTAATAATAAACAATGCCTCTCGCTTGTCACAGGCATTAAATTGATTAAAACATTTATGCTTATTAAGTATGTATGCTGATCTCATTTAATCATTTAAAGAATTCTGCTACGACAAGGTAACAGCAGAGCTGCGATTAGCGACGGAAACATCTACCTTCTCACAGAGGTTCTCCCCTCTGTATCAGGCTATCAAAAATATCAGCAACCAAATATTCCAGTTCACTTCACAGGGGGCTTCATCTTGAGTCCTTCTGAGACGTGCATTAACTCTTGCAGGCCCCAGGGATGACTGTGAGTGCCCGGAGGCAATCATTTATTAAACTGCTTTAACAGCTCCTTCACTGAACTAAATGACACCCTGTGGCTGAAAGAGTTAATGCAGCTCTCAGAAGTTCCTACGTGTATCTCTGCTTGTTACAGTAAAAATTAGGACAAAGACAATTTCTCCATTAGAAAGTGACATGTTTCCAGATGTCATGCTGGGACCGAGACTATTTGCTTTCAACTCTTGCAAGATGGTGGCATATGTCATGTGTTCTCCCCAGAGACCTCCGCCTGCTCTCAGGGCCCTGTGGACAAGGCATCAGAGCAAAGCAAGCACAGGGAGACAGAAGCAGCTCCCTGGCTGGACACCTCACTACCTGGAGCAAGGCTATTCTCTATCCCTAGCATCCCTGTGTTCTCTTTAGGTGCCCGCAAACTCTGAGCCTCATCAGTCTATGACTTTTGCCTAGTGAGGAATTTTAGTGGTCATTTCAATTAGTTTAGGGGTTTCCAACCTGCCTCAGCATCAGAAGCACCCAGGGAACTTTAGAAAAACACAGATTTATGAGCCCCACCCAGCCCTACTGAATCAGTATGTTTCAAAAAGCTTCCTAAATGACGCTGATGATCAGCGCCAGGTTTGGGAACCAATAATAATCCCACACTCTCACTTTTCAGATGAAGTCAGCAATTTGTCCAAGCTCAAAGGGCGACTTACTCAACAGATATTTATTTTGCAATTACTCAGTTCCAGACACAGTGACTTAATAGCAGAGAACCCAGGCCTTGAGGTTCCTGTTAAAAATTTCTTTCAGGTCTCACAATCTCTGGCAAAAACCACTATATATTATATTGTTTCTGACATCACTTTTCTCTCTGTCACTTCACTCGTAATAATTATAATTTCCTGCTAAAACGAAAGGTCACAGTAGCCTCTGTCTTTCCCGACTCCGTTCTTTACCATCCCTCAGGTCTGGTTATCTAAGAGGCTGTCAGATTCCCCTAGGCCACTGCAGATAGAGAAACCTCTAGTGGGCCTAGCGGCTCTGCCCTGTGTTAACTAAAGATTCCTTGCATCGGCCAGTAATTGAGCTGAACCACGACTATGTCTGGAACATTACAGTAAAGAAGAAAGCCATTATTCACGGACAGCACCAATTTGACATTAATGGGTGTTTCCCTATACAGGCAGGCACTGAAACAACTGATGGGTTTCCCTATTCTGAATTTCCTCTGTTAAAAGCGTAGCCAGGGCATTGCGGAAATAACCTGAAACACAGACTCAAAGAATCGCCATAAACACTTAGTGAATTTACATTCCCAGAATGGTTATAATACAGTGGGGAAATAGTGGGCCAGCATAAATCAAAGAAACAAACAAACAAAAAAAACAAATGCAAAATATGGTCACGTCAAAACCCTGTTAATGGCCTAATTTGAAGTGCTTTTCTTACTAGAGCACAGCGTTTAATCATGCAGACTTTCTAAATTCTTTCTCCTTGCATCTTTGAAATTCTATGTTTTAGCTTTTGAGACATAGTCGGGGATTTACAAGAATGAGTCTTCTCTGTTTGTAAAAATACTTATTAAATTATAATACTATATCTAAATATCTTGCTTTGCCTATGCTCCCTTCCTGCAGATCCTGCTTTACTTCCTCTGGGGCCAGCGACCTGGAGCTCATTTTCATGTAAGAGCATCAATAGGTGGGTTGCTTTGGTAAATGGACTCTTGCTTGCCTCTCAACTTGTCCATCTAGACATCATCCTCTTAGATGGAAACAGCACAAGTTTCCCAGCTCCTTGGAGTAAGGGATTCCCTCCTTCCTGGATGACACATTTTAACGTTCAATGACTCTTATTGCAAAAATGCTCTTTAATTTTAACTTAAAGCACTAAGGTCTTCCCATTTTTTGCTCACTGAGATGGTTACCGTGCTCTGGCAAAATTCTTTTATGTTACTGGGAAAGGTTAAAAACATATTTTATTTTTAGGTCCAACAATCATGATTCCTAAAGATTTTTCTCCAAAAGAATATAGCTATTACTTGAATGTCCTTTAATGTGATTTTCTTCTATATGGTCTGAGTTTCTAACAACCTTCTTTCCTAGTTAAAGTAGTAACAGGGTATTTAGGTCTGGGAATCAAGAGAGCAAAGCCTTAGTTCTGGCTCAGGGACATAGTAGCCAAGTAATCTTGATTAGGTTACTTTGCCCTTCTGGGCCTGTTTCCTCTCCCATAAAATGAGGGAATTGGATGACAAGGCCATTAAGGTCCCTTGTGGATCTGACAGTTTATAAAGAAGGCTTCATTCATGCTTCTCCAGGAATATTCCTCCAGGAATATTCACCCCACAAAATAGGATTAAGAGTTCCATGTCTTACATTTGCAGTTTGGAAGCAAGGTCTTGTTCGTTTGTTTGCTTTTTAGGATTACCCAATTGCAGGCCTACAGCCCATTATAGAGAATCCAGACTGCCAGGTATGTCTTAGCAAAACTGATCAACTCAGTCCGTATCAGAGTCACAGTGCTCTCCTTGTACAGATGAGGTAACTGATGTATCTTTTGTTGATATGAGGGATGTTTTTTCCCTATATTTTTCCAAGAATATTTAAAATTTTAATCTGTCTAATCTGTTTGATCAGGGCTACCTTGTGCACACACATACACACACACACCCCCCCCCTCCTAAGGCTGAATCTCTAAGAATTGAGATTCTAACACGTTCCCCAACAACCTGTTCTCGATAATTTAATTTTTGGAATAACGAGAAGCCAAAAGATTGGCTTTCCTCAAGAGATGTGCCAAACAGCAAATGAAATATTCAAGAGAGCGTTGACGTTTGCCTGTTCTCGAGATACACAGTGTTGACCCTGAGAGCTCATCTTTATTATCTTATCAGCTTTCTCACTTAATAGCTTATGATGATAAAAAAGAGATCAGTATGCTAAGCTAGTCGTGCCGTCCTTGGCAAGCTGCAAGTCGCTGGTGAAAGCTGCTACAAGCGCACAGAGTTGCCTCCGCCCGGTCTTGGAAGACAAAGGGCTCCTGTAGCTTTACCCCAGTCGTGAGAGTCTCTCCCAAGACACAGACAAGCCCTGGCATTTTAAAACGCAATGTTTGTGAGAACACAAATGAGTTCTTGCACTACTCGACTTTCTTCTTCTCTCCCACAGTCGTTAACCTGGGAAATATAAGACTCCCAGTTTATGAAAAAGAATTGGGTGTTGCACAGAGTAGAGTACATCTGAGAGGGACAGTGGAAGCTGTCTGTCTTCAAAGGAACGAAGGGGGGATGATGGAGAAGAAAAGGATCGGTATATAACACTTGCTGTTCAATTAGATTCTAGCTGCCTCTTGGAGCTAGGCTATATGAAAATTCTCCTTCGTTCCCTGACAAAGGTGTTGTAACTGCCACTGGAGAAAACCAGGTGCAGAAGGCACCCACAGAGGAAACAGAAAGACACTTGTTCATCGTACCCCTGCCCATCTGCGGCCGGGAAATGCCGTGAGCTCTGCACCAGGCTGATCAAAGATTGATCGGCTGACAGCAGCAACTGCTTTGGAATTAGAGAAACAAGATTGATTTTTTAAAATAAAACCAGAAGACGTGTGTGTTGCCATAAAGCCCTGAGGCACATGGTCATGGATTTAATGATGTGTCGCAATGCCAAAAAGAAGGGAGGTGTGATGTTCAGCTGCAAGAATGTGTTGGTTCCCTGTATGGTGGAGTTCTGTAAATGGGCATAATTCAGCAGTATTTGAAAGTCAACAGAATCAGAATCTAAATGCTACCTATTTATTTTAAAGTACAGATTTGCATATTCTGCAGGCCTTATTAAAGAACAATATAATCCAAATAGGTTCACTATACAGTAGAATGGCTTTAAACATGAGATGAGAAATCCCGAGTAATCAAACAGGACTTGTGACAGTAGCTGAGGATCTCTGATGCAAACGTGTTCTGACAGTGTCATGTGTTAAATACCAGCAATATGACAACAGAGCACAACAGATAAAAAGCATCAGATTGGGAAGATAATGATGCAGCTTGCAGAAAGCCACATCTTTCAGAGATGTGAAGATTCTTCTCTTCCCATTGATCTTTAAGCAATAACTTAGCAAAGCAATAGTCAAATTACTTCCAAAGCTAATTCCCATGGCCCAAATCAACACACCGTTATTCTCCAACCATATCTCTTACAAACCACCTAAGAGGAAATCCTTTGCTCCAAGTCCAGTTATTGGAAGAATGTAAAGAATACCACATCAGAGGAGCCAACAGACTGGTCCCTCAGGTTTAGATGTCTGGACCCCCACCCTGACCCCATTCAGAGGTCTTGGCCAAGATGGAAGAAGGTGGATGGATAAGGGGTGACCTGAGGTACATAGAAATACAATCAGCCTATAATAACCTCTGTCTTTGATGTCATTCTTTTCTTTTTTTTTTTTTAACATCTTTCTGCTTATTATTATTATTTTTTTTACCTTAAATGTTGTCCTTAGTTCTTATTTGAAATGGCTTTTTCTGTGACTTGACCCCATTCCAAACTCATATAGGGATGTTGCTGATGGGTTGCAGAGATTAGTAGGGAAAAATCTCAATTACGGAACAGATTTCCCAGTTAATATCTTACCTAAGAAAGTATTTGAAATGTATTCAGAAACCTGGTTCCCTGATCGGCTCATCTCTGAAAGGTGTGTCAGCTCCCGGTTCAGCATTCTTTTGAACTGTGTATGAAGAAGAAAAATGTATTAATCACCTAAAAACTAGCAAATGATCACTGTAGATGTTTTCAACTTTACTACGAACCAAGAGATCGGAGGAGCAGATACCATTAAATAAATGATTCTGCTTCTACAAAACACCCCTTTAATGCGAAACCATTCCCATGTCACCTTAGGGAAAAAAGAGGTTTTCTTGAGATTTCTTAGAATTAACATCTGATTTCTTCTGAAGATGCAAACATAGGAAAAGGAATTTTAATAGAGGTCAAGATAATTGCACTTGAAAAATGTAACAACTCTTAAAACACATTTATTGGAAATTAACTCGAAAATATTACTTGAGAGGAGATTATATGTGAAAAGTTGAAGAGAACACTAAGGGGAAAAAGAAGCATCCTTTAAAAATCCTCGAGCCGCATAAAAAGAATTGGATTAAAATACAGCAAAGTCTATTTAAATACGATGTAATACAGCATGCCTTTATACAATAAGCAGCCTCCGTGGGCTAAGGGACAGCACAAATTAAATCATTACAGATGTTTTTCTACTTCACAGAAAGCACACAGATGTAAATGTTTCACATTCTATCAAAGATATATAACAGAATCAAATTAACCCACCTTGATGTAACCCCAAGATACAGATAACAAATAGTTTGCCTCAGGCATTTTGGAATGCTCTCCTTGCCACAATCCACAAATCCCTTTGAAAGAATTCACTGTGCTGAGAGAGCACCCCCGAAAGGACCGGGAAAGCCGAGCAGATTCAGTGGTAAAATAATCAGAACTTATAAAAGACAAAGTCTCCAAAATTTAGGGCATTTCCTAATCCAGACAAAGCCCATCTTCGCACTCCATTCTTACAAGAAGCCTATGCTCCCTGCTTCTTTCCTGGCAGAGAGAGTAATGTAATCAGGAATTGCACGAAGGAACAAGAGCCTGTCTAAATGTATTCAGCTGGCTGGTTTGCAGCACTTATGAATTATGAATAGTCCTGGTGGCCGAAGGGGTTTCCACTCTAGATTAGTCCTGCTCAGCTGAACTCTGCAAGGAAGGAGCGATTCTTCTTTCCTGAGGGGTTGCCAGACTGGGAAGCACAGCCATCTTTTAAAAAGGAGAAGATTAAAATGGAGGAAGCCCCATGAATATTTAAGTAAATCTGAAGTCAGTACCCTCCCCCATTTCAACTAGGTGTTCTTAACCCTCTCTCCACTGCAGACCATCCTCCACACAGGCTCAGTCACGCTAATGGTTTCAGAGGGATGGTGCATTTGAGTCATTTACTCTCTCAACATTTTTAAAAAAACTGAGAACAGGTTAGAACTGTGCCTGTCTTCAGACTAGGCTTTCAGACTACAAAGATTTTTTTTTTTTTTTTAAAGCTAGCTTTTGGGAGGATTTTTTGCACACTGACGGCGTGTGACAATGCGTTCAGCCATCCTTCACAATGAAACAAGTGGGAATAGAATAAACTTCTTTCATTTAAAAATTACTTCATTTGCAGAATGCAGTTCTCTCCACTCCATCAGCTTATTAATATGCATATTAGATTGCATTCGACAAGTGAATTAAACACGTTCGACCTTTCGATCTAGGATCCAGAATGTGTTAGGAAATGTAAGCTGTCATTTGCTGCATGAAGGGTGAATTATCTGGGTTATGAAGGATTACGCTGCTTTGGTATTTGAGTGTTAAACATCTAATTCATGTTAGTAATATTTAGGAGTTAAACTAAATTTTATTTCATTTTAGCAATCTAGGGCATGTTGAGAAAAGTCATTCCCTTCCTGTAGACTCAATCTCTCTCCCTCCCTCCTGCCACCCCCCCGCCCCCTTTTCCTTGTCAGCCTCAGAGGGCACAGGCAAGAGGAAAGGCGAAGAGGAGAGTCCCACCGCAGAGCTTCCCAGGCCCATCCCACTCCCCTCCTTCTCCCTTCTCTCCGTTACCCCACCCTTGGACTCTCAGAAGTTCAAGTACAGCATGTTAAAGCCAGAGCAAAGCACCATGGCAACAGCCCCCACACGCAATTGGCTCCCTTTCCTGTGAGGCTTTATCCTTTCAAATGAGCATCCTGCACCAACAATGGCTTCACTTCAAGCATCCAAGCCCCCGTCGTGCCACTGCCTGAGCCCAGGAGACCAGCCTTTCTAGCTGAAGGCAACGCAGCTTAGCATTGTTGCCTGCTGGCTCACTGCACAATGCATTGTCCTCGGAGAGGTTCTGGGGGAACCCTGCTTGCGTCTGTGTGTTTTCCCATGACACACTATGTCAGTAACAATAACCAGGGATGTCCAGATCAATTGTCTCGGCTAGTGTGTTTTACTGATGGAACCTCTATGCAGTTTTGAACTCCAGGTGAACCGCGTAAGTTCCAAATTATTTATTTTTCAAGACAAACCTGCTTGGTCATAGGGGCCTCTCATTTTTACTTCTCAAAAGTCAGGCACTTACACTAAAGACTTAGAAGCCGGAAAAGACAGGTGTGTATGCTCTGATTGATCAGCTAAATTTTGGCAAAGAGGGAAACTGTACTTGGAGCACTGCAAAAATATCTTGGAAAAAAAGCAGAGACCAATGATTTCTTTAATTATGTCTCTGCATAAGACTTAGCCAAATGTAACATTCAAACGCTCCATCCTCATTTTGGTTCCTTTGGTCGGTAAAATATTTAGGAAGATTTTGGAGTCAATCAGGTTTGCACTAGTTCAAATAAAACCATTTTATCAGGTATTTGATAAATATTTTTTGAACATCTAAACTATGCCAGGCAAAGCATTAAAGATAGAGAAGTAAAAGAAAAACAAAAAACACCAAGAAAACCAACAAAAACAAAAAACAAAACAAAACCAAACAAACACTCTTTTAATCAGCTCTCATCCTAGTAGGAATAGTCAGATATATTAGGGCATGTTAGTTGACCACAACAGTTTTTTTTGTTTTTTTTTTTTTAATTTATTTGAGAGAGAGAATGAGATGGAGAGAGCATGAGGGGGGAGGGGCAGAGGGAGAAGCAGACTCCCCGCTGAGCAGGGAGCCCGATGCGGGACTCTATCCCAGGACTCCGGGATCATGACCTGAGCCGAAGGCAGTCACTTAACCAACTGAGCCACCCAGGCGCCTGACCACAACAGTTTTAATAGTCTGGAGAGAGTGGGGCCAGTTCTTTATTAGTCATATTGGCTCCTGTGCTCAGAATAGAGAAGCAGGTAGAAATTCAATAATAAAAGGCTAGGAAGGGAAAGACTTTTCTCCTTCCTTTCATTCTAAGACCTCCCATGGCCACAAAAATCCTGTTGGGATACAGTGTCATTCAGTCCCAACATGGGAGCAGGGCAAGTGGCTCTCAGCTACAAGGCTGAGAAGAAGCCAAACTCCTCATCTTTCCTGCATTGATTACAGAAGCAGTAAGCTATATAAATAGTGACAGATGAATACCACCTCCCTCCTGTTCATGCCTAAATTGCTCTCCTGTGAGTCTGTTGCTACGGGCATAGCAATGCCACCAAAAAGCCAAGTCATGCTAAGGTGACCATAAAGAACATATCATGATGAAGTATGCATACAGAGGTCACTCAGGGTCAGAAACTGACCCAATCCTAAAACGCTGCTTAGCAACAACCATTGGTTTTCCTCCTCCATAAGGGAAGGCCCAACCACACTGACCGAGGCCATCACTGCTCTCATCCAAAAGCATTTATGAAGGGCCCACTTATGCTGGGCAGCAGACGGGAGCATCTTTTCTTTTCCATTCTAGCAAATGTAGAGGACAATCAGTATGATTAGTGCTGGCCTATGTGATGAAACACACCAAGAGGTGGAAGAGATAGGAACTGTGTTTGAGGTTAAGGCGGAGGAGACAGTTGGACTATTTGGCTTAGTTGGATTTTCAGGGTCAGACCCCCATATGAGAATTGTTTCTGTGGAGCCAGAGATAGCCACAATGTAGTGGACAAATCCTGACTGTCACAGTCAGCTCTCACCCACAGCCCTTTGAAGTCACCTCACCTCTCATATTTAAATGAAAATGATGCATGGTTTTCGGCTCTCAGCCTTCCAACCTGCACCTGTCATGATTCTATGACAAGTTCCCTGGCCGTCTCCTATAGACTGGACACAATACTTACCAGCAACTGATATTTCCCAGAAAACAAAACACTCTCAATACTACTGAGAAAAACACCCCGAATGGGAAATGCTTCAGTCTGTAAGAATAAGTCACCAACAATGGAAAAGAAGCATTTATAATGTCTCCAGAGTTTGATATTCTAAGACTCTTGCCATCTCTTGCAAGGTTGGGTGTTCAGTCTAGATACGAAGGTAAAATAGCTCCTAAGTGAAACCGTGTCCCAAGCAGTTATGGGATTGAAAGGGAATGGACATTATTTATTTTGTCAAATGCAGTAGAGAAATGCACAAATAGGAGCACACTATTTCAAAGATAAATATGTCTTTACTACCTAACGTACACAGATCCTATTTTTCTGTTAAGAATCTGCCTTCACAAGAAAACTCTGTTAGAGCCTACCTAGAAATAATGTCCCCAGAGGAAATGGCCCAAGCCCCTTTTGAGTACAGATGAGGAAAATTTGTGAATGGACCCTTAGTAACACAAATTCCTTCAATGCTTCCTTAAGCTGATGCCCGCCACCAGATTTGTGAACACTGCTAGAAACTGCAGTTCTTTTTTGAAAATGGACCAGGATATCATTCTCTATAAGTGCTTTAATCTTGCTTGCCTCGAATATATCTTCTCTGTAAAATCACACGCGAATGTTTTTGGACAGGCTATCTTTAATAGTGGGAAGTCATTTAAAATATAGAGTAGCCAATCCGAAATTCAATTACACTTGATATGAACATTGTGTTTTATGGCTTCAATTTTCCTTTACCTTCAGTGCTACATACAGAGATTATTTTCTTCTGAGCCAGTTTTTTTTGTGAAACGATGGAACACTTCCTCATTCTTCTAGCTTTCTCATGAGAGGACTGGTTTGAGCTTTGTGCAAAGATCCACAAGCAACTTAGGAGCTCTCTTGGTAAAGAGGTCTTAGCTACACTAACCACACGGGAGGCGTGGAGGAGGATCTCAGAGATTGCTCCCAGTTCTAAAACCTGGTAGTTTTATATTTCTAAGAATAAAACAATTCAGAAGAGTAGTCATACGAGGGGCTAGTATCAAGCCCATAGAACAGCTACTTTTAAGACTCATCTGGGCTTGTGAGGGGGTGACCTGGATGTCACCGAGGAGTGAATCTTTAGTGACCCACTGTATCTTCAGCCCATCAAAAACTAGATAAACGGGCACTTTCCTCTCATTGATAACCTCACGCTGAAGTCAGTAGGTGAAAACTGTGTGGATTTAAAAAAAAAGAAAAGAAAAGAAAAATAAAGAAAAAAAAAAAAAAGGAGCCAAAGAGAGGAAGACAGCTTCAGCAGTTACCCTTGTGGGTGGCCGTCTACGCAGGAGCCCATCTGGGAGACAGGCGCCTTATTGTGTGGGACCTTCCTGTTTTCGCAGTATGAAACAACTGCCCAAGTCATTAAAGTCACAATGACTTTATTAGGGACTGCATTTTGACTCATATTTTACACTTTGTTAGTCACAACTTAATCAGAATTCCTGGGCATCAGGAAAGCAAAGGGGCTGAAAATTCTTCCTCCGAATGCTAGCGGAGGTAGAGGGAGTTACAACAGCTCAGGGAAGGTGCACAGCTCAGGGCAACATGCGCGTCAGGAGGGCTCGTCTCTGTCTCAGTTCTGGCACAAGCTCCATGCGTGATCTTGGGTAAGATAAATTGACTTTTGGGGACTCAGGTTGTTTTAGCGATGGGCACAGTTTCTTTAGTTATAAAATGGTTAATTTTGAAGGTTCTTTCTGATTCCAAAACATTGCTTCTTTCATACCCTTATTTTCACATGGAAAGAAGACCCAAAGAAGTGGAGAACTCTAATTGCTAAGCACCTACACTTTTCTTTGCAATATCTGATGTAAACAAAAAAACAGGGATATACTGTACTTTCTCTAGAACCCTTTATCAAACTCACGATTTCCACAATTCTTCACATTTCAGATCATCTGACAGTGAGGGTCCCATCTCTTGTTTCCTTTTGATCTTTCCCTGTCTATCATCTCTTTGAAACTTGATGTCACAGTTGCGTTAATGACCTGCTTATCATATTTGAGAGGGAAATGAAACTGAATTGAGTGAGTTGGTAACAGGAATCAGGATGGGAGAACATGCCATTCGTTGTCCATTAACATCTACTACACTAGACACCATAGTTCCATGGTGCTCCATCCCAGAAAACAAGCTCTGCTGTGTGAGTATCTGGAGCACATCGTTGGTACATCAGGGAATAAAGTTAGGTCATCCTAACTGCCCATGTGATACATCAGAACAAAATTCATCTAAACACACCAGAATTGAGTGATTCTCTTCTCAACTGCCCAGTGATGTAGTAATCCACAACAAATATAGATTGAAAAACAAGCAAGGACTTCTCTGGCATATTCTGCAACAAAACATTGGAATTTATGATGAAGCTAAAATTGAATAAACTCCACTTGCTGCTTAAAGGACAAGTTACCTGCTCCGGTGACATTTTAAAAGTCGAAGAGGGACAGACCATTAGTGTTTTCATACACAGAATTGAAAAACAAGAAAACAAAACAAAACAAAACAAAAAACCAAAAGAATTTAAATACAACACTCTACAACTTGACTGTAGGTCTTGAACAGCCCTCAAAATTATTAGGTGTTTCTTCCTACCTATCTATCTATGCTCTTTGCCGCTGTCCATTTTTCTTAGAATTTCTGAAACTTTTCAAGAAGAGATATGGCACACATTATTGGGACACTAAAAAATTGACCTCTCCTACACCCAAACTAATTCCCTTAAGAATGTTTCGAGAAACTTCTCATGACTTAACATTCCCTTAATTCCAAAAGTTGCTGCAGTGACACAATTAAATAGATACTATATTTATATTCAAAGATGTATTGAAATTTTAGATAAACAACATTTTTTAGTATAAGTGTGTTCTAGAAATTTCATGTCCCAAATATCCCATAAAGAGATTGGATTTCAAAATCATATACTCACATTGTGTCAGGTTTAGAGGTATTGTATATTTTTAGATAATTGAAAATGTTCACACTTGTTCTTTTTGACAGAGGTCTTCCCTTCTGCTGAGAAACCCAGCAACACTGCATCTGTTACTGGAGCTTCACAATTTCATTTTATGTATTTGAGTCTTTTCTTTTAATCTGGCTGTTAATAGAAATAGATTGCAAAAAAAAAAAAAAAAAGAGGTATGTTGGCAAATCTGGGGTGCTGGCCTGAGAAAGATAGCAAAGGCCTTTCTTCAGCAGATAACATAAATCACTGCAGCAACTGAGAAAAGGCAAGGAATCAAGGTACACTATTTAGTTACCCTTTTGTTTTTGCACTTAAGCAATCTATCATTTTTTTCTGTGCATAATGGCTAATATTTAACCTCAAGCTTCTAAGGCCGGTTCTAAGGCCATGGGGTGTTAAGGTGATTCCAAAGCAGAAGACTAAGGTTTCTGTTGGACCATTTCATGGCCAGAAGTTCTACAACTTATTATATTTTTTAAATTAGAAATCTTAACCATGGATCAGACCCACAGCCCATCCAGTCTAGTGTCCTCTACTGACTAGCTAAAAACAAGACCTATGCCTCAAGACCTTCAGATCTGACTTGAAAGCCATTGACACAGAACAGAAAAACCACCCCCCAAACATGTGCTTTCTTTTCATAACCCCAAAAGCATTGGTCATGATTCTCCTTAAGAACTGATTTCCAATTTTATTCTATAACATCTCGGTTGTTTAAAATTTTGTTTAAAATAAATATTACCTTATTAGAATTCTCGATATTTTTGCAGCTACAAAAATCTACCACAGCTTGTTTTTGAGATTACTACTCTACCCCTTTAAATACATCATGTGATATGTATTGTGGTTAATATTAATTATACTGATTATTCCTAACTATGTTCACATACCCTTTGAGATAAGAGACAATGTGATGCTTCAAAGCCTGCTGTGGAAATCACTGCTTCTGGATTAACAGTTTCCCAGGGCTGGAAATTTATAAGATCAACTCTAGGGACCATCTAATCAATAAAGGAAACCCACGGGCTACAGAGACATATCATTTGATTCCCTGAAAACATATACGTTATCTGTTTTGGCATTTTGGTACTCCCTACACTAGAATTGAGAAGAATCTGCCACATGGTGGAGGCTAGAACATATTTTTAAACTATAAAGGATGAAAACAGTGATCTTATCTAATTTTATTCTATAAAAAATTATATCGTGCATTTCATTTTCTTATTATTAGCTCCCACAATTTAAAATAGATGGATGAGTGCTCTGCACAACAATGCACCCCAGGACGTATAGTTTGTCGGTTCATGGAAGGCTTATAAAAGTAGTTTCAGAGTTGGAGGTGTAGGTCATACATGACGTAGAGGGGGTTCTGGTTATAGTTGGCCTTCCCAGGGAGATCTAACAGCATAGAGAGGACTCTAACAGCAAACTCAACATCATACTAGCATGCCATCAGATCAGATGAGCATCCAGCTGAGTCTGGAAATAAAATACTCATCTGAGAAACTTGGCAAGTCACTGAACCTCTCAGAGACTAAGTTTTTCCAACTTTAAAATGGGAAAGTTAGAAATAATATATGTAAAGGGATTGGCAAAGTGTCTGTAGTACTTGTCCTTTATCCCACAAGATTTATACTTGAAGCTGATGTTTTATTTCTCAGTTTTGTCTCTGAATTTAATTTAATTTAAGAGAGTGGGGAAGTAGGGCAGAGGGAGAAAGGGAATCTCAAGCAGGTTCCACTCCCAGTGTGGAGCCATCTCAGGGCTCGATCTCATGACCCTGAGATCATGACCTGAGCCGAAATCAAGGGTCAGATGCTCAACTGACTGAGCCACCCAGGCGCCCGGTTTTGTCTCTGATTTTTAAAAGAATCTGAGCTTATGGTCCGGTCTTCACATGGGTTTGCATTTGGGTGGAGCTTTCAGCTGGCTCTCTGGCATCTAAACTCTTCTTCTTGTTGAAAGTAGCTGGTATAGGGGTGCCTGGGTGGCTCAGTCGTTAGGTGTCTGCCTTCGGCTCAGGTCATGATCCCAGGGTCCTGGGATCGAGCCCCACATGGGGCTCCCTGCTCGGCAGGAAGCCTGCTTCTCCCTCTCCTGCTTCTCCCTCTCCCACTCCCCCTGCTGTGTTCCCTCTCTCGCTGTCTCTGTCAAATAAATAAATAAAATCTTTAAAAAAAAAAAAGAAAGAAAGTAGCTGGTATAATTAACTACAGAATTCCCACAATATGCTACTGTTGATGTGACGCAGTACTATGTCATTTTGATTACATGACACATAAGTTACTCATAGAAGTTCTGGCTCTCTGGTTGACGTTTAGATTATTCACCAGTCTAAGGCGTGTAAACCAGAATTGCCAGAAAGATAGATGAAACCCGTCAAATGAAACCATAACTCAAAACAGCCTGGTGTTAAAACTATATCATTAAAAAAAAAGTGTATTCTGAGATGTCTCGCTGTTGCTAACTCTATCCATTCATGATTCCATGACTTAGCCAATTTCCTCAAATTAAGAGACTTTGGAGCTCTTCGTGTATGAACAAAAGCCACGAATGGGCACAAGTTGCCTGACACAAGGATAACTGCACCAAATATTCATTTTGCTCAGGTTGCCACAGCTGAGGTCCGTCCAGTAACACATCTGAATTAATTGAATATGTGGCTAGGAGAGCAGTGAGAGGAGTATCAGCAATATGTCAGGAACAAAAAATATAACCAGACAATGACAGAATGACTAAACGGCTACACTCCAGACAAAACAGATATTTTGAGTGGCTGAGTTTCAGACACAACATGTGCTCATAAACATGTTCCCAGCTGAGTGTACATCGCCAGTCTCTGAAGGGCTTAGATCCTTGGCCACAGGATGCAGACTTTCCAAGAAAAAGGTAAACCAAATGCCCCAATGCTGAACCAAACAACAGCGATGTGCTTCACGTTTTTGTTCATAGGAAGAGCGTTTGACCCTGATGGCTTTGTTCTCTAGTGTCTGACTCTGAATTTGGGAGAAGGCTCAGGAGCAAGCTTTTGCAGCTTCTGAGGGTAGTTTGAAGAGTCACTGCAAACCAGATGGGAGTTTTTCATTCAACGGAACAATTAGAAAAATGAACTGGGCGTGGCAAGCACCTGCACGGAGCACGGTGTAGTGCAATAGGAAACAGGATTCCTGGGTTCTAATGGATTTGCCACTAACAACATCATTGGTTGTGGACAAATTAGATTACATTTCTAAGCCTCATGCAAGGGATATTTATTTGAATGTCTACCATGTGTCTAGAGGTATTCTAAATGCTGGGACCACTATGGCGAACAAGGTAGACACAATTCATGTCCCCAATAACCTTACAGTCTAAGAGAGGAGATGAGTAAAAACTAAGTTCCACAACAGAAAATCAAAATCATAAATTTGTGAGAGCCAACTGTAAAACCCACAAGGTACTGGGTTAGGATAATTAGAGAAGTTCTCTCCAAAGCGGTAACATCTAAACTGAGGCCTGAAAAATAAGAAGGGACCTGGATTGAGCTCTAGCTTTCAAATTCTATATAATTACATGTTTTGTTACCAAGTCATATAAGAATATAACAAATTGGCCTGTGGATTTCCCTTTAATTTTTATTTTTATATCATTTGACTTTGGAGCAAAAATAACAAGATTTGATTCTAGGGCATCAGCAGTGAGTAGCTGAAGGGCTTGGACAAAACAGTAATGTCTCTTGCATCCTGTTTCACACTGAAAGGGGATATAGTAATACTTTCCTCCTGATGAGCATCAGAATGAGATCACATAGGGAGAGCTCTGGGTAAGCAGGAAAGCCCTCTTCAGGTCTGTTTCCTTACCTTGCTACCTTGGATCTGGGCAACACAAAAATAACAAACAGCTATACACTTAGAGAAAGTGGCCCTTTATTTAATGCTCTATCCCAGGACCATAGGGAACTTTGAGAGCAAATAAGCTTTAAAGTGAAGAAAGAGGCCTTAAAAATCCCTACATCACTCCATAACTAATGTTCCCTCAGGCAGAATCAGAGTTCTCTGGGAAATGCAGTCGTGGATCGCAGGGCTAGATTTGAAAAGCAGTGATCAAAACAGAAAAATCTTTCCTGAGTTCTTCCTCATTAATATTGCCTCCTCTTTTATTACCTTTATGAAAAAGGGCTCATATTTTACTCATTTTAACCCAATATATTCTCTTGCTTTAAAGGAAAAGAACCCATTCCTGTCCAGGGGTTCATGTTTATATTTATTTTTGGCAAGGCTCCTACTTAGGATTTACTAAGGGCTCTGAAAGGTGTTTCTTGAAAAGCAATGTATGGCCTTTCTTAGTTTGAAAATTATTCTATGCCCCATCTACAATGCAGCATTAGATAATGAATTTATCTTAATACCATGAACATATAGAAGGAGAGTATTAACAAAAGAATATTTTTAATTATTGTAATCAAAATTAGATAAATTCTTTGAAATTAAATTATACTGATTTAAAAATATTTTAAAAATCATACTGGTAAATCCTGATGAGATATTATCAGGTAACCTTCCATGCAATGGGTAAGAAAGATGCAAATTAATTTTGTGCAACTAGATCCTGAGTGTGTTAAAATACAGGAGGGAAAAATTCAGTGACAGCTCACCCTGTCACAAACATAAATGATGTACTGGACTTGGCCAAGTAAATGCGGATATATTTAAATCATTCCGACTCAGTTACAGAATGGAACCAGCGATAGCAATCAAATGGATAAGGGGCTGAGGCAGGGAGGGCACTGTGCCCTCTCAGCTGGGTAGATGGGTAGCATCTGGCTGGCTAAACTGACCTGTCTGGGCTATGAGTGGGACATCTACAGCAGCAGTTGGAGACCATTCATTAGTGATCTATCAGAGTCCCTAGCTTTTCACAATCAAGTGGGCATGCAAGAGTATACCCCAAATTCATATTACCACTGGATAGTCTCAGCATGTGCCATGAATTTAAATTTAAATTTTTTGAAAATACTAAAAAATATTTCCATCTTTAATATCATGCTGTTATCTAGTAGCAAAGTCATTACCTGTCCTAGTAGCCATCAAAAGTCCTCATGTCAACACATTTCTTAAACGACCAAATCAAGAAGAATTTCAGAGAGCTTTTTAGAATAGGACAAACCCCAAATCAAGTGCCACCAACTGACAAAGCCTTCATTTGTTTTTCGCTTTTCTCCTGACCATTAGACTGAAACAGACCTATGACTCTGATAATTTTTGGTCTTACCACTCTGAGCATACATGGGTTCTTGAAACATTCGAGACCCGATTACAGGCCTCAAGAGCTTGCCATCTGGAGTAGACATAAAGAAACCTCAGAGAACTAAAATATTAGTTATGATATTAACCAGTAAGCTAGGTAAGAGGATGATTTATGAAAATCTGATCAAAGTCAGGGTACCTAAGTGAAGATTTCAAAAAAAGAAAGCCAAGAAGTGTGGCATACCAGGAGTAGGTTCATAGTATAGGCCTGATGATGTATTTGAGCCAAAGGGAAGTCTTTAAGGCAATGGAATGCCAAGAAAGGGGGTAAAGGTCTGTATTTCTTCATTCTCAAGTTATCATAAAACTCTTACTTCTATTCTTTTTTTTTTTTTTAAGATTTTATTTATTTATTTGAGAGAGAGAGAATGAGAGAGAGCACATGAGAGGGGGGAGGGTCAGAGGGAGAAGCAGACTCCCCGCCGAGCAGGGAGCCCGATGCGGGACTCGATCCGGGGACTCCAGGATCATGACCTGAGCCGAAGGTAGTCGCTTAACCAACTGAGCCACCCAGGCACCCTCTTACTTCTATTCTTAAGCCAGGTTTTCTATAGATCTTCTGACACCAAGGGAAGAGAGGAAGTTGGAAGTCTACCGTTTGATCAACTGGAGCTACTAAAACTTGAGTATTATTTCGATTATGTGAGGATAAAAATGTTAATCCTGGCTGCCTTTGTAAAACGAGATTTTCTTTCCTGATAGTATACATATATTTTGATGATATATACATGTATTTTGATTCAGAAGTTAAAACAGCAAAAAGTGAAAAAAAAAAAAAAAACCAGCAATGCCAAAAGCATTTAAAGTAACTCATTCCAACTATATCCTTCTGGATTTTGAGCACACAATTTTCAGGAATACTAAATTAGTTCTCTTTACTTGAAGTGATTAAGACATGTATAGCTTTTACCCAAGAAAGGTAATGAGAAGGACAATGAGAAGGTTAAAAATCAATGCAACTAATAGAGGGACCGTGCCATGTCTTTCTTAAGTGTAATCAGATTTTTGCTGAAGATGAACAGCAAATGGGATTTGTAATCAGACCCGTATCTTACTACCTTAATCTTCCACTAATTAACCTTGTGACTCTGGAAAAGTCATGTCATAATGAAATTATATTTCATTTAGATTGTGTTTTACATTTTACAAAGATCTTTGGAGTACATTAGATATTTAATCCTCAATTTTTATCATCCTCATCTATAAAACAAGGTCTTCAAATCTATGATATCTACGGTTCCCTACTGGGTTTAAAGTTCTAGGATTTTGTTTAATACAGCCATGTGACACTATAACTGGAAAGAATATATTTCGATCTTTCTTCTGGCTTGACTTATCAACTTTCACCATCCGTACTGACCAAAGACACTACATGGTCACCAAATTACCACTTCACTTCACCCTGTCTGATCAGCTTTAACGCACAGCCTATATGGTTGAGTTGGAAAGGTATTTTTATTTAATGACAACTTCTCTTTTTACTGTTTTCCATTCAAAAACAAGTAATTAAAATTTACCTTTAGATGGCAAATGACAAAAACTCTTGTCCTAAATCTACATTTTTTAAAATGGTTTAATCACTTTTATGACCAGTATCTGTGCTCAAATTTCCTTTTTACAATAGCTGAAGGTTATAACATTATGCACTATGCTGTTAACAAAGAGTGAAAGGAACTTGGCCATTTAAAGTTTTTAATGAACATTTTCAAGATCACCATATTTTGAGCAGCTAAAAAATATAAAGAAGTGAAATTAAGCCGTGAAGATGAAATTTATTTTTAATAAATTCACTAAACTTCAATTTCTGAAGGTTTTAGGTTTCAAAAGTGGTACATTTTTAAACTACAAGTAATTAGCAGACAGAAACACAGGACTGATGAGCAGAAATGCATGATTTATAGCCTTTAAATGCTGCTCCATAAAAAGAAAAAGACTATCAGGTACTTCTTAAAGAGAAGAAGATTATCAGGCACTTCCCAAAACAGAAACAAAAGAAACAGAAGTTTTACTGTCTTCTTCATTTCTAAATAATTTAACTGTCCTTTCTTTGTGGAAACACTTGGCTACTTTAAAGTAAATCAAACAAAGGAAGTTACAGTAAAATATCCAGGAGACTAAACAGTTTGGCACCAGTTGAGGGAAACATCACGTACAAATGGGCAAGACACAGAGGGCTGGCAGGTCCCTGAAAAATGCTCAAGTGGAGGGATGTGCTAGGACGCACATCCCTGTTGGCATAGTGCCTTCCAGAGCGTGAAATCTATTGACTGCGGCACAAGTCTGCCCTCGTAGCTTTGGTTTGGTAAGTCCTGGCTTTCAGAAAGCTGATGTATCTCCACTTGCTGAGCACGCTTTTGCTCAGAAGGCAAATTTTGGGAAGAATAGCACAAGACTAAGCTCCACCCTTGGTTTTTCTTCCATAGAGAGCAATGGCACCAATTTTGGAAGCCTTTTAGATTAGGACACATTTGAAAAGAAAAATAAAAGGTAAGAAAGAAGTATAAAAAAATGTGAAACAGACGTCTATTCCATTAAAATACTGTTATTCTATTTTTTACAACTAGTGTTCTGGATTTATATTTGATACTCCAAACATAGTTGTCAGATTTTTTTTTTATATGGAGAGAAAGGGTCCCCTTAAAATGACTTATTTATCAGATTTTGATAATATAATCTTGTCTTACCAGCTAGCCAGGGGTGCAACAATCAAAGGTAATGTGCCCTGACCTCACTCCTATTTTATTTTTAGAGATTTGGTCACCTGGGGCCTTTCAAGTAAAGCAGTAGAAAGACTGGGGTGAATGGATTAGAACTCAGTGAAGGAAATGGTTCTGTAAATATCAATGAAAAATATTTAAATTAAGAAAAGTAGATTAAAAATCAAACTTCTTACAAAGCACTAAAGTTTTCAAAGAGTAGAACTTAGAACACTCAGTTACGCTCTCAATAATACAACTTATTTTGTCACAGAAAGAGTAACTGAAATAATGCCAGATAAACAAACAGCTTAATCTTCTCTTTCTTCTTTGTTGGAAGACAAAGTCTAATGCAGACAGTCTATATCTTACCGCTAGGAAATTTCCCTGTATTAATTATTGCTACTGAAGCATTCCTCCTCTGTTTCATGGTCTTGGGGCATGTATTAGAAAGGACATAATGTATGATGAAATTGCCCCAATTTTTTGGATGATAACTTTCAAAAAAAGAACAGCCTCTCTCTGTTTTCTTTTTATGTTGGGGAGGGGGGTAAAAAGGGAATTTGGGGGTTGGTTGTCTTTTAAACAAAACTTCACTGTCTTCTCTTAGGCCACGTTAGAGAATTTGGGAGCACAAATAGATCCTGAATTTAGCAAACAGGCCCATAAATGGCAGCAGATTAGTTTAATACTGTTATTTACATTTTGATGAGTGCTTTACAACCATCTTCTATAACTACGGTTATTCTCCTCCCTCTTATCTGTTAACAGACACTGCTTCCCAGCTGGGAAGACTGAGTTTAAGGTTATTAATGGCTGGTCTGGAGGCCCCGAATATGGTAACTGCAGATTAGGATTCTGAACCAGACCTAAACAAGCAATGATGACCAGAGTCAGACGAATAAGACTTCCCAGAGATGACAAAATTCCCTTGTAAAAGTTATTAAATACCTCTCTGTTTCTATATTTATCTGTGCCATCGGGATCATTGATGATGAGTCAGATGGCCCTGGGTGTGAATCCTGCTCTCTTCTTTACTTTAGGCAATGTAATACAACTCTTCAAACCTCACTTTACTACAGAATGGAGATAATAATAGTATGTATTTCCAAGAGTTGCTGAGAGTATTCATGACAGAATGTAGGTAAGGGGCTTAGTACCATATCTTCGCAGATAGTAACACCTGTAAAAGTAGTTTGGCTGTTGATGCTTCCTGTCCCAACAATAAATGCGAGAGCTGCCGGAGACCATGGAAACAGTCTTCTCCAATTCTTTTGTTTTGTACATAAAGAAAGGCAAAAATTCCAAATGAATTAACTGTTTAAGATCATATTCCTAAATGGAGGCAGAGCTAGACTTCAAACTCATGGCTTAGTCTACCTAGGCTCTTTTCCCTTTGCTCCCTCCAGTTCTTTTTTTTTTTTTTTAATATATATATTTTTTTCTTTGACAGAAAGACACAGCGAGAGAGGGAACACAAGCAGGGGGAGTGGGAGAGGGAGAAGCAGGCTTCCCGCGGTGCAGAGAGCCCGATGCGGGGCTCGATCCCAGGACCCTGGGATCATGACCTGAGCTGAAGGCAGATGCCTAACGACTGAGCCACCCAGGCACCCCTACTGCCTCCAGTTCTATATAAATCTGAGAGTGAAGAGAGAAGAGTTGGATCGAAAATGTTCAAGCGCCCCACCTGGCTGTCAGAACTGATTTTCCTTCCATTCTTCCCTCGAATCCAGCTCACCTTTAACACTTGAGGGGCCACATACATATGTCTGAATAAAGATATAAAGCGAGCTCCAACACTCCTACCTCAACAGACATCCCTTCCTAGCAGCTCGGAAGGGCAGCGTGAAGTACGAATTCTTGAGTTCCTTGGTTATGGCAGTGCAGGGGGACCTAGCTCCGGGACCGCATCCTGTCCCATTTCTTCCCCCAAGGAACTCATGCGCAGGCCTTTGTATACCCTCTGCTACCACCTGCCTGTCCAAGCTCCTCCCACACACTTCTTCCAAGCCCAACTGCCGCCTCTTGGCTACTCTTTGGGCCTAAGGGCATGAGTCCCGGCAGCACATCCAGGAAAGAGGCCTGCACAGGTCCCGGAACAGGGTCCAGAACCATTGGGCAGAGAATGTAGGGGGTCCAGTGGATGCAGTATGGTCTGGAACGGGCACCACAGCTGCCCCTGGGCCCCCCCACCCCCCGTCCCGGCTCCTCACCTCCTGAAGCAGAGCGCAGCTGGAGGAACAGCCCAGGCTAAGGCTCTCTTAAAGCAAAGAGTCCAGGAAAAGGACCCCTCTTGCCCTAAGGGTGAGAATGCTCTAGTCCTGTCATTTAACCTTGGGCAAAAGTAGAAGTAATCCCCTCCAATGATTGGTCACCTGCCTATCATCTTTCTGACATAGCTCTGAGATGAATCTGTTGACCAAGAAGATCTATTTCTTTTTTGGTTCTGCTGGACCCAACATTTCCCTTACTTATCTATTATTCAGTTAGATAGAAAATGACTCGCAAGTGCAGGGCAAACTGCCCATCATGATCACATTCCAGTATCACGCAGCTTGAGTCCCAAGTGGCTCCAGGCTGGTAGAATCGTATGAGTTTTTTCCTTCTCACCCAAGAGCGCAGGCAATTATTTGCCTTTACTTTCAATACTCCAGTACAGACACACCTGAAGAACCGGAAAAATAAACCTGTGTAGCCAGAAGGACTCACTTCCCCTGTGATGGTATCTGCAGTTGACTTCATGATACCTTCAAAGAAAAAGGATCTTCTATCTCCCGTTCTTATCTTATAGGTTTCCTTAGCAAACATGGACTGAAGTGCTAGGTCCTGAGGCTTCATTCTAAAGAGACTACTGATATTATGCAGGACTGCTCTTTTCAACAATGAAACATCCATTTTCACGGAGAGGGCCCCAAACCTTTGTCCTACACATAAAACAGCCCCAGGGCAAAGCTAGTCAAGAAAGAACAGGAGAATGGAGAGTGTTTGTGGCGGAAGTTGGGACAGTGACAAGTTGCTTGAACACAGCTCCTCGCTGAATACCACAGCACGTTCATCTTTTGAAAAAACCTTCAACATGGGGCGCCTGGGTGGCTCAGTTGTTAAGCGTCTGCCTTTGGCTCAGGTCATGGTCCCAGGGTCCTGGGATCGAGCCCCACATCGGGCTCCCTGCTTGGCAGGAAGCCTGCTTCTCCCTCTCCCACTCCCGCTGCTTGTGTTCCCTCTCTCGCTGTATCTCTCTCTGTCAAATAAATAAAAAATCTTTTAAAAAAAAGAAAAAACCTTCAACATGCTGGGTACAAATGACGCCTTTGACACTTTCACCTGAAAAGTTTAGGCGAGAGACTCTTTCTCAGTAGAAGCTCCCTGTCCTTGTCAGTCACCACTACGCCTCCCTGGGGTTGTTTTGTGCCAGTCCTTCCTCAGCCACTGTTGTTGCAACTCTGTACTCTTCTGACTGAGTCTGTCAGGAAGGAGACAGGAAATTCTAGTCACCCGCACAGCAGCTGCGCCATTCCTCCTATCCTCCTCCAATGACGTCGGTTGGCTTTGGTGACACGGGGTCAGGAACTGAGCCACAGTGAAGGTCAGGAAGACAGGTCAGTGTTTATGCCGTTGCTGGGCTGGGGATCCTGCTGAGGCTATTTGCTTTCTTCCTTGCTATACTGTTTCTCTTTCCGTTCCTCTTTTTATAATGCAGAGCCAAAGCATCCTGTTTTGAAAACATCTAACTGTTTGGCCACTGAGGAGCTCATGCTCTGATGCATTTCGCTGAGGTGTAAGACAATTCTAATTCAGTAGGCGATGAAAGTTGAAACAAAAATTAATGAGCAAGTCTAAGAAGGCAATCTGTCGTTACAGAAAACAGTTCTAACACGTCTAACTGAACTTGGGCTGCTGGCGGAAGGTTCACTCGACATCCTTTTCATCTTGCAAAACAATGTCATTACCTCGTAAAACTGCTGAATTTATTTCATCTTGTAATTCTCAGGGAAAAATAACCTACAGTATTAATCCACCTGGCTGCATCTTTCTCTGTGATCCTGGAATTCCATTTGGCCTGTGGCCAGCATTAAGAAACTGGGGCCCAGGAGGAGACTAGGTTTCTATAGGTCACAGAACAGTTCCTTATCTCTCAGGCTCTGAAACATACTTGGGAAAACCAGTTATAATCTGAGTCACAGTTTTCTTCAAAATATAAAAGGGTTGAGGAAAAACAATAAACACACAACCTTACCCAGATGGGGTAAATATGAAAGACTGCTTGCTTTTCCTCCACTGGGCACAGTCAACTCTCTACCATTCACAAGGTCCCAAACACCCCCCACGCAAAACATTGGCTTTCCCATCACCACTGTTGAGTAGGTAAAAACTCAGTAAATCACCCAGTTGATCAAAACTAAGGGCATATAATGTTTGCAGAGATGTAGTGGATGTTATTAAGAAGTCATCATTTATTGAATCTTTACTACCCAGCAGGTGCCTTGTGGAGCGTTTCAGACTCATTATCTCATTTAATCTTCACAGTGACCCAGTAAAGTAGGTATCACTTTTATCCCTGTTTTCCAGATGAGAAAATTAAGCCTTAGAACAGTTAGTTAAGTTAGCCGAGGTCAAGTAGCTAGTAAATGATAGAGATAGGATTTGAACCATGATCTTTTGACTCCAAAGCCCATGCTTTTCACATACTTCCTATATGGAACATCTTCAGACTCACTTCCAAGTTTGTAACTCAGAGATTTGCCATGGCTCCTTTGTTCAGTGAGGGGAAACAGAAGATGAGCAGATACAACTACATAGTAGTGATGATAATGATGATGATGGTGATGATGTGGGAAACAAAGGCAGAAGAAAAATTATTAAATTTCCTTACTACCTAGAGCCCACTGACAAGTCCTTGAAACAGGCAGAGTGACATTCTTCTAGGGACTCAACAGCCTCAAAGTTAACACTTTGCTAAGGGCAAAAGGCAATCCTAGCCCAAACCCCACGTCAATTATATTTTTAAATGGTGACTTGGAAGGAATGTTCAAATAATTTCAACCACATTTGAAATTAAATGCAGGACTGTATTTTTACCACAAATAATTAAGTTCCCCCCCCAAAACTGATATAGATCAATTTCTTTTTGGTGGCCACAAAAATATTCTTATTATATTATGTTACATGTGCCATGGATTAAGCTTTATTTATGAAACAATTATCTAGATAATCAAGATTCTGGGGGGAAACATGGTTGCTAAGTAAAAAGAGAACGAGATCTTTTACAAATGCAACTGACTTGAGCTGTCAGTTGAGCACTATTCATCCACTGGACAATTGCTTTGCCCTACAACCTTTCCACTGTAGGTGTAGAAAATAGGTGCATGCCTTCTACTTAAGCTAACTGTGTCAGCGTTAAGGTTTAGCCCTCTCTTTAGGGTTAGCTCTATTCAACTTTCATTGCTTCCTGCACAGGACACCATAAAGGAGGAGCGGAAGCCTGAAGTGATTGGAATTCTCACTAGGACCTACATAGTCCTTGGTCTCAGAGCCTTATTGACCATTACACTGAATATGAAAAGTTTTTTAAATAAATTTGCAAAACAGACGATGTTTAATTTCAGCACTCCAGACACAAACCTGGTTAGAATCTACAAGGCATCAACACTCAAAATGAAAAATAATGACAATTTGCAGTTTCTCAATGAGAATTCTTTTTCTCCCCTGTAGTTAGTTGGCTACTTTATCTTAGCAACTGAAGAAGAAAGTTCAGCATGTCTTTTATGGTGAAACCTGCTGAAAAACTACCCTTAAATATTGGATCTACATCTCCTGTGGGTATCAATGCTCACAACATGCAGTAAATAGAGGATCCGTTAATGCTCCAAAGTAGGCTAAAGCATGTGTGAAAATCTTTCTACTTGGAATCCAGTGTGGTTTGGAGAAGTTACACAGTTAAGCCCTCCTCATGGGGAAGCAGTTGGTTGAGATTTTCAACAGCCTGGAAAATCCCATTTCAATTGAGAACTTCAGAAAAAAAGTCAGTAAACAGTTAATCTCAAAACTTTTCTTCTTTTTTCCAACTTGAATCTAAACTAAAATTTGAGAAAGAGACTTATTTCATTTTTTGCCCTTTCGTTAAGCAATAAACAAGAATAAGAAGAGTCTATCCCCCCACCCCTAGCCCCCTTCAAAACCTCCTAAGGACACAATGCTCCCTCTGCTCAGATCCTTTGAGCAAGAGCCAGTAAGCCTTGATAGGAAGGCGATACTTTTAACCCCAGGAAAGAGGGAGGAGGGACACACATTCCCTAGTGAACCTTGGGGCTGGAAAGGGCACGTTGGCAGGTGTGGAGCAAAATCTTTTCCCAGCCCCCAAACCATAAGACAGTAAGACAATACCTCAGGCTAGGATGATTGGGCATTCTTAAAGTGTGTACTTATAAGGGTACAATGTTAAGGTTTTCCATTAAAAACGAAGCAGTAAGTATATACATATATGCACACACATCATATATATTTATAAAGTTAACATTCTCCAAGGGGGGGAAACAAACAAACAAAAAGCAACAACTCTCACTACATAAATTAGCACTCTAAATCCAGGCGTTAATTAAACAAATGATATAATGATAGATAATTAAAACTTCCATACTAAGTTTTGTCTGGGGATTGTAAACAAAACTATTTCTTTGCAGTACGGGTGGAACTTAATTTCAAATAATTCTACTTTGAAAAGCAGCAAACTTTTAGAAAATAACTTTCTTTTTTGGAGATAAAGTATATTGTTTCTTTTTTTTTTTTATCTCAGGTCATGCCAGCATCACAAAAGGAATGTTAGGAAATCCCAGAATGTCCTTCTGAGAAGAATTTCAGAATTTATAAAACTTCAGAGCAAACCACTCTCTTCACTGATCTATGGAGGTCACGTTAATTTCTTGTCCAAAAAAAAAAAAAAAAAAAAGGTGTCTCTCACCTGATTGCAATGCAACATGTTATCCACTTTACCCTGTGAATTCATTCAGATGTCATCTTACTGATAATTGTTTTTTTAAAAAAAGGATTTTCATTTGTACACAAATAAGCCTTATAAGCACCTCTCACCTTAAACATACTCCCAACTACATCAATTAACAAAGAACTTTGGTTGCTGGGAATTAAAGCACACGGAGGATTTTTAACTTCTGCCGTAGCATCCCGACACAAGCCAAGTGTGGCACTTGGGGACAGAATCTTCAGAGGCAGCTCAGCAAACCCATTCTGACCGCGGGCGTCCTCGGATGCACCTCTGCCTCAGGCAGAGGCCAGGGGAGCCCAGGGGAGCGGGGGAGCTTTCAAGAATAAACCGGTCATCTCTTACCTTGTTCGAAGCCATCTCACTGACAGAGCGGTAGGTCTGGATGGTCTCTAGCTGGTCTAAGCACCAGTCCAATTCCTCCAGCGTCTCCATTGCTAATTTTTGATAAGATTCTTCTGCAAACAAACACACAGGCATGTAGTTAGGCTGGAGCGGCTGCAGGCTGTGCATAGCCGAGTCCCCGCTGCCGCCGCTGATCCCGGAGCTACTGAAGGTGGCCCCGTGCTCCTTCATTATTTGCGCGCCGACTCCTTCCTTCCAGCTCTCTCCACCAGGAGAACGAATCACCGCGGTGCTCTGCCTGGGACGGCCGGTGCCAAGTTTTCACCGCCCCCCCCCCGCCCCCCCGCGGGGATGAGGTGTCCGCGATCTACCAAGAAACTTCCTCTGAGGAAGGAGGCGGGGAACCATCTCTTAGAAGCTCATCTGCATACATGTGTCCTAAAACTAAAGGCAGAAGCAGTTGAGTTTTCTCAGGCTCTCTTGCCTTAGTCATCCTGGGGCTCTTAGGGTGCGTGATGTCATTTCTGAGTGTTTGCAGTCTGGAGGAGAAATGAGGAAAGCATTTTCTCATTTTGCTTTTCTTCTAAATGAAACACACAGTCGAAAACTTGGAGGGGCGGGGGGCAGACAGTTACGTTGGAAGGCTAGGCAGTCATTCATTCCGGGGAATGTGTGCCTGCTGGAGTAACTTTTAACTCAGCAAACACTGACCCACACAAGCAAGAGGTGTAAGCTATTCCTCCCCTCTTCTGAATCCCTCCTTTAAGTAAAGGCAAAATGAGGTTTCCCTGATAAGATGCGGGTCTAAGAGAAACTGGAGTTTTACATGAACACGTTTATTGGCCAGAGTAGGCAGCTCTTGTTATACTAAACAAAGCTAAAACTTCTCTTCTGCAACTGCCAGGATCACAGGGAAATTCTGAACCGGACTTTCAGGTGGAGCCAGATGAGAACACTGCAGATTTTCACTTCGATTAAAGCCAGGAGGCTTTGATTTGTGGATGTGGGACTCAAGACTTTCTGGAAGTATTTCTTAGTGGTTCATTCAAAAAATATTGTTTTTAAGATCATATTTTTTTGCTGGATAATAAAGCTCTTCTGAATGGTCACAACATGTCATTCCGTACCCAAACGTTTGTGAGTCTAAACTAATACTCCAGAGTATTGACTTAAGAACTCTATGTTAATAAACACTGAATTAACTTTATAAATGCTGGATGAATGAATGAATGAATGATGCTATAGACAGTGATAAAAGTCAGTCAGACTCTCCTGCATCCATGCCTGATTTTGAGAGGAACAACATTCATTAATTCCATCAAGCTTTCTGGAATGCAAGCACACAATAGGCACTAATAAAATTAAAAATCTTGTATGGAATTCTATTATAGAGAAGACTTCATACATTCCTGTCAAGTTTAGAATGCATTCTTCCCATGTTCATACAGAAATCCGAGGGAGACCACATACCCTTTTATTATTACTTGACATTTTGTGTGTGTGACCCTCACACTTGAAGCAGAAAAGAGAATTAGCACAAGAGAGACCCCAAGGGACTGGGATCCTTGTCCACAGATGCACATTTCAAAGAATCTCTCAAATATGCATACACCTCAGGATAATGTGGGGTTAACATTCAATATCCTGTATGTCATATTTAAAAAGCCACAAAACCACGGGAGGTGACTTCCTCCATTTTTTTCACACTCCTCAAAAATATGCAGACAAGAATTGACGTGCTTTTAGTAACACTCGTTTCAAGCCAGCCTTACACATACCTTCTCTCCTTTCCTCCTCAGTCTTGCTGGGCTACTTCAACATGCAGAATCTTGTCACTTACTCTCTAGTGTGTCCAAAACACCTTCCACTTCTTCCCAGGAAGCTTTTCCTGAAGTGCCAAAACTCTCCCATCCCACTCCCAGCCTCATATCAAAGGAAAAGTCCAACCACTTCCCGATTACTTGGGCTTTACTACCTTGGTGTCTTCCGCATCACAACCTGTGGTTCTTGGTACCTAGGATGCTCTGAGCCTTTTGAATGGGTCAATATGCAAAACGACTGTAAGATGATCTATCCCATTTCTCCTTCATGGAGAGGAGAAAAAGGGATCCAATTTCCACTCAGGGTTGACAACGGAAATATAATAATTATGGCAGCAGAAGCACTAGGAAGGAGGACTTTGCAAAGATCCACCAATGAAGGGTTACCTGCACAGCTCACTCACGGTCTATGACCCAGAGCAAGCACAGGAGAGCTCCTAGAATTGATATAGTAGTGACATGCCCGTGACTGGCCAGTGGATGTGACAGGCCCTTACTCTACTGCCCTTTCTTATTGTGGTCAGCTACAATATTTCTTAAGTGAAAGTTTTTGAAGTTAGTGTTGAAGTTAATGAGGAATTTTTCCTTTTCAGATTCTTAATCTATAGTCAAGGCTTTGTGTCCCATTTTAGACCCTTCTTATCCCAGTAACTAAGTCAGGAGGCACAGATGTCAGTGGGCTGAGTGTATGGGTATCGAACTCCTGCTCCTTCTAGGTACAGACAAAGGAAAGGACCGGTGCTGCTCAGGACTGGCCTCCACACTCTAACTTCCTGGCTCCAGCACCAGAGCCAGATCAGGTGCCTACTGGATACACGGTAAATTCGCAGAGGAATGGAGACCAAAGTGCCTGCCCAAGCAGCCTGCAACTACTTGGCTATCTAGAGGCTGGATGGTGCATCTATAGTACTATGGAAAGAGTAAGAAAGCTTTGGAGTGAGACTCACGCATTTTGAGTTTCTCTTCTACCCTTTACTGTGTGATCCTGGGTCTCAATTTCCTACATCTTAAAATAAGGATAAGAATACTTATCTCATAAAGTTATAAAGGGATTAGAGATAGAGTATATAAAGCTTCTGGTATGTTAGCCAGTTCTCAGTAGATGATCAATACATAGGAGCATAACTATTAATGGTAATCAAAACAACACAGAGGCTTGGCATTTGGGAGTAGGGATATTGTGTTCCCTCAGGCATAAGCATACCATGAGGAGAGTGCAGACCCTCACAGGCCCCCAAGCCCTGTATCTGGTGACTTAGGGCAATACACAGGTCACAAGTTACTGGGGTACCCCTATCCACCAGCTGCCAGACTGATGTGCTGTGCCCCAGCCAGGGGCAGGCTCTGGGGAAGTTGGACATTTCCCTTCCCCACAGTACTGATGCCTCACTCCACAGCAGATAGTTGGCTCCTAAGGATGCCACAAGCTCTGCTTTGGGGCATACTAGATACCTAGATCAGGGTAGGACAAGAGGCTCACTCCCACCAAGACATAGCCTTGTCTACCATGGTACAGCCATGCCAGCCCAGGCCAGGGATGGCTGCTATCATGCCCCATCTGAGACTTTGCAAGGCACACATGCCCAACTCAGACCCTCTCTGCACCTGCACCGAGGGCCCCTCTGGGAATGGATGGCAAGAGTAAGGGACTCTGGATGAGTTCTGGGGTGCCAGGGATCAGGGAAATAGATGGCTGAGAACACGTCCAGGGGAGGCAGGCAAGTAGCCAAAAAAAGGTGGGGCAGCATATGAGCCCAGCCTCCAAGCCACTGGAGTATACTCTATTTTCCCCTCAGACTTCACTTCCAAACACAAGATCAAAGATAAAATTATTTCACGTTTCAAGACAGCAGTGATGGGGCCCTGCTGGATGTGGGAACCACTCTACATCTTGCGCAGGTTGCATGTCCATGAAGATGGTCATTTCCTGTCTTGCAAAATTGGCTCTGAGAAGGAACAATGCTTAATACCACAGAAGCAAGTCTCAAGGGACTAAGAGCAGGTGATGGGACCATGTATGGTCATGGGGTTGACCCTACTGTCACAGATTTCCAGAGGGACAAGGAGAACCAACCTCCTATGTGTCCTTCCCCCTAACAAGAGTGGCAAAGGGAGATTAACTTCCTCTTGTAAGTCTGGTAGGTATTGCATTTGACCCTGAGAAACAGGAAGAGAGAATGGATAAATAATTATAGTTAATATTAATCTGGTAATAATATGTGGCATTCATAAAGTCCTCTTCTCAAAGGAGCTCTAAGCACACTACTCATTTATCCTTGCGACATCTCTGATAGCCACTGAAGAGGTATGATTATCTCCAACTTACCTTAAGGCACAAGCCAAGAAGTCAGAGGTTAAATTACTAGAGCAAGATTCCTGGCAAGACCATATCTTGGTCTATGAACTAAAGGATTCAGCTTCGCACGAAAAATGCACGAATCCCTGAAAATGCTGATTTAAAGTGGTGTCTTACCCTTGGGTATTTTCTATTTAAAATTGTGTAATTGCTTTCTTAAATGTTGTCACCTTCTTGAGTCTCTTCCCCTTTCTGCTGTATCTAACACAGGGAGTAGTACAGGGAGGCTGTGCAGTATTTACTCAGAAGAGCTGGAATGGTTCTGGTCCTTCCTCTTGCTTCAGTGTCTGACCTAAGGCAAGTTACCTGAGTGGGCTGAGACTAAATTTCTTTATCTGGAAAATGAGGGTTAAGAAGAAGACTTACCCTAATCTCACAGGGAAGGCAGAATAGGAGAATGCACACAAAACCACACTGTCGACCTTTAAGTATTGTGCACATTTTGTAAATATCACATGTATGATTACAGATGGGATATCGGTATGTTAGAGAAAATTACAGAGAAGCAGAAATTTGAAATGACAAGAACGTCACATTTTTACTAAGATCACCATTATTAATGTGCACGTATGTCTATGTATGTGCATGGAGATCATATTATACAAACTATTGAGTTACACTCTTTTTTTCAGTCAATGATGTCCCCTTTTCTGTTTTAACAGTTTTCCAATTCAGCTAATAGTTAGCCCACATTCCAATTTCCCCAGGTTTTTTTTCCCCCTCACAAATCCAGCAGAAATGTGTGTGTGTGTGTGTGTGTGTGTAGAGAGAGAGAGAGAGGTGTGTGGGAAAGGAAAGACCCAGAGATGGGATGGGAAAGGGTAATGAGAAATCTCAGCCTGGCCACGAAAGGGCTAGCTCCTCATAGCTGGAAAACATGGAAATAGATTTTAGCAGTAAAGAAGTTAGTGGCCCCGCTAGTAACAGACCTCAGGTGCCCTAAGAGTTGGCCCCACACTCAGTGCAAGAAAGTGTTATTATCCCACTGATCTCTGGGAAAAGTGGAGACAGAGGCCATTTACACACCTATATCATTTAAACTTTGAAACCCTATGTATCATAATTCTTAATACAGATGAGAATTCAGCAAGTGAGAGCAACACATTATAGCCCAAATATAAATTTTCTACAAACAATATCTCAATGCAATTTTTTATTGAGGTATGATTGACATACAAAAAAGCTGTGCATATTTAATGTGTACACCTTGATGAGTTTGAAGATAAGCATACACCTGTGAAGCCGTCACCATAAACAATGTCATAAACTTACCCATCATCTCTAAAAGTTTTCTCCCTCCCTCAGTGTGTGTGTGTGTGTGTGTGTATGTGCGTGCATGCGTGTGTTATGAGAATATTTAACATAAGATCTACCCTCTTAACCAATTTTTAAGTATATGACACATTATTGTTTACTATATGCACCACGCTATACAGTAGTCTTTAGGACTTACTTTCATATCTGAAACTATGTACTTTTTGACCAGCACCTTCCCAATCCCCTTTCCCCCAGCCCTTGGTAATTACCAGTCTACTCTCAGTTTTTATGTGTTTTACTATGTTAGATTCCTGATTTAAGGGATCATTCTAAATGCAATTTGAAGATAGCTCCATATGTATCAGAAACATATCCATCAAGTCATTCCACTTTCTACCCAAAGATAGCACATAGAAAAGAAATGTAAGTAACCTCTTATTTAGCTGCCTCACATAATCAAACTCTTCCCAGTAGCAAAGGTGGTAGTTATTTGCAAGGTTGTATAGTAGTTAAATCAATCAGAACCACTCCACATGCAACAACAAGGATGAATCTAACAAATATAAATGTCAAGCAAAAGAAACCAGATATTGCAAAGTACATAAGAATGGGATTCAATTTATATGAAGTTCAAAAGAGGCAAAAATGAATCTATGATATCAGAAGTCAAGATATTAGTTACTGTGGAGGGCTAGTGACTGGAAGGCACTTAGCGGGGGAGGGCTTGGTAATGGTCCCTTTCTTGCTCTGACTACTAATTACATGAGTGTGTTCATTTTATGAAAATTCACTGACTCCTAACACTTGTGATTTGTGCACTGTTCTCCATCTTTCTGATTTTCCATGTATGCTTTCAACAGATAGTCCCATCCAGGGAAGCCCACTTTAAAAAACAAAGAACAGGATTTCTAAAAAAACACATATTTCCTTTCCTTTTGTTGAACTATAGCAATGGGTATCAACAGAATTTGAATAAATCTAACACAGCTGAAAAACAGCTCCCCCAAATATGTTAGTTTATATTGCATAGGCCAGGATGCTCCTACTAACTCAAAATTCAGTGAAACACATGGGAGTCTGACCCAGACGTTTATAAATCCTGATGGTGCCATTCATTTACTAGCAGTGTAACCTTAGACAAGATGAGTATTCTGACTATGCCTCTGTTTCTTTACCTATAAAACAGGAAGATGGCATAAACAGCTGTGAGAATTAAGGGAAGCAACCCATGCCAAGTGTTTGATACAGTGCTGGCATGTGTTAGGAAGTTTTGTTGCCCCCATCCCCCCCATCCCCAACCCTCTCCCTGTTCCTGGTCACTTTCCTGGAGGCAGATTGCCACATATTTGATAACTGAGTTGGGTGGAGTTTTGGTCTGGCCCTAGGGAGAGAAGTACGTGTAAGTGGCCATGAAATCCTAAAGTGTCCCTCCCACTGTCTGACCTCAGAAAGACCTGCCTCTTGGTTAGGTTAGAGTTTGTTGGTGTTCACTTCTAAAATACAGACCTGGCCTGATATATCATTCTGCTTTCACCAAATCCTGACTGATACACCAGATCAGTGGACCTTCAGATGTAGTTTGTTCATTTATTCATTCCACAAAAATACATTGAGTATTTGGTATATGCCAAGACTGATGCTAGGGGCTGGGTGTTACCGCAACGAACAAGACATGGTCCATTGCATTCAATGATTACATAAGAAACGCCTTTCCCATTCTCCAAAATGGTCCATCTGTGGAACTGGGTGCCTTAGCAGCTTCCTCCCCCGTACCCCCTGCCCCAAATGTATACAATGCCTTGGTGAAAATTAGAAAAATGTGCCCTCTCTTGGCAGACATAACCCTTGGGCAGAAAGCTTGGGAAGTGACGCATGGGCTGAATTTCAGCTCTCTCCATCACTTGGCTGAGTACCTTTGATCAGTATCCAAACTACACCATGCCCTTACGCAATGGCCCTGTGGCACACGAATATGGGGGCAAACCAGCATGGAGCTTTCCCCCACATGACCGGGAGTGCTCTGTGAAAGCAGAGCACAGAACACAGAGTCACAGCAAAACCGACACTTTTAACCTCAAAATAAAGCAAACCCTTGACATTGAAAAGGAAAGTATCCCAAGACCTTCCCTAGCTCTTAATTTGTGAATACCATAACTGAAATAGCATTAAATAGGCCTCTATAAAATAGCTTAAAAATTTAATTTGATAGACTAATTATTACCCTTAAATACAGTTTTTGTTTTTGTGACAAAACTTCTAAAGCAAGGGCTCCACAGGAGGAAAAAAATATTAAAGAAGTCCTTCATCAGGAAAACTAAGGAACCACTCTTCTGATCCTTGGAAGTGAGAAGGGTGTATTAATTGGATGCTCTGTATTCAGCTTATGACTCTAGCTTTAGCCACAAGCTTCTAACCCTGTAGATGTCCTCTCTACGCTCTTTGTGCCTTGAAGTTAGCAGGCTTATTTCATTCCTCTGTTGCCCCTCACAGTGCAATAAGTATTTGTTAAAATGCAAAACAGTTTCATACATATGGAAATCAGCCTCTCTTTATTTCAAGGTATTAAGTTGTGGCTATTGGCCTATTTATTTAGTGGTCTTGGTTATGATTTTTTTTCCCTTATATTAGCAATACCTTTCTTTTCATTGTAGGTTCTTATGTCCAAAGGTATTTCTTTTCTTCTGATGAATAGCTGGTAAATGAAATGTACCTGTGTTAGAGTGCAACATTTCAAGAAGGCATGTTGCTTTAACCTTGAGTAAAACGTTCTTAGAACAAATCACAGAAACTGGAGGACATTTATACATTCTGTAACACAGTTCCTCCAAAGGCAGTTTGTAAGCCCTATGTGGCCTTTCTCTTGGCAGGACTTTGTCAATGTGTCTTTATAAATACAGAACTTTGCAATTGCATATGACAGGGATTTCACTGTGGGTGGATTCATGGAAGAAGAGGTTCACTGCCCTCAAGAGAAATAACAGTGAAAAGTAGGTCATTTTGATGCCGATTTCTTTAGCAAACTCCTCTAAGACTACAAGTTAAAAAAAACCTCCAATCACAACTAGCTTTTGTACATATAACTTGACAGTTTACCAAGTACTTTCACTTGCAAATCTTAGTTTTTCCTTGAAAAATAAATCCCAGGAGATAGAAATTATTATTATGCAGTATTATTAAACATTTTCCATTATGCATGTGAGGAAGTTGAGGCTTGTTGGTGTTTAATGATTTGCTCAAAGTCATCCAACGAGAGAGAGAGAGAGAGAGAGAGAGAGAGAGAGAGAGAGAGATGAGATGAGAGATTGAGAGGAAGGAGGGAGGGAGGAGGAAGGGGGACAGCCAGCAGGGAGGGAGAGAACCTAACTTCTCTGATTCTAAATTCCATGGTAATTTTTACTAAACCACGGGGCCTGTTATAAACAAATGGCCCAACTTTTTCTTTCACCCAGGTGGACTCAGACAGGGCAAAACTGGTTCTGATGCACCAGTCTCAAGCTCTATTCCCTTCTGCCCCACCTCCCCTTCTTCCAATGTCCTTCCCCTTACAGAAACCTGCTCTTCAGAAGGACTCTGACTTTGGCATTTACTTACTAACGGGGATCTGTACACATCTAGGCAATAACACGCACCATCAATGGGAAAGAGTGCTCAAGGAACTTCATTGTCCACCTGTATTAGTGTTAAAGAGCAGTGACACAAGAAAGTGATCAAAGATGGAGGTAAGTTGCTATCCAAATATTTTTCTAATACATTAAATATATGCAAGAAATATTTAGGAAGAATATACAATAGTAGTTAAAAGCTTAGTCTTTGGAACCAGACTGCCAGGGCTCCAATACCACCACTTACTGTTACCTAACATTAAAGAAGTTACTTAACTTCCCTATGCCTCAGTTTCCTCCCCCATGTAAGGAGAATAAAAACAGTAACTATATAATAGATTGTAGTATTTAATTAGTAAATAAATGTGAAATGCTTAGGACAGTACCTGCTGTATTGTAAGTACCAGATAATATTGGCTATTTGTTGTTTGCTGGATATGATACAATAAATAATGAGTCGACTGTTAAAAAGTGTTTTGAGTAGATTTGACACACAATTAGTTTCAGGTGCACAACAAGGTGGTCCAACTTCTCTAAAGGTTATGCCATGCTCACCACAAATGCAGCTATCATCTATCAGCATACAGCACTGTTACAATATCGTCAATCACATCCCCTATGCTCTGCCTTTTGTTCCTGAGATTTAGTCATTCCATAACTGGAAGCCTGTATCTCCTATTCCCCTTCACCCATTTTGCCCATCCTCCTCACCATCTCCTGCACCCATCATTTTATTCCCTATATTTACAGGTTTGATTCTGGTTTTTGTTTGTTTATTCATTTGTTCTTTTAGATCCCACATATGAGTGAAATCATATGGTATTTGTCTTTCTCAGTCTGATTTATTTCACTTAGCATAATACCCTCTAGGTCCATCGATGCCATTGCAAATGGCATTACATCCTTTTTTATGGCTGTGTAATACACACACACACACATATACACACACAATATATATACTATATATACACTATTATATATGCATGCCTATATACATACAAATATATATATATACACATACATATACACACACACACACCAACATATATACACATCATATTAATGAATAGATTCTTTGAGGGACTATTATGTTGTAGGCTCAGCAGGAAACTCTAAGGATATAGTGGTAAATTTTATAGACATTGGTTTTGCTTATTTTAAGCCTATATTCTGGCAGAAATAGAATATTACACAAGAACTTACTTAGTTAAAATTGGGAAAGGAGCTAGTAAGAAGTGTAGATGGTCCTAAGAATTTGCCACAGGGATAACAGGGGACCCAAAAGTCTGAGGAGCAGGGATGGGACACAGGGAGTTCAGGGAAAGTTACACCTTGAAAGGTTATGAGATTCAAAGGAATAAGAATCGAGTACAAGGCTGCCAGGGTGGCTCAGTTGGTTGCACATCTGGCTCTTGTTTTCGGCTCAGGTTGTGATCTCGGGGTCTTGGGATTGAGCCCTGTGTAGGCAAGGAGTCTGCTTGAGATTCTCTCCCTCTGCCCCTCCCCAGATGGGTCTCTCACTCATAAATAAATAAATAAATAAATAAATAAATAAATAAATAAATAAAATCTTAAAAAAAAAAAAGAAAGACTTGGGTACAAACAGGAAAGAGCATTCTAGGCAGGGATAATAGCAGGGTATGCTCACCGAACTGAGAGCAGTACCTGTGGCAAGAACACAGAGAGAAAAACTGGTATTAGAAGTTTAAATCAGGTCATACACAGCCAAGGAAGGCCATGGAGAGGACTTTGGACTTCATTCTGGATTCAATGGGAAACCTTTTTGGAACTTTATCAAAGGAGTGGCCTAGCCAAATTTGCATTTTAAAAAGATCACTCTACCTGCAATTTGGAGAATAAACTTGAAGGCAGGAAAGGAGGCCAGCTAAATTGTATTTAAAAGCCCAGAGTCTGGAGGAAGACAAATAGGAGTTTGATTTCTGGCTCTGCCATTTGATTTATTAACAGTGTGAACCTGGACAAGTTACTTCATTTCTTTAAGTCTTCATTTCCTCATCTTTCCCACAGCATTGTATATCTTTCCCACCAGGTTGTATGCGGAGTAAATGAAGTATCCACATCAAAACACGCAGCAGAGTACCCAGTACCTCGTAAAGTATTCATGCCAGTGGCTAGTAGCATTATTAATTTTATTGCAGTAACCTATGCAGGGGCTGGTGTGGCTAGAATTACAGAGCAGTGGAGATGGAATCGGGTAAATGGGCTTGAGATGCTCACGAGTCGCAATCAGATGGCCTCTAGGAGGGTGGTATTTGGCTGGTGACCAAAACTCCCAGTCATTTCGGCTTTTCAGGCCCAGGACATGATTTTCGCCAGTGTGATTTGACTTCATTCTGTTTATATTAGTCCAATTCACAAGAACATGTTGAGAAGAGACCAAACGATCAATTTACAGAGAGTAATAATTTATGGGGAGTTTTTCATGTCATCTAGTCATTCCACATTCCTTGACATGGGAGACCAATTTCTATTCATAAGATTGCTTGGTAAGCATGAAATCAGAGCAGGGGGGTTAGTCGGATGATTACGCTGCTTTCCTCAAGCCTGATACACTCAACTTCACTACTGAGGTAGACTGTAGTTGTTTCTGCTCTATCTGAAGTACCCTTCCCAGCTTTATTCACCTGGTTAATTTTTACTTCTCTTTTAGGAGTCAGTCTAGAGTTATCTCTACAAAGTTTTTTAAATATTTAAAGGTTGGATTAAGCTCCCTTCCCTTCCCTTCTCACACCCATTAGATAACCTTCTTGAGAGAAGGGAACATATCTTTTGCCTGATCTTTTATGCAGCACAGCATCTATTGTCTAGTAGAAGCTCAAAAAATATTGTTTGCACTGCTGACTTGCCTAACATACCAATAGATGGGATATCGATTAACCAAAAGGAATGGGGCCTCTGCTACTGAACAATATTAGAGAAACAATGTCAGGAATTCTTGTCCTTGGCACTCTTTTTATTAGTCGTCAAACAAATCATCTTCTTTTTTGCTGATTTTTCAGAGCAACAACAATTAATGGACTCTACATTTCTTTTGCATTCATATCTTGATTAGATTTCTTGGTTGGTTAAGTTTGTTGTTGTTGTTGTTTTTTAAAGTAGGCTCCAAGCCCAACATGGTGCTTGATCTCATGACTCTGAGATCAAGAGTCACATGCTCTACCAACTGAACCAGCTAGGTGCCCCTAGGCTGGCTAATTTTAATATGGGGGACATTTAAGGAGACTTCTGCAAAATCACATGCAGAACTTGTTATTTGACTCTCACTGAAGAGCGGTATTCAGGCACCTTACTGATGGTCTCTGCATCAAGCAATACTAGAATTCCAAATATTTTGACAACTGTCATAAGAAAGATACAAGTAAGTTCAGAGGCAGCACAGATAGATCTTAAAGACATAGGGGAAAGGGAGATCAAGACAGATTTGGAGGCCAGCTAAAGAAGAATGGATGGAATTCTGAGAGATGAAAAAAATGAGGTAAGGCAATGAACAGCATGAATAAAGGTATAAAATTAGAAACACACCACACCATTTTGTTCTGTTTGGGGAGATCAAATACAACAGTCCTATTTGGTTAGAACATTGGGTTTTAGTAAGGGAGTAGAGTAGAATAAATTTGCAAAAGTAGAGTGGTCAGGGCAATCTTGAAGAACTTTTTACACTAGACTAAGGTATCTGATTTTACTTGTCAGGCAATGAAGAGTTATTGAAAATTGTTCAACAGAAGAATGGCACACACAAAGTGGCTTATAAATATCTTAATACTGTTTTACAGTTGTGCAATGCTTTGCAGTTATAGATTTCTTTCATATGTACACTCTCTTTCAATCTTCACCATACCTTATCAGAGAGGTATTATTGTCTCTATTTTATACAGGAAGAGACTGATGTCCAGGGAGTTTTAGTGTCTCACTCCAAATCCCGTAAGTGGTAAATGCAGAACCTAGAGACTTGAATCTAGGCTTTCTGACTCTAAGTTCAGTGTTCTTGCTATTACTATGATGCCTATGTGAAAATGAATTATTGATCTGATAGCAGTAAATTGTAAGGACTACAGGATGGAGTAAAGAATAAGCACTCGATAAATTATAAATATCACGATTATTACTTGCAGGAAAAGTTAGGACTTAAGAAGAAATGGGGTCCCAAACTGTAGAAGGGTTATTTATACCTTAACTTTATTTTTGCCTGTAGAATGAAAGTTGTCAAAGGAATTTCAAGAATAGAGAATAGAAGCAAAGGTTTTTGCCATTAGGAGTAAATATGGTAGGTGGAGAACAAAAGAGGGCTAGAAATTTTCCTGCCTCTCAAGACATTATTAGCCAAATCTCTTTCAACTACCTGCAGGAAAGCCCCATTCACCTGGTGTTCTGCTGGGTGATTGCAGAAAGCCTACTCCATATAGCCTTTTCTAGTTGACAAAGCACTTTGAAGTTTGCTTATTTTCTTCTGCAAACAAAGCCATGAAAGTTATCCCCATATTTGCGAATGAAATCATTGAGGCTCATCAAGGCAAAGGGACCTGCTTTAGAATCTGGAATTTCTGCCTTGTCCAACATGGGACTTGCTAGTCATGTGTGGCTACTGAGCACTAAGACTTGGCTAGTCTGATGTGATATGATATGTCTAGTCAGTGTGCATGGGTAATATACACACTGGATTTCACGGACTTTGGGTGAAAAAAATCATGCAAAATAGCTCAATAAGTTTTAATATTTGGTTACATGTTGAAATTACAATATTTTAGGTATTATTAAGTAAAGTACATTATTAAAGCTAATTGCATCTGTTTCTTTTTATGTGTTTAGTAGAAAATTTAAAACTATGGGGCTTGCATTATATCTCTATTGGACAGCACTGTTATAGATCATAGCCTATAGCCAGGACTTGAACAGCCCACATTCATAACCCCACAGATGCTTGTCTTAAAAGAGGTAGTAATAAAGATCATAGTTAACATTCATTGAGTGCCAGTTGCACTTTCTAGGCACTTTACATTCATGAACTAATTTTATATTGATCAAAATTTCATGACCTGAGTATTATTTTATTGTAAAACACAGAAATTCAGTAACTTTCTCAGGGTCACAGATTTAGTAGAGTCAGAATTCAGACTTAGGCAAGTCTACCTCCAGTGCCATTAGGAATGCCTCCATTGCTGCCTGTTTGCTAAATCCCGAGGAGACATTTGGATGGGCTTCATTTTATTTTAATCTGAGAGACTTTGTATATGATCTCATTTAATTTTTGCAACAACCCCATTAAGTAGTTATCATGCCTATTTTATAGGTGAGCAAACTGAGGCTCAAGAGGTTACACAGTCTGCCCAAAATTATACTGGATCCATGCTGGAACTCAGTTTCTAATCCAGCCTGAATCTAAAGTTGATACTTGATCATTATGCCGGTCTCCTAGGGGTGATCTCCAGGCTAAACCTTGAAGTACTGACACTGTCTCACTCCAGGGTAGCCTTTGGCAAATTATCCTCTTTAGAATTGGTCCAGATGACCTCCATCCTCAGCCAGGTTTGGTGATAATCACCCTATCTGAATCTTTCATTTTCAATATATTTTTTTTTCCTACAAGTTCTGCCACCTCAAACTCTCCTGGGATCTGATGAAAAACATTTTTTTAAAAAAGGGAGGGAGGAAGGAAGGGATGAAGAGAGGGGGAAGAAAGAAAAAAAGAAAGAAAGAAAGAAGAAAGAAAGAAAGAAAGAAAGAAAGAAAGAAAGAAAGAAAGAAAGAAAGAAAGAAAGAAAGAAAGAAA